>NC_056748.1:1043920671-1044287635 GCF_019279795.1 Protopterus annectens
GGAAGAATAGGACAGGCCATTGTGGAACAGTTCTGCTAAGTATTCTAGGATGTGTGCTAGGTTTGCCAGGGTGACACTTGTACCCTTTGGATGCGCTCCAAATGAGGAATCTCTTCCATTTAGCTGAGTATGTCTTGTGGAGAGTCTGCGAGCCTCCAGGATAATGTCCTTGACCCTCTGAAATAAGACAGTTTGGTTTTGTTTTAAGAAATTTTCCAGGCAGTCTGCTGCAGTGTTTTCAAGCTTGGATGCAGGGTCTTGAAGTTGTTTTGCGTTAGTAGAGGCCATAGGGGTAGAGACCATGAGTTTGTCCGAGACATGCTTCTCAGTAATAGATACCAATGCTGTCTAGGCCAGTCTGGAGCTATTAGTATCACCTTTGGCTGTTCCTCCCTGATCTTCAGTAGAACTTTGTACATCAATGGGAGAGGTGGAAAAGCATACACCGTTAGGGCATTCCAGCTGAAAGAGAGGGAGTCCACCCTCCAGGCTTGTGGGTGGTACACTCTTGAGCAGAATTTTCAGTTGGTGGTTGAGTGGGGAGGCGAACAGGTCTATCTCTGGCATTCCCCATTTGTTTGTTATGATTTTGAAGATGTCTGGATGCAGCATCCATTCGTGAGCATCTGTGGTAGTTCTGCTTAAGCTGTCTGCTAGTGAATTCTCTTTTCCTGGTAGGAATTCGGCCTGCATTTGGATGTTGAGAATCAGGCCTAGGTTCCACAGATCCACTGCCATCCGGCATAGAGGGTAGGAATGAGTGCCCCCCTGTTTATGTACCACATGACTGAGGTATCGTCAGTCCTTATCAGCAGATGTCCTTGCTGGAGGAATGATTTGAATGAGATTGCATGCTTCGCTACCAGCATCTCCTTTATGTTTATGTGCAAATTCAGCTGGTCTTGAGACCATAGGCCTTGGATACACTTGTCTTCCATGTGTGCTCCCCATCCTAGGTCTGAGGCGTCCGTGGTGATGGTCTGCCTTGGTTGTGGTTTGTTGAAAGGCAACCCTCTGTTGGACTGGCAGGCTTGAGCCCACCACAGGAATTCCTTTTTCAGGCATGGAATGATTGGAATCATGGTTTCTAGATTGTGTTGAGACCATACATTCCTTAGGTACCATTGTAATTTCCTCATATGCAGCCTGGCATGTGGGATCAAGATTATGCAGGATGCCATGTAACCCAGGGCCTGCAGGACTTTCCTTGCAGTAAGCAGAGTTTGTTTTGTCAAAGCCATGAAGTAGACTGGGAGTTGCTTTTGTTTTTCTTCTGTGAGAAAAGCCATCAGAGTTGTGTCCAGATCCGCACCCAAAAATGTTATCCTTTGGGATGGCACTAGTCTTGACTTCTGGATGTTGACTGTGTATCCCAAGGTCTGTAACAGGTGTATGACATAGGCCAAATCCTTCATTAGTTTTGTCTTTTGTCCGCTTGTATTAGGCAGTCGTCCAGGTATGGGTAGATTTGAATTCCCTGAAGCCTGCAATGTGCAATTACTGATGCCAGGCATTTTGTGAATACTCTGGGTGCAGTAGATAAGCCAACGGGCAATGCTGAGAATTGATAATGCTCTGATCCTGCAAGAAATCGGAGGTGTCTTCTGCAATCTGGTCGGATAGGGACGTGCAGGTATGCCTCCTTGAGATCTAGTCACCAGCCAAGACTCCTTGCCCAACATGGGAAGAAGTTGCTGTAGGGTCAGCATCTTGAATTTTGGCACAATGAGATGTGTTCAGTGTGGACAAGTCGAGAATAGGCCTCCATTGGGTTTCTTTTCTTGGTACAAGGAATAGTCTGGAGTAAAATCCTTGGCCTTGTTCCATAGATTGTACCCTTTCTATTGCTTTCATCTGAAGTAAATTGTTGATTTGTCTGAAAGCCTCTGGCTTCTGGTTTGGTGGTAGGTTTGGCATTCCGTTCCTTCTTGGTAAAGTGTGGAAGTGAAACCTGTATCCTTTGTCTATTGTTTGCAATGTCCATTTGTCTTTTGTAATACAATGCCAGTTTTTCGAGAATAGAGCCAACTTTCCGCCCAAGGGTGCTTCCAGTTTCCTGGTAGGCAGAATCAGAGCCAAGTCATTGTGTCTGTCCTGTGGAAGTGGTTGTAGTCACAGTTGTGGCAGTACTCCTCTGGTTGGCAGGTTGCCACCGACGACCCCTGTAGGCACCCTTTGATTGACCTCTGCCTCTTGGGCGTCTATTCCTGCCCCTCTGTGCTCTGGAGGTGTCTAGAAAGGGCCAATTCTTTGAAGGCCAGTTTCTGCTGAACCTCGGAGGTTGGACCTGCAGAAAATCCTTTACTGTATGCACAGATTTTGCTTTTTCTTCCACTTTTAGAATCTCCTGTGCAGGGGAGCCAAATAAACTGTTTCTCCATTGGAGCATCTAGGAGTTTAGCCTTGACATGGTCTGGTAAGGATTGCTCTTTTAGCCAGGCATGCCTTCGAATTACTGCCCCAGTCATAGCTGATCTAAATGAAGCCTCCAGTGCATCATAGCCACATTTTAAGAAATGATTACTGACCTGCTGAGAGTTGTGTACCAAATCCTGAAGGGACTTACGGTCTAAAGGTTCAGGTGAAGAAAGCTTTTTATTCAGCTGATCTAACAAATATTCCTGGTACTGTATCACATGGAATTGACAGTTTAATGCCCTGGCAGAAAGGGTAGCAGATGTATAAACCTTTTTTTCCCCATCTCTCTAATGCTCTTGACTCTTTCAGAGGGTAGGGGGTTTTTGGCAGTGGCAGCTGAAACACCTTTTGGGCCCTGAGAAATAGTTTCTGGGTCTGCAGCATGGGCTTTATATAAGTGGTAGTGAGAATCCAGGACCCTGTCATATCCGTCAGGTTTGGCAAGGGCCGGGGGAAGAGAATCAGGGGCAGAACTGACATTATATGCATCAACTACAGTTAGCACAGGTGGTATGGCTAAAGGCCTATGCTGTGGCAAGTGTAGAAAGGTCCTTAGTCTTTCTAGAATCAGAGAAATCCTGACCCTGCCATTGAAAGTGTTCCCTCATTGAATGCAAAGTTTCCCCAAAGGAAAATTCTTCTGGAGGAGAGGCAGAAGGAATAGAGTCTTCTGCATCTGAATCCTCATAAGGCGAGTATGGCCCTTCCTGATGGTCTGATAAATCAGAGGAGTTAGAGGAGAGAGGTTCAGGGGGTTCAGTCCTAGGCCTTTTGTCAGAAGGAGGTTGGGAGGCCCTGTCTGGGTGAGGTTGGGAACCCCTAATCAGAGATATAAGGTCCTCAGCAAGGCTGAGAATCGGAGAACTTGAGGAAGGTCTTTGAGAAGAAGTTTTTGCAGGTAAAGCCTTTGAAATTTTAGCTGCTTTAGCCCTGGAGAAAGCCTTTATAGACATAGAAGCAGGGGGCTTAGCTGCCCCACGTGCAGGAGTAGAAATGTCCAAAGGAATGGTGCCTGACAAATCTTGTGCGCTTGCTTCTTCGGTAGGTATTTCTGTAGCCGACTCAGCCAGGGCCTCTCTGGCCTTGGTTGTCGGAGGTATGATTTCGGTGGAAGTATGAACAGAGGACTCTTTCGGCCGAAACAGAGACACTCACGGTAGGCCTAACCGTGGTTTCAGCCGAAACCGCGGGCTGCGAGTGTCAGTCCTTTTCTTTGCGTTTTTTTGGCCAAATGTGTAGTCGGAATCTCGGACGGCATTTTATATGCAAAAGCAGATCCAAAAAACTCTTCCGCAAACTCCAACCGACGTCTAAGTTGGTCGGTTGAAGGAGGCACAGGCTAAACAAGCTGATACGTCGTGGTCTGGGCCTAAGCAAGGAAGGCAGCAAGAATGGAAATACTTGAGGTAGGTTTCCCACAAGTTAAACAATTATTTACTTTGTCTGACATCGGCTGAGGCAAGAAAGAGTCCCCAACGGGGTACTTAGCTTTTTAGAAGTCTTCGGTAGCTGAAATCTACCGACCGCAGTTGAACAGCTTCTGCTTCGGGCACCGCGCAGCAAGAAAGACAGAGGAAAATGGCGTCGGCTGATGCCTTTATACCCCAGCAGCTATGACGTCGGGTGAAATGCGACATCAGCAGAGGCCAGACCCAGACTTTGGAATCCGGCCGACCGAAGGGCTGCCTGAGGTAGGACAACCCATATGTTAGGACTGCAGATGCATCCTTGGACAGAGACACTTGCGGTAGGCCTAACTGTGGTTTCAGCCGAAACTGCGGGCCACGAGTGTCGGTCCTTTTCCTTGCGTTTTTTAGCTAAATGAGTAGTCTGAGTCTGATGGCATTTTATATGCAAAAGCGGGACCAAAAAACTCTTCTGCAAACTCCGACCGACGTCTAAGTGTCCGTCTGTTGAAGGAGGCACAGGCTAAACAAGCTGATACGTCATGGTCTGGGCCTAAGCAAGGAAGGCAGTAAGTGGAAATCCTTGTGGGAAACAAATACCTCATAAGTTAAACAATTTACTTTTTCTGACATCGGCTGAGGCAAGAAAGAGTCCCCAACAGGGTACTTAGCTTTTTAGAAGTCTTCAGTAGCTGAAATCTCTGGATCTGACCGACCGGCACTTGCGAACAGCTTCTGCTTCGGGCACCGTGCGGCAAGAAAGACTGGGGAAAATGGCGTTGGCTGATGCCTTTATACCCCAGGAGCTATGACGTCGGGTGAAGTGCGACTTCAGCAGAGGCCAGACCCAGACTTTGGAATCGGGCCGACTGAGGGCTGCCTGAGGCAGGACAACCCATATGTTATGACTGCAGATGCATCCTTGAAGGACATCCTGGAGTAAATGCCCGATCCGGACTGGTCGGGGGGACCAGTTCAATAGCTCATTTTTGTAACATTTTCGAAACCTGTAAAGCTGCAGCCTCCCTGTGATCGGGTGGAACATCTGGGAGGAGTGCTGGAGTTACAGGAGAGGATATGAAAGGGATAGAAATGCTTCTAGATAATGTTAACACCTGGCGGTCTGCAGTAAATGGACTCCCATGCTGCTGGATGCAAGGAGAATCTTCCCCCAACTGCCGCCAGAGTAGAGCAGTCGGGCAACCCCTCAGGGTTGCTGCGCAAGCCTGTCCGAAAAGGGTTCCCTAGACTCAAAAGTTTCTGGGACCCCCTCTGCCTCTGGGACAGCATCAGTCGTCCCACTCTGCCTCTGGGGGCAGAATAGTAGTGTCCCAGAAAGATGGATTTCTGGAACCACATCTTTTGCCCCTTTTGGTTCCCGGAATAGGATCTCTCGTGGGGGGGGGGGGGGGGGATAGAGAAGCGGATTGACAGCAGACAGTCTTTCCATCCTTCTCACTCTGGGTGAGCATATCACATACTGTCTTCCCAAAGAGGGATGATCCATCATAAGAGGAGTTAAGACTCCTTAAAGGGGTCCGCAAATTAACAGTCTGATCCAGGCATGTTGCCTCAAGGCAATGCCTGTACCAGCAGCTCTAGCAGCTCCCTCCACAGCATGTGAGAGGAGACGCATAGATGTATTTGTCACTGATTTCAGTGTAGTCATCTTCGTAGTAAAGGACTGCTTGCCCTGCTGTGACAGACTCCGGGGGCGACTCAGTTCTGTTATAAGATCACACTGCAGTCAGGTAACATGTGCCAAGTAATTCAGCGCACGTATAGAAAAAGTCGCAGACTAGTACATACGCTTCCCAAAATGATCCATCGACCTGGACTCCTTGTCTGGTGGATGGACAGAGGAACTCTCCTGTGCCAGTTCCTTTTGTGGCAGCTGCAACCCCCAAAGCATCCACAGGGGCTCTTTTGGACCAAGCCTGCCTATCTGATGGCGGGGAAAGAATTTTGGCCGGTCTTTTGGGTATAGGCTCCACAGTGTCGGGATCCTTCCATGTCCTAGTGGCGATTAGTTCCACCACAGGGTCGGCTGGTGGGGAAACACAAGTAGATAGGCCCGCACCAAAAACCTCAAGAAACACCAACTCATCCGTAGAGTGTTTGGGGGCTGACCAACCTCTTTGGTGGAGGATCTCCATAATGTCTCCAAAAATGTCCTCAGGAGGTAATCTGGGGGAACCCTCTCCATCTAAGTCTGAATCAGTGGTAATGGACTCAGAATCCAAGAGCCTCCTTTTACACTTGCGCTTGAGGTTCCTCTCCAGTGAGACTTTCTGAAGGACTCAAGCCTCCGGGGGTTCCCAGATGGGAACAACCTGGGGTTGCTAAACTGCTGCAAAGGGCCTTGGATCAGAGAACCCCAAAGTGTCAGGTCGGGGAAGGAGAGATTGTGTGTAAGAGTAGTAGGACCCTATCCGATGGGAGAGGGACATGGTAAGACCCCCATCTGAATCAGATTCTGTATGAACTTCCTCAGCCTGTCCATGTCAAGGTCTGAGAGTCTACCTTGAAGTGACCGAAGCGGGTCTTGGCTGGATCTGAGGGGAGTGCCTTGGCTCAGAGGGCTCCATCGGCTCTGGCGAGAAATGGCAAGAGCGGAGCAGAGGAGAACAGAACCTGGGGACTTGAGGGGCTGGAGAAAGACTCAGTCAGGGGGATCTTTTTCTGGGCCTGCCCCTCTGTGGCGCTGCTCCCCCTCTCGTCCCTACCTTTCTGGGATGAATCTGAGGCCACAGGATGAGCGGGAGGTTGAGTCCCTGCCTGCAAGAAGTCAATGGCCGGAGCAGAGACAGAGGCAGACTCTAGGGCAGAAGCTAGCAGCAGACCCTTTGCCACAAGCTTAGCCCAACAGTCTTTCAAGGCCATGTCGTTAAAACCCACACAAATGTCACAGGAGGCTGACAAATGGGAGACCCCTAAACAAGGAACCATCAGCTGGTGAGAGCTTGTGACCACACTGCATTTTTTTTTTAAAAAAGAACTTCAGGTTGTTCAGCCATAAGGGCGGCAAGTGCAGTTGTGTACACCTACCACAAATGTAGATGTTAAGAATGTCTTCACTGTTGCAGTCATAACTGTAGGGTGTTCCTGCCGGCAGGCAGCCCGAGGTCGGCCAGAATTCCAAAGTCTGGGTCCGGCATCGGCTGTACCAGCAAGTACCCCGACGTCAGAACGCAGAGGTATAAAGCAGACAGCAGACACCATCTTCTCCAGCCTTTCTTGCCCCACATGTCAGAAGTCCCCCAAAATAACCAAAAGGTGTCCAAAAAGTAAACAGAACAAGCAAAAAATAAGAGGGGATTGGTGGGAGGGAAACACTGACTGCAACAGTGAAGACACTAACATCTACATTTATTTTAGGTGTACACAACTGTACTATGTTCTTCGTGTTTCACTGCTGCAGTCATAACTGTAGGGTGGAACCCCAAAGCTGTGATGAGGAAGGAGGTTATGCAGAGAAAGGGGCAGCCAAAAGACCCTGCAAGACAGCAGAGGCAAAACCTGCCCTAGACCTAGAATAAAAAGGGAGATTATAGTGCTTAGAAAAAGTATGCACTGAACTCCCAAGGGGCAGCTTCCAAAATGTCCTTGGTAGGAACTCCGAGATAAGCTGCTGAAGTGGCAGCTGCTCTTGTAGAATGACTTCTAACAGTACCTGGAATCTGCTTCCCAAAGTGAGAGTAACAAAACCTTATCCCATGAGCAATCCATTTGGAAATAGTCTGTTTAGAAATAGCCTTGCCTAGAGAACTGGAGGCATAAGAGATAAGCAACTGATCAGATTTTCTGAAATCTTTAGTTCTGTCCAGGTAAAACTGTAGTTGTCTGTGTACGTCCAATGAATGTAAAATCCTTTCCCCTTTGTTTTGAGGATTTGGAAAGTAGGAAGGTGAATAGTCTGATTTAAAGCCACTTTAGAAATCACCTTGGGCATAAATGTAGGATTGGTCCCCAAGGCAACTCTGTCTTAGTGGAAAATAAGGTATGGTTCCACAGCCATGACAGCTTGCAACTCTGACACCCTTCTGGCAGAAGTCAAAGCTAATAAAATAGCTGCCTTCCAGGGTAAGAACTTGATATCCAAAGCAGCAGCAGGCTCAAAGGGAGGTAAAGTAAGTTTTTCCAAAACAATTAAGATCCCAAGAAGGAACAGGAGTTCTGGGAGGTCTTAAATTCTTAGCCCCTCTCAAGAATAGTCTCACCAGCTGGTGAGAGAAGATGGGGGGGGATCAGTGTTGTAATGAGCCGAGATAGCAGAAGCATGGATTTTAATGGAAGAAAATGAGGCAAAAGGTCTGAGAGGTAAAGTAAACTGGAAGAAATGTCAGAGAAAAAAAAAAAAAAAAAAAGGATCAGAACCTCGATCCCGCATCCAAATACAAAATCTTTTCCATTTAGAAGCATAAGATTTTCTAGTGCTAGGATGCCTAGCTTCTAAGAGAACATCCAAAACTTGTTTGGGAAAACCAGAAGGAATCAAAGGCCCTTAGAGAGCCAAGCTGCCAGGCAAAGAGTCTTGATTTGTGAGTGTAGCATCTGACCCTGATGCTGGGACAGAAGAGAAGGAAGAGGCAGAATCCATGGAGGTTCCAAGAACAGGTGTCAAGTTGGATACCAAAACTGCCGAGGCCAATTTGGAGCTATCAAAATGATAATCTTGGGTTTGTCCTGTTTTATTTTCAGCAACACCCGAGGCAGAAGAGGAAGAGGGAAGGCATATCCCGAAAGATTCCTCCAGCTGAAAGACAGGGCATCCAGTTTCCAAGCTGTTTTGTGGAAGGACCTGGTGCAAAAGAGGCAGCTGATTGAGATGGGATGCAAACGGATCTATCCGAGGGCAACCCCAAACTGCCGTAATCCTGCTGAATAACTTGGGGTCCAGCATCCATTCGTGAGGATCCAAAAGATTTCTGCTTAGGCTGTCAAGAGATTCTGTTTTCCTGGAATGAATTGAGCTTGAAGATGCAGATTCAGATTTAGAGCAGTGTCCCATAAACTCATGGCTAGTCTGCAAAGGGGGTATGAGTGAGAGCCCCCCTGCTTGTTTATATACCACATGACTGGTATTGTCTGTGCGAATCAGATGTCCTGGTTGCAAAAGATTCTGGAAGGCTAGAAGAGCATTTTGGACTGCCAACATTTCCTTCAAGTTTGTGCCAAGGAAGATGCTTCTTTGTCCAATAGCCCTGCTGGCAATTGTTTACATAATGAGCTCCAAGCATAATCCGAAGCGTCTGGTTATGATCTGAGCAGGATGAGGTAGACGAAAGGGATTCCCTTTGTTTAAAGCACAAGCCCTGGACCACCACAGGAACTCTTTTTGGAGGCAGGGAATCAGAGGTATCATTGTTTCCAGGCTGTGGTAATGCTGAGACCATACACTCTTTAGATACCATTGAAGTTCTCTTATGAAGCCTTGCATTTGGGATCAACAGGATGCAAGAAGCCATGTAGCCCAATGCCTGCAGGAATTTCCTTGCAGTGAGCAGAGTTAACGTAGCCAAGGTCTTGAAAATTGATGCCAGCTGTACTTGTTTTTCTGGAGTAAGGAAGGCCCTTTGTAAGCTTGTTTAGAAGAGCTCCCAAAAAGATCATTTGTTGAGGGGATCAAATGAGACTTGTGTTCACTGAAAATCCCAGTAGTAGGAGAAGACGCTGAACAAACTGCAGATGAAGTAAAAGATCCTTGCTGTCCGCCTGAATAAGGCAGTCGTCCAGATAGGGGTAAATTTGAATCCCTTGGGGTCTGCAATAAGCTACTACTGGAGCCAGACACTTGGTAAAGACTCTGGGCGCAGTAGACAAGCCAAAGGGCAGTACAGAAAACTGAAAGTCTCGAACCTGCCTTGAATCTGAGGTATTTTCTGCGTTCCTGTCTGATGGGAATGTGTAAATAGGCTTCCTTCAAGTCCAATGTCACCATCCAAGCATCCTGGGAGAGCATGGGAAGAAGTTGTTGCAGAATAAGCATCTTGAATTTTGGAATCCCCAGAAAGGTATTTAATACTGAGGTCCAGAATAGGTCTCCATGAGTTTTGTTTCCTTGGGACCAGAAATAGTAGAGTAAAAACCTTTTCCCATCTCTGGAAGTGGAACAGGTTCTATGGCTCTCATGGCCAATAAAGCGTCCACTTGATTTAAGGCCTCTGACCATTGATGTTTTGGCAGATCCGGCCAACCCGAAGACCTTGGCAGAGTATGAAAGTGGAATTTGTAGCCTCTTAAAATCAAGTCTAAAACCCATTTGTCCTGGGTAATAAGAGGACAATTTTGGTAGAAAAGAGAAAGTTTTCCTCCGAGAGGGGCTTCCAGGCAAGGAGGACCTGTAGCCCAATGGAGAGAGTCATTGGGTCTGCTTTTGTGATTGAGGTCTGTCTTCTCCCCTTCTAGGTGAAGAAGCAGTTTCTCCCCTTCTAGGTGAAGAAGCAGTCCACTGTCTGGACCTGTAAGAGGCCTGAGCCCGACCTCTGGAGCATCTATCTTCCCCTTTGAGGCCTGTCAGACGTGGGAAAGGACCAATTTTTGGAGGGCCAATTTCTAGAAAATCTAGGAGGCTGAACTTGTAAAAAATCTTTAACAGTCTGCATAGATTTTGCTTTTTCTTCCATCTTTTTAATAACCTCCTTAGCCTTGGATCCAAATAAAACATCATGCTGAACAGGGGCATCTAACAGTTTAGCCTTAACCTGCTCAGGTAAATTCTGCTCACGAAGCCAAGCATGTCTCCTGATAACAGCACCAGTGGTTGTGGCCCTGCAAGAAGCTTCCAAGGCATCAAAACCACAATGTAAACTATGTTTGCTAACTTGTTCAGTTGCATGCAGTACATCCTGTAATTCCTTGTCCTCTGCACATGCAGGAAAGTTAGAGCGCCTTTGCTTTAAAACAGACAAAATAAATTGCTGATACTTGAACATGTGAAACTGGCAATTTAAAGCTCTAATAGAAAGAGTAGCAGAAGTGTAAACCTTTTTACCCCACCTGTCCAAGGCACGAGAATCCTTGAGGGAATAGGATTTTTAGATGAAGCGGCCTTAGCAGCCCTAGAACCCTGAGAAATGGTTTCAGGATCAGCAGACGGGTTCTTAAATAAGAATTGATGGGAGTCAGGGACTCTAAAATCTATCAGGCTTAGGAGCAGGCGGCAAGGAATCAGGATTCAGGTTAGCTTCAGAAAAAGCATTATCCACAATATCAAGTACAAGAGGAATAGCCAAAAGTCTGTGTTGAGGGAGAAGGAGAAATTCCCCAATTCTCTTCTTGGAAGCAGAATAATCCTGACCTTCCCAATGAAAATGCTCCCTCATCTCATGTAAGGTTTCCCCAAAGAGAAATTTTCAGGGGGAGAAGCAGAGGGAATAGAGTCCTCTGCATCAGAATCCTCATGAGGAGGAAAATAATCCTGGTCAGAGGAAGAGACAGAAGACACAAAAGCCTGATCAGATGAATCATAAGGACTATCCTGTCTAGGCCTTTTTTCTGGAGGAGGGTGAGAACCCCTAATCATTGTAAGTAAATCTTCAGCCATCCGTAGTAATTGCTTCTGGGACTTGGGAGCTGCATCAGAGGAAGCTTGAGAAGAAACACTTGGTTTAACAGGAGTCTGACTTTGCCTTTGTAGAAATAGTGATATGAGGCGGCCTGAAAACCCCCTCAGAAGCCGGTACCTGCACAGCGGTTCCGGACCCATCTGAAGGAGCGACGTCCGAAGGTCCTGCAGCAGATAAAATACTAGGCCTAGAAGGCTCTCCATGGGAGTCCGTGTCGGCCATCTGTTCCGAAGTGGCGGACGACAGGGGCTGCAAATGCGCCTCACTGACTACCGCTGAACCCGAAGCTGGCTCCGGCTACAAAGTATCTTGTTTGGACCTCGGAAGCCTATCCTTATCCTTGCGTTTCTTTTGAATACCAGTTGTCGGTAAAGTATCCGACGACATCCAATAATTGAATCTACCGAAATAATTCAAGGCCCAATCGTACCTACACTTGATAGTGCGAGAATTAAATCTGGCACAGGACAGCGAGAAACTTCGTGGTCAGGGCCTAAGCAAGGTAGACAGTAAGAGTGGAAATCTTTGAGGAATTTGTTTTCCACATTATATACAATTAACTTTTTCTGATGTCGGAGGAGCAAGAAAAAAGTTTCTCCAACGGGGTACTTAACTTGAGAAGAGAAGTAGAAAACTTCGGACTGACGACAATCAAAGCACGTTGTCCTGAATGTGCCAACCAACGACTTGAGAGCCGCTTTCCACCGCGCGGCAAGAAAGATTGGAGAAGATGGCGTCTGCTGTCAGCTTTATACCTCTGCGTTCTGACGTCAGGGTACTTACTGGTACAGCCGACGCCAGACCCAGACTTTGGAATTCTGGCCGACCTCGGGCTGCCGGCAGGAACACCCTACAGTTATGACTGCAACAGTGAAACACGAAGAACATCAGTAACTAAACCCCAAGGGCCACACACAAAGGGATGGGGCCTAGGCAGGAACTAAAAACTACCACGCTACACAGAAAATGTTTTTACACTACGACCACGTGTGGCGGGGGGAGGAAAAGGGGAACAGTACACCAACTGTACTGAAGAGAAAAACAAGAGAAACCTTACCACCTTCACTTAGAGCTCAGAGACGACGATGCTAACTCAGAGCGGCAAATGAGATCTGGGGTTAGTCAGGAAGAAGTGATGCATTTATAGGTAAGTGAGGAGTTTGGAGCTCAGAGCTGATGCTTGTAAAAGTTTTGCCATTTTGGATCTGAATCTGATACGAATACCCATATGTGCAGAAGGAAAGTTAACTACTTCAGATCCATATATCAGTATGCATACGTTGAAAATAGATCTATTACCTGCAACATGACGTTCTATAACAATACAACAGCTATGAATGAAACTGTGCTGTGATGTGATTTGCATAGATTCAACTTCAGCATTTGACACGTTCATGCACAAAACACAGAATAAAATTAGTACAACTAGGTATTGATGTACTGTTAAGACAGATAGCTGCATGGCTTACAAATGGGACAACACAAGTATCACACACCAAATGGACAGGTGAAATTCATTGGTTACAGTCAAGGTGTCCCACAGGGACATGTACTAGGCCCTTACTTGTTTAGATTGTATCTTTCAGACCTTCAGACCTTTTACTTTTTCATCGGAGATGTTCTACAGTCTATATGCTTATGACCGGAAATTGGGTAAACTGATTACAAGTGTAACAGATAAGGCATGTCTGCAAAATGACTAAATTGACCAGTTAGGCATAGGAGAATAATATGTTAATAAATGCATCAAAAACTAAGCATATGATATTTGGGAGACAAACTGAAAGGTGAAAACTTAATACAGCGAATGAAACTGACTCATTTAAGGACCTGGGTATATGGGTAAATTCAGCTATGAATGTTTTCTAATCATATCAACCAATTGGCTAATGACAATTATAGAACTATAGGTTGTATAAAAAGATTTACAAAAATCTAGGAAATCAAAACAAAGTCATTGTTACATAAAACTCAAACTTGAGTATGGAATATGGAAACCCTATAGTAAAACAAGCATGAACTGGAAAGTACATTAGAAATGTGAAAACAGTAAGTTATGTACTCACCATAACATTAGATGTAGTCCATCTCGCCTCACATTCTTCACCTGGGGGTTCGGAGCAGAATATCTGCTCCGACTGCCTATTTACTAGCTCGAAAGTCTGATCGGCTGGGCTAAGATGGTATCCCACAATACATTGCTCCACAACCCCAGATCTAGTTTGCTGCCAACAGAAAAACAGAATGCCTCACCCAAACACACGCACATCCTTAAAAAGGTCCAACAAATTATCCAAAGGGACTCAGCAATACAAGGAGGACACGATGTTCCTCCAAATCCTCCAGGCCTGGGGGACAGTGGGGGGTAATGAAGAATGTGAGGCGAGATGGACTATATACATCTAACGTTATGGTGAGTACATAACTTACTGATGTCATGTAGTCCTATCTTGCCTATATTCACCACCTGTGGGCAGGGTCCCCAACACCTACTTCCTGGGTGGCTCAATGGAAAATACTCCTGAGCACTGTGGAGCCAAAAGATGATCTGCCCCTGGACACCACATACAATTTGTAATGGGAGACAAATTGTGAGGGGAAACCCATGTTGCAGCTGCACATAACATCCATCGATAGCCTAGCCTGAAAGGCTGTGGAAGTGGAAACTGCTCTTGTAGAATGTGCTCCGACTAGAAAGGGCAGACTCTTCCTCCCTGCCTGATAGAGACGCAACCAGCTGTCCACCTAGAGATAGTGACCTTGGAAACAGCAGACCCCAAGCGATTCTCTGAAAACTAAAACGAACAGCTAGTTTGACTTCCTCCAATCTTTTATACTATGTAGATAAAAGCATAATTCTCTATGGACATCCAACAGATGAAACTGTTACTCTGCCTTGTTGGAGAAGCTGGGGAAGACCGGCAGTTCAATGGACTAATTAGATAAGGAAGCCACCTTGGGAAGAAAGGATGGGTTTGGTCTTGGACCATCTTTATGGAATATCAAATATGGGGGCTTGACTGATAGGGCATGGATTTCTGAGACGTCTGGCTGAGGTGAGCTATTAAAAAGGCAGATTTCCAAGTAAGAAATTTTAAGTCGCAGGTTCGAAGTGTGGGAGAGCCTGCAGAAGGAAATTGAGGTCCCAGGGCATAACAGGTTGAGATACAGGGGGGCGAAGCAGAAGTGTCTTTCAAGAATGCTTTACACAGCCTGTGTGCCATTAAACTAGGTTCGTAAGCTACATGAAAATTTGAAATCGCTGCCAGCTGAACTTTGATGGTGGCTGAGGCAGACCCTTGGTAGAACAAAGCAGATAGAAATTCCAACACCGAATCGATGGGGGCTGTGTAGGGATCAATACCATTTAGATGCTTGGTGGGGGTGGAGAGGAGCCAGTCGTCCAGGTAAGGAAACACCTGGAATCCTTGACATCTCAAGTGAGCCATCACCACTGCCATACACTTGGTGAACACCCCGGGGGCTGTGGTGAGACCAAAGGGCAGGGCTCAAAACTGGAAATGCCTGGCTCCCAGCCGGAAGTGTAGGTGACATCTGGATGCGCAGTCCATTTTGATGTGGTAGTAAGCATCCTTCAGGTTGGAGCACATCCATACTTTTCCCAATAGGAGAATCTACTGTAGCGTGACAATCTGGAATTTGGGCTTTCGTACGTAATGACGTAGTTGGCGGAGATCCAAAATGGGTCTCGGGTCCCCCGTTCTTTTCAGCACCAAAAAGAATCTCGAGTAAGTCCCTAATCCGATCTGGTCTGGGGGGACTAGTTGAATGACTCCTTTTTCCAGCAGCTGAGAAACCTCTGATTGTGCTTGATCCCTTTGACTGGGTGGAACATCTGGGATTAGTTTGATGGGGATAATCGCCAGAGGTTACACCATCCCATTCTACTCTGCACCTCCTCCCAATACCTGTCGGTCCTAGGTCATGTTGACCCAGGCTTCCGGATACCAGGAAATTCGACCCTTGACTGGCTCCGGATAAGCACAGTCTGGCACACCCTTGGAATAAGCAGTCTGGCACACCCTCGGGAATGCATATGGGGAACTGTGAAAGAAATCGCGGTCCCAGAATTGCAGGGGCCCCCTCTGCCTCAGGGGCGACATCTCCCTGAATATGACACCCCTCCCCTGCCTTGGGAGGGGGTTTCACCTTATTCGGCAGGAAAAGGCCTTTGATTTCTTGAACCACATCTTTCCCCCTCGCTGAGCCTTGGGATAAGGTCTCAACGGGAGGGAAAAACAGACCCCTATGGCAGACAAGGTCTTCCCCTCTTGCTCACACCTGGTGAGGGTGTCACTTTGGTCCCGAACAAGGAGGAACCATCAAAAGGGGCATCAGTGAAGGAAGACTTAAAGGCCTCCGCAAAGTGACAGGCGTAGCCAGGCTTGGCTCCTAAGGGCCACCCCTGAGCTAGCCACCCTACTCACTCCCTCGGCTGCGTACGAAATAAGTCACATGGATGAGTTGGCGATGGAGTTGAGGGCAGAGAGCTGAGCTTTGACAGTCTGGGCCACCGCCTCAGGAACGTTACCTGCTAGAGTATCTCCTAACTCCTTAAGATCTCTCTGGAGCCATGTGAAGAGAAATAATTTAGCGACCGCAAGGTAAAGGCAGCTGAAGACAGGGTACGCTTCCTGTACTGGTCCATAGTCCTAGACTCCTTGTTGGGAGGATGGACCGAAGAGGAAGTCTCAGCAACTTCCTTCTGGGTGGCTGCCGCCACCACAGCAGCATCTACTGGGACTCCCTTTGTTAAAATTCTTTTCCTTGGGGAGCAGACAAATTTGTTGGGGCGTCAAGAAACAGGCTCCACAGAGTCAGAACTCTCCCACACCCTTTGACAAAGGTCAAGGAGCTCAAAGGGTGGAGACACCCAGGAGGCGGAGGGCTGAGCGCCAAAAGCCTCAAGGAATACAGACTCCTCCTCTGAGGGGGGTTTGGAGGGCCAGTCTCCTTTGTTTCAGGATCTCCAATACATTGGAGAATGAAACATCCTCAGAGGAAGACTTGGGAGACCCCCTCAGATTCGAGGTCAGTATCGGAAGTGAGGGACTCGTCCTGGGAGTCTGCTTCCTCTTGCACATTCTTTCTGGGGGGTTCCTCAGGCATAGGCTATGGGGGCCCTTCAGAAAGAAGGGGACCGCTCGTGGGGGTATCCTTAGGCCCTTGTACTCCGCTGTCCAAAAATAGGTGGGTGTCAGAAGCTCTCGCCGGTGTGGGGGAAGGTAGAACCAACGAGAGAAGTAGCTGACCTAGCCAGTGCACTCTGCATAGCCTCGAAGGCAGGACCTCCCGAATCGGAGGACCAACCGCCCTCCAAGACCATAACCGGCACCGGTGTCCCCATAGCAGAGGCACCAAGAGGGAGGATCGGAACAGAAGGATGTTCCGATGCACCCCCCCCCCCTCAGGCCCAACAGATGAGACCAGAGTCTCAAATCCTGTGGACGGAGCAGACCCGGGCACAGATAAACCCTGCTGGGGGATTGGAGCAGACAGGAACATCTCTCGGAGTGGAGCTTACCAGCTCCGACAAGAATGCGCTCTGAGGAATAGCAGAAATAACCTTAGGCGCTCCGGAGCCAGCTGGGTAGGAGAAGAGAAAAGTTTGGCATACATCAGCAACTGTAGGAGCCTCTGCACCACCCTACCTACATCCAAATCGGAAAGCCTGGAGGACTTGGAGATGAAGACCTAGACCTACCTGGAGAACTGCCTCAAACTTGGCTACTGGCTCCGAACTGCTTCCAGTACGATTGGAGCGGAAGCAGACTCACTAAACAGTTGACTCCTGCCGAGGAAGTAGACTCCATCGTGATTTTAGGTTCATAGGTTTTATACTAGGCTATCTGCCCCAAGGCATTTATAAGCCTAGCCCAGAGTTTTTGTGGCTTACGCCACCCCTTATGTTAAAAAATACTGTGCCCATTAGTTTGTTGTGCCTCTGTCCAGCAGTAACAGAGGATTCCCGGGGTAAACCTATGATCTAGAAGGTGGCTCCAAAGCAACAGATGGAGCCGGAGACCTTTTCTTGGATTTTGAGGATTTAGACTTCAACTGGGAGCCGAACCTAAATCCTCCTCAAAGGACAGTTTTAGCAGTCCCTTTAGGATTAATTTGTTTTTCCTCTTGGAGCACCCGAGGACTAAAGGCGTGGCAGAAACTGCACGACTCCTGAAGGTGGATGGCTCCAAGACAGTAAACAGACTGAGTGTCCATCTGTGATTGACATAAGCACACTTTGTACACTTTTTAAAGCCAGAGGGCTTATGCTCTTTCTGCTCCTTAGACATTAAGGTCACAACCGTAGCAGCCGCTACTGACAAAAGGCAGGAAACCGCTAACACAAATTGAGTCCACACAAGCACAAGAAACAAAGCAAGCACAGGGGAGAACCTGTAACAGTTCTCCACTTAATTACAATACACCAAACGACAGTCAGACCAAACACCACAATGGAGGACTAGGTCCTATAACTTCCCTCAGGTTAGGCCTGTTTCAGTTAGATACCACAACACAAAAATACTCAACTCACAAGACACTAACGCAGCAACAATAGCCAAGAAGCACCCTTAGGCTAATAAATCAGCAAAAAATTTCAGGAAAAGTTTGAGCAATACTTAGCCTCAGTCAAGTAGAGACCACGTCAGAGCTCTACAAGTGGCAAATGAGATCTGGGGTTGTGGAGCAGTGTATTGTGGGATACCATCTTAGCCCAGCCAAAGACTTTTGGGCTAGTAAATAGGTAGAGTAGGAGCAGATATTCAGCTCCGGACCCACAGGTGAAGAATTTAGGCGAGACAGGACTACATCACATTCTAAGTTATGAAAGACTAAAATATCAAATATCTTCACGACACTGTACAAGTTTAGAGAGATCTTATCCAGGTATACAAGGCATTTAGGAACTACCTCTGGGAATGTTTTGGGTTATCAAAAAGTAGAGAATAGTCAGATAACCCATGTAGAAGATTCTATAGAAATGAGAAGTGTACCAATTGGTTCTCTGACAGAGTAGCTGACTGCTTGGAACAGACTACCAAATTACATGCAAGTACTAGTTTAGATATTTTTAAAAACAGCCTGGACATTTATGGGAACAAGTGTTTTGGCATAATGGCAAGCTATAAGAGCTTTAATACCAATGCTTGAAACATTTGTATGCAAGTATGTATACATGTATGTAGTTACGATGTCCAGGACAGAAGGGATAGCTAAAGGTCTGTGTTGAGGGAGAAGTAAGAATTCCCCAAGTCTTTTTGGAGTCAGAGTAATCCTACCTTTCACAGCAGAAATGCTCAGTGTGCAAGGTTTCACAAAAAAAACTTCTGGAAGCGAAGCAGAGGGAATGGAATTCTCTGCATCAATCCTTATAGGTAGATAAGGGCAAATCCTGGTAATCTGAACAAATAAATATCAGTTTCCTGATAATAAATCAGAAGGAAAATCAGTTCTAGGTCTCTGAGGGGGAAGGCTGGCTTCCCAAATTAGGTAACAAGGTCTTTAACCACTCGAAAGCATTTGTTTTTAAGGCAAATGGGCATGAGCATGCGGTCTGGATAGTTTTCTAGGCGTGGGGCGAGTTTTATGCCTGGATGAAGATGGCATTGGTTTAAAATGCAAGTCTGTAGGCCTGAATACACCCTCGGAAAAAGTACTTGCACAGCAGCTCCGGACCCATCCAAACTAGACCTCTGCAGGTTCCAGTCAAAGCATCACACGGCATACCGGACTTCGAATGGGTCTCAGTAGAGGCCTGCGAATCTGAAGTGGTGGGCATCCGAGACTGCAAAAGCACCTTTAGTATCGGCAGACTGGCGACTAGCATAATGGAAGCATCTGCAGTTTTGGACCTATGCGGCCTGTCTACATTTTTTTCGGAAGATTGGAAGTCGGCTGATAAAGCCATTTTGGAGTACTGATAAGAGTACCAAAATAATTTGCTGCAAACATAGCCAGACAAATAGTTCGGGATTGAACAAGAAAAAACCAACAGAGAGGTATGTCATGGTCTGGGCCTAAGCAAGGAATGCAGTAGAAATGAAAACCTGAGGCATTTGCTTTCCACAGCCAAGACCATTAACTTTTACTGACATCGGTTGGAGCAAAGAACCCCCAACGGGGTGCTTAGCTTTTTTGAAGACTTGGGTTCTGAAACTCAAAAACTAAAATTTCAGGAGTTTGCTGACTGGCACTTGTGAACTGCTTAGAGTACCACACGGCAGGAAAGACAGATGTAATTGCATCTGCTGCATGTTTTATACCCCTGATGACCTAATATCATGGAAGAGACCGCATCAGACGCAGGAATCCAAGATTCTGGTATTCAAGCCGGCAGAGGGCAAACTGCAGGCAGATAACCCAAATGCAACTACTGCAACAGTGAAAAAACATCTGCAGAAGCAAACCATGCTCTAGACTTAAAAAAAAAAAAAAAGAGGTAGGTGGTAATGCTTTGTAAAGATATGAACAGAGGTCCAGGGAACAGCTTCCAAGATTTCCTTGGTGGGGACTCCTCTGAAGGCTGTGGAAGTGGAAGTGGAAGCTGCTTTAGTGGAAGGAGTGCAGAGACTTTGGGTTCCCCATGTAGTCCAGCAAAAATGGATAGTGCGATATCCATTTGGAAATGGTTTGAAAATGGCCCCAGGGGCAAAGTAGACAGTTTTTCTGAAAGGTTTAGTACAGTCCAGATAGTATCAGTTGTCGGTGCACATCCAGCAAGTGTAAAATTCTTTCTCCCTTGTTTTGAAGGTTGGGAAAGATGAATGGTGTATGGCCTGGTTGAGGGTCACATGAAATACCACCTTTGGGATAAGAGTGGTTAGTCCTCAGGGAGGCTGTCTGCATGGAAAATGAAGGGCTCAGCCATGAGAGCCTGAAGCTCCAATACCCTTCTGGCTAAGATAGCTAATAGGAAAGCAGTCTTCCAAGAGGCATTTCAATTCTGTAGAAGCAGCAGGTTCGAACAGAGGTAAGGTTAGTTTTTACAGAACATAATTCAAGTCCCAGGGTGGAGTGGGAGGCCTGATATTAGAAGCCCCTCTGAGGAATTGCTTAATCAAAGGAAGGAGAGAAGAGGGGTGGTTCTGAACCAAAATAGCAGAAATGGCTGATGCATGGATTTTAATAGGGGAGAAAAAGGCCACCATTAGCAACTCTGCTAGGCAATCCAACATCAGGACAGAAAGATGGGAGGGGACTGACCACTTTGATCTGGCTCCAGGAGCAGAATCTTTTCCATTTTCCTGTGCATGATTTTCTGCTGCTGGGCCTTCTGGCCTCTGCAATGTCTAGGATCAGTTTGCTTAACAGGGACTCCTTGTTAGCTTTAAGGTATAAGCCATGCTGAGAGATTGAGAGTTAAAGTCTGGATGCAGTATCTTCCCCCTCCCCTGGGTCAAGAGATCAGGGGAAGTTTCTTGGGGCCCTGTAAGGTCAGGCTGCACAGTAAGGGGTACCAATGCTGTCTGGGCCAATCTGGAGAAATGAAAATGGCCTGTGGTCTCCCCTTATTTTTATCAGTACCTTGGGAATAAAGGAGCAGAGGAGGGAAAGCGTACACTAAGAGGGAGTTCCAAGGGAAGGTCAAGGCATCCACTTTCCACGGTAGGAGGCAATACTCCCTGGTACAGAACATTTGCAGCTGGCAGTTTAGGTGCGAGAAAGATCCACTTCAGAGGTTCCCCACTCGAGTGATTTGCAGAAAGATTTCCCTGTGGAGCTGCCATTTGTGGCAGGTCCAGTATGTTTCTGCTTGGGTGGTCTGTCGGTGTTGCTGACCCCTGGTAAGTATTGGGCAATTGGGTGTTGACCCATGGAAGTGGCTATAAGCCAGAGGCTCATGGCTAACTTGCACAGGAGACAAGACTGCCCCCCCCTCCCCGATTTACTGATGTACCACATTACTGTGGTGGTGTTTGGTTTTATAAGAACCACCCCTGGCCTGACATGGTGTCCGAAAGAGGTCAGAGCCTTCTGTACTGCCATCATTTCTTTGATGTGCAAGTGAAATTCCAGGGCATCCCAAAGATCTTGGGTGCACCTGCCTGCTAGGTAAACACCCCAAGCAATGTCTGAGGTGTCAGTGGTGGCCTGGCCAGTAAGGCGGAGGATGAAGGGAAGACCCAAGGTCCTGCTAGTTATTTACCCACCAGGAAACTGCCCTTTTATATGGGATCAGAGGGTGTGAGATCTCTAGGGAGTGCTAGCACCAAAGGTTCTTTAGATACCACTGAAGTTCTCATGTGAAGCCTGGCCAGAAGAGTGAGAAGGATGCAAGATGCCATGTATCTTAAGGCTTGCAGGAACTTCCTTGCTGTGAGGCAACTTCTGGAAGCCAGCTGGATAAAGTAGAAAAGGCAGGAAGCTCTGCTTGTCTGGGGATAGGAAGTCCATCTGGGATGTTTGGTCTACCAGAGCTCCCAGGAAAATGATCTTCCTGGTGGGGTTTTGCTTTTACTTCTTCTCGACTGTGAACCCTAGGGAAGTTAGGAATGATTTGACAAAGGTCTATAAGCAGCTCCTTGCACTCTGCCTGAATGAGGTGGTCGTCCAGGCAAGGATAAAAATCAGTATATTTGTCTGCAGAATGCTACAGTCAGGCCCAAGCATTTTATGAATACTCTGGGTGCAGAATAAAAGCCAAAGGGCAGTGCAGAGAACTCAAAATGTTGTGAGCCTGCTTTAAAGTGCAGGAATTTCCTACACTATTCCTGGACAGGGATGTGGAGGTAGGCATCTTTTAGGTCTAGGGTCACTAGCCAAGCATAGTCATCACAGGCAGCAACTGCTGCAAAATTAGCATTTTGAATCTGGGGACCACCACAGATGTTCAGAATGGAGAGATCAGAACAGGGCACAAACTGCCCTCTTTCTGGGAACAAGGAATAGGCTGGAAAAAAATCCTTCGCCCTTTTGATCCGAGTACAGGTTACACTGCCCCCTGGGATGAGTTTGAACCCATTTCAATGCCTCTGCCCGCTGACTTGGAGTCAAGTCCAGGTACCCTCTTGGAATCTGGAGTTCGCGGAAAGATTGTATCCATGAAAAATGATCTGCAATACCCACTGGTCTTGTTACAGAAAGACCATTGTCTGAAGAGAGATCCTTCCTCCTAGTTTTTGACGAGTGAAGGGAGGGCAGAGAGATTAGTGGGAGTCATTGTGAGGATTTACAATAGAAGGATGGCTTAGAACTGAAGTGGTCCACTGTTTGCTTCTCTGCTGGCCCTGGGATAGGGGCCTGGATTGTCTGTCCCTGCAGGGTTTAACCTTTGCCCTGTCTGCTAGGTGCAGGGAAGGTCCAGTGCTTAGGAAAGTTCCTGCAGAACCAGAGAGATTGTACCTAAAAGAATTTTACTGTTTGCATAGATTTTGCTTAGTCTTCCATCTTTTTAAAAGCACCTCCTCTGCTCCCCCCCCCCCCAAACAAGAACTCTAAGGGTGCATCAAAGTTTAAACTTTACATGATCGGGGAGAGGTTGTTCCTTGAGCCATGCATGTCTAACAGATCTAGTCACCGTTGCCCTGCTGGAGGCTTCTATGGCATCATATCCACATTGTAATGAGGTTTTGCCACTTGACAGAGTCCAGTTAATTTAACTTTTGAATAGTCAGGAAAAGTAGCAATTTCCCGTTTTAATAGTTACAAAGTGTGGCGTTGATATTTTAACATATGGAATGGACAACTGAGTATTCTGATAGCAAAGGTTGCACAGGTGTATACTTCATCTGTCCAGAGCTTTGGAAACACTGTCAGAAAAGTATTTTTGGCAGAACTAGTCTTCGCTCCCTGTGCAATGACCTCTGGGTCTGCAACAGGATTTCTGTACAGGTATGAGAGAGAATCCAGTACTCTGTAGTACTGGTCACAGGTTTACTGGGAGCAGGAGGAAGGGTGTCAGGGGCTAGGCTGGATTCATGGAAAATATCCACATCTAAAATAGGGAATGGCAAGGGGTCTGTGCAGAAGCAGGTCCAGAAACCAAGTCTTTTCTTAAACTGTGGGAAGTCTTGGGATTACCACTGGAAGTAATCCCAGAGGGAGTGAAGGGTTTCCCCAAAGGAAGGTCCTCTGAAAGGGGAAGCAAAAGGGATGGATTCCTCTGCATCTGAATCCTCATAAGCAGTAAAGGGAAGCAGTTCAATAGTCAGATTCCTCAGAATCCTGTTCTGTCAATTTCTGGAGGACACCTTTGCCTTTTAGAAGCTGTGGCCTACTCCGGATAAGGGAGAGGAGATCCTCCACCACTTTCAGCATGTGCTTGGGGTGGTGGAGCAGTAGCAAGACTGTGGCTAAAAACAAATTTCCTAGGAGCCTGGCTTCTAGGCCAGGCCTGAGAGAAACTGTAGTCAGAAGAGTAGTTTTTAGTCTAGATTCAGAAGTGCCAGTGCCTGCATAGCAGCTCCAGACCCAACTGAGGCAGAGACAGCCAAAGGCTCTGAAGACAAGCATTTCTGCACCATACCAGACCCCGAAAGGGTCTCTGTAGAGGCCTGCATAGGTACCGAATCAGGCATCAGGGGCTGCCAAAGTGCCTCACTGAATTCCAGAGAACCGACTGCTTAGCAGTAATGTCGAAAGGCTTAGCCCTATCTGGTCCATTTTTCTCCAAGTTTTTTCAGAATGTCCACAGAGTGCTGGCTGACTGATGCCATGTCTGAATGCGAAGGAAAGTACAGTTGTGCACACTTACCATAAATGTAGATGTTGAATGCATTCACTGTTGCAGTCATAACATTTGGGTAATTTGTTGGCAGGTTGTCCTCACTTGGCCTGAATTCCAAAGTCCTGGTCCAGCGTCTGTTGCTGTCGCCTCTTCCCTGACGTCAGTGCCAGGGTATATAAAAGATGCAGCAGACGCCATTTTCTTTAGTTTTACTTGCCCCAGATGTCAGGTGCCCCCAAAAGGATAGGCTAAAAAAAAATAGCTTATAAAAGCATGCACTAAAACAATACCTTCATCTACAAGCAAATACACCACATAGGTTGTATAGGATAGAGAAATACAGACAAGTCCCAGCAAAGAAAGGGGGATGGTGGGTGGATGACCTGGACTGCAGTGAATACACCAACATCTACATTTATGGTAGGTACACAACTATTCTAAGTTCATAGTGTTTCACTGTTGCAGTCATTACACTTGGGTTGAATCCCAAAGCTGAGATTTGACTGCTGGGTCTAAACAGAATTAGGAGTGGCAATAAGGTCCTGCAAAACTGCAGTGGCAAAGCCTGCTCTGGATTTAGAGTAAAGAGGCAAGTTGGTGCTTAGTAAAACTGTGCACTGAAGTCCAAGTTGCAGCCTCCAAAATATCCTTGGCTGGTACTCCTGAGGAAGGCTGCTGAAACGGCTGCTGCCCTGGTAGAATGTGGTCCAATGCCCTTAGGCACTGATTTGTCATGTTGTGACTAGCAGAAACAAATGGAGCCTAGTATCCATTTAGAAATAATCTGCTTTGAGATGGCCTTTCCTTGGGATACTGCAGCATATGCCACTAAAAGTTGCTCAGTCTTTCTGAAATACTTAGTTTTGTCCAAGTAGAAGCATAGCTGACTGTGCATGTCCAAAGAATGCAGAAGTCTCTCCCCTTTATTCCGTGGGTTTGGGTAAAAAGTAAGCAAATTAATTGTTTGGTTAAGAGCCACACTGGACACATTAGGCAAAAATGTTGGGTTTGCCCTTAGAGAAACCCTGTCCGGATGGAAGATAAGGTTCCACAGCCATTAATGCCTGCAAGTCAAGACTCTTCTTGCTGAGGTTATTGCTAGGAGCAGAGCTGTTTTCCATAAGAATTTTAATCTCTGCTGTATTAGCTGGTTCAAAAGGAGGCAGAGAGTTTTTCCAAGACAAAAATTGAGGTCCCATGCAGGTATTGGTGCTCTCCTTGGGAGGTCTTGTTTTTGGCCCCTCTGAGAAACTGCCTAGGCAAAATGTGAAAAAATAGGTGGGTCTGTATTGTAATGAGCTGAAATGGCAGAGGCATGGATCTTAATGGATAAGGATAGGCCTTTAAGCACCTCAGATATTGTAAAATCAGAGGAATATTGGGAAAGTACAGTTTTGTACCTACCATAAATGTAGATGTTTGATAGATATGCAACTGCAGTCCTGACATATGGGTTGTCCTGCCTCAGGCAGCCCTTCGGTCGGCCAGATTCCAAAATCTGGGTCCGGCATCGGCTGATGTCTCCTCCCCAACGTCAGAGCGGCTGGAGTATAAAGGCATCCGCCGACGCCATCTTCAGTGTTTCTTGCCCCAGATGCCAGGTGCCCTCCAAGGAAAGCTAAATTGTGAATGGATAAACAGAAATTCCAGACATGAACAGTAATAAACAGATGCACCATAACAGATATCCCCAGCTAAAAAGGAAAGGGGGAATGAACCTAAGGAAAAAAAGCAGAGGGGTAGGAGGGAGGGAAAACCTGACTGCAGTTGCATATCTACCGGACATCTACATTTATGGTAGGTACAAAACTGTACTATGTCCTTCAAGAATGCAACTGCAGTCATAACATATGGGTTGAATACCATAGCCAAGCTGGGGGTGGTAGGATCTAAGCAAGGGATGGTGTAGCTAAAAGACACTGCAGGACTAACTAAGCAAAGCCTGCGCGGGATCTGGAGTATAAAAAGGCAGGTTGTAGTGTTTGGTAAATGTATGCACGGAGCTCCGTGTAGCAGCCTCTAGAATGTCCTTTGTAGCCACTCCTCTTAGAAAAGCAGTGGATGTGGCTATAGCTCTGGTTGAGTGTGGCCTAATATTGGCTGGCACACCTTTTCCATGGAAGGAGTAACAGAATCTGATGCAGTGTCCAATCCATTTTGAACTTGTTTGGAGACTGCCTTTCCTTGCACTCCAGCAGCATAGGCTACAAATAGTTGGTCAGACTTCCTGGTGGTCTTTGTTCTGTCCAAGTAGTAACGTAATTGTCTGTGTATGTCTAAAGTATGCAGCAGCTTTTCTCCTTTATTTTAAGGATTGGGAAAGAAAGTAGGCAGGTGGATTGATTTAGAGACACCCTGGATATCACTTTTGGCATGAAGGATTGGTCCTTAGAGAAACTGTCCTGATGAAAAATGAGAAAGGGAGGTACTGCCATGAGGGCCTATATCTCAGAGACTCTTCTTGCCGAGGTAACTGCCAACAGGAAGACAGTTTTCCAGGAGAGAAATTGCATTTCTGAAGATGCTGCTGATTCAAAAGGAGGAAGAGTTAATTTTTCCAAGACGTAATTGAGGTCCCATGCAGGAACTGGTGGTTTTCAGGGAGGTTTGATATTATTTATTCCTCTTAGAAACTGTCTTAGCAAGGGATGCAAAAACACAGGTGGGTCACAGTTGTAATTTGCTGAGATTGCTGAAGCGTGAATTTTAATGGAAGAATATGAGAGGCCACTATGAATCATTTCTGCCAAGTATTCCAATATCTGAGGTATGCTCATCACTGATGCATCCTGGCCCTTTTTGGCATTCAGGATGATGAATCTCTTCCACCTGGCCGAACAGGTTTTTCTGGTGGAAGGTCTGCGTGCTTCCAACAAGATTTACTGAACCTTTTCGGAGAGGGAGACATGGGTCAAAGTCATGGAACCCTCCAAGCTGTCAGTTGAAATGTTTGCAGGTTTTGATGAACAGACCTGTAATTGTGTTGAGTTAGGAGCAGAGGCCATTGGGGCAAGGGCCACGGTTTGGTGCGAGTTATGCTCAGTAGCAAGGGATACCAGTGCTGCCTTAGCCAGTCTGGAGCTATCAATATT
Organism: Protopterus annectens; assembly: GCF_019279795.1. Lineage (NCBI taxonomy): Eukaryota > Metazoa > Chordata > Ceratodontiformes > Protopteridae > Protopterus > Protopterus annectens. The sequence goes on from NC_056748.1 coordinate 1,043,947,844, forward strand.
CCTTTTGGTTGCTCTGCTTTGATCTTCAGTAACACCTTGGACAGTAATGGTAGAGGGAATGCATAGATTTTTAGGGTATTCCAGCTGAAGGAGAGCATCCGTTCTCCAGGCTAGAGGATGGCGTGTCCTTGAGCAGAACCTGTCCAGGTGATTATTGAGATGAGAAGCAAAGAGATCTATGTCCGGTCTTCCCATGCAGTTGAGAAAATGTGTGGATGCAGCATCCATTCGTGTGGATCCAAGAAATTTCTGCTCAACCTGTCCGCCAGAACATTGTCCTTGCCCGGAACAAACTGGGATTGCAAATGTATGTTCAGTTTCAGGGACTTTTCCCAAAGAGTCATTATTAGTCTGCAGAGGGGATAAGAGCGAGTGCCTCCTTGTTTGTTTATATATCACATGACAGTGGTGGTCTCTGTCCTTATTAGCAGATGACCTTGAAGAGATTTTCCAAAGGCTTCTACTGCATGTACCACTGCCAACATCTCTTTTTGATTTATGTGCAGAGGCATTTCTGTGGGAGTCCATTGACCTTGAATGCATCTGTCCTCAATGTGTGCCCCCCATCCATAATGAGGCGTCTGTTGTAATGATTTGACTTGCTTGAACTTTGTTGAAAGGCATGCCTTTGTTTAAATGGCTTGCTTGAGCCCACCACAAAAATTCCCTTTGCAGGCATGGAATGAGTGGTATTAAGTCTTCTAGGTTGTGGCTGTGTTGAGACCATAAGCTTTTTAGGTACCATTGTAGCTTTCTCATGTGCAGTCTTGCCAGAGGGATCAGAAGAAGAAGAATGCAAGATGCCATGAACCCCAGGGCCTGCAGGATCTTCCTGGCGGTCAGCTGGGTAAGTTTTGCTAGGCTTTTGAAGTAATCTGGTAAATGCTGTTTCTCCTCTGAGGAAAGCCATTTGTGATTGTGTGTCCAGGTTTGCTCCTAGAAAAATAATCTTTTGGGATGGCAATAGTCTTGATTTTTGAATGCTGACCGTGTATCCCAAAGCCTGTAGCAACTGAATGACATAGTCCAAGTTTTTTATCAAGGTTTGTTTGCTGTCTGCTTGTATGAGGCAGTCATCCAGTTAAGGGTATATTTGAATCCCCTGGAGTCTGCAATGTGCAACTACTGATGCCAGGCATTTCGTGAATACTCTGGGCGCATTAGATAAGCCAAACGGCAATGCTGAGAATTGATAATGCTCTGACCCTGCAAGAAATCTGAGGTATCTTCTGCAGCTGTGTCTGATTGGGACATGCAGGTATGCCTCCTTGAGGTCTAGAGTCACCAGCCAATACCCCTTGCCCAGCATGGGAAGGAGTTGCTGTAACGTCAGCATTTGAATTTTGGCACAATGAGGTAAGTATTCAGTGCGGACAAGTCCAGTATAGGCCTCCATTGCTTTTTTCTTGGAACACTGAATAATCTGGAGTAAAATTCCTTGGCCTTGTTCTGAAGGAGGTACCTTTTCTATGGCTTTCATTTGTATTAATTTGGTAATTTGCTTCAAAGCCTCTGCCCTCTGATTTGGTGGCAGGTCTGGCATTCCTTTTCTTTTTGGCAATGTGTGGAAATGGAACCTGTATCCTTTGTCTATTATTTGCAGTGCCCATGTGTCCCTTGTAATGCTGTGCCAATTTTGAGAATAAAGAAAGCTTTCCACCCAAAGGTGCTTCTAATTGAGCCCTGGTCGGCGGAGTCCGAATAAAGTCATTGTGTCTGTCCTGTTGTAGCAGTTGTGGTTCCTGCACCACCTCTCTGGTTGGGAGTCTGCCACTGACTGCCTCTGTAGGAGCTTCTAGCTTGCCCTCTACCTCTGGCACGCCTACTCCTGCCTCTGAGATCTGTCTGAGTCTGGAAAGGACCAATTCTTAGTAGGTCAATTTCTGCTGAATCTCGGTGGTAGGACTTGCAGAAAATCCTGTTTGCACAGATTTTGCCTTTTCTTTAAATTTCTTTAAGACCTCTTGAGCCGTGGAACCAAATAATTTTTGCTTTTCCATAGGAGCATACAAAAGCTTGGCTTTAACATGGTCTGGTAAAGATTGTTCCTTCAGCCAGGCATGCCTACGTATATAACTGCACCTGTCATAACTGACCTACATGAAGCTTCCAACGCATCATAACCACACTGCAAGAAGTGGTTACTAACCTGCTGGGAGTTATGCACCAGATCCTGAAGGGATTTGCGATCAAGGGGTTCAGAAGAGGACAGTTTCTTATGCAATTCATCTAACAAATACTCTTGGGTACTGTATCATATGAAATTGACAATTTAATGACCTCATGGAAAGAGTTGCAGAAGTATACACTCTTACCCCATCTCTCTAAAGCTCTGGACTCTCTTTCAGAGGGTAAAGGATTTTTAGCAGTGGCAGCTGCAACCCCTTTTGGGCCCTGGGAAATAGTTTCTGGATCAGCAGAGTGGGCCTTGTACAGATGTAGATGTGAATCCGGGACCCTGTAGTACCAGTCAGGTTTGGCAGGTGCCGGAGGGAGAGAGTCAGGGGCTGTACTAGCATCAGAGTACACATCAAAGACATTCAAAACAGGAGGTATAGCTAAAGGCCTATGCTGAGGCAAATGTAAAAAGGTCCTTAATCTCTTTCTAGAATCAGAATTCCTGACCCTGCCATTGAAAATGTTCTCAGAGTGTAGTGTCTCTCCAAAGGAAAACTCTTCAGGAGGGGAGGCCAAGGGAATAAATTCTTCAGCATCAGAATCCTCGTAGGCCAAATAAGCCTCCTCCTGGGGTTTGACAGAGCAGAGCCATCAGTGGACTCATCTGAGGAGTGGTGGTCAGAGGGCTCAACCCTGGGTCTTTTGTCTGGAGGTGGTTGAGCCCCTGTCCGGATGAGGTTGAGAACCTCTAATGAGATAAGATCCTCTGCTAGGCTAATAATCTGTGAGCCAGTAGAAGGTCTCAGAGAGGAAACCTTGGGAGGCAAAGCTTTAGTAAGCTTAGCAGCTTAAGCCCTAGAAAAAGCCTTAGTGGACATGGATGCAGGGGGTCTGGCTGCACCACGTGCAGGAGTGGACTTGTCTAACGGAATGGTGTCGGAAGGTTCCTGAACACCAGATTCAATAGGTAATTCAATAACCGGCTCGGCCAAGGCCTCCGGGGCTGAGGTAGTTTGTTGTGCAGTTTCGGTAATGGGAAGTACCAAGGACTCTGTTTCAGCTGAGACAGACGCTCTCGGTAGGCCTGACCGTGGTTTCAGCCGAAACCATGGCCCGCGTGAGTCGGTCCTTGTCCTTCTGTTTGACAGAATGCAAAGTCGGGGTCTCAGACGGCATCTTATAAGCAAAACTAGCCCCAAAGAATTCCTCTGCAAACTCCGACAGACGTCTAAGAGTTCGTCGGTTGAAGGAAGCACAGGCTGAACACGCCAAGACGTCGTGGTCTGGGCCTAGGCAAGGGAGGCAGTAAGAGTGGAAATCCTTATGAGGTATTTGTTTCCCACAAGTTCAACAATTAACTATCTGACATCGGCTGAGGCAAGAAAGAGTCCCCAACGGGATACTTAGCTTTTTCGAAGTCTTCGGTAGCCGAATCACAGGAGCTGGCCGACCGGCACTTGCGAACTGCTTCTGCTTCGGGCACCACATGGCAAGAAAGACTGGGGAAGATGGCGTCTGCTGATGCTTTTATACCCCAGACGCTCTGACGTCGGGGAAAGTGTGACATCAGCCGAGGCCAGACCCAGACTTTGGAATCCGACCGAAGGGCTGCCTGAGGCAGGACAACCCATATGTGATGACTGCAGATGCATCCTTGAAGGACATCTAGGTGGAGCCAGGATGCCCTGCAAGACTGTAGTGGCAAAGCCCACTCTAGTTTTGGAGTATAAAGGTATGTGATGGTGCTTGGAGAAAGTATGTACAGAACGCCAAGTGGCTGCTTACAAAATATCTTTGGTAGGAACCCCCATGAGGAAAGCTGCAAAGGTAGCTGTGGCCCTTGTGGAGTGAAATCTGATCCCTGTAGGTACAGATTTACCAGGAAAAGAGTAACAAACGCGTACATAGTGGGCTTTCCATTTTGAGATTGTCTGTTTGGAAATAGGCTTCCCTTGAGCACCTGTAGCATAGGACAGTTGCTCCGATTTTCTGAAAGGCTTTGTCCTGTCCAAATAACGGAGCCGTCTGTTCAAGGAATGTAGTAGCCTCTTCCCTTTGTTTTGTGGATTAGGGTAAAACGTAGGTAAGTGGATAGCCTGATTCAAGGCTACCCTGGATACTATCTTTGGCATAAATGGATTGGTTCGTAAGGAAACTCTGTCCTGATGGAAAATGATGAAAGGCTGCACAGCCATGAGGGCTTGTAGTTCCTAAACCCTGCGTGCTGAGGTGATAGCTAGAAGGAAGGCTGTTTTCCATGACAAAATATTGCAGATGTTGAAGCAGCTGGCTCAAAAGGAGGCAGGGTTAGTTTTTCTAGATTGAAATTGAGGTCCCAAGCCGGTACTGGTTGCTTCCTTGTGGGGTTTTATATTCTTAGCCCTTATGAGGAACTGTCTTAAGAGAGGGTGAGAGAATAAAGGAGGATCAGTGTTGTACTCTGCAGAAATGGCAGAGGCATGGATTTTGATGGAGGAGAATGAAAGTCCACTGCTTAGCAGCTCTGCTAGGTACTGTGTTATGAGGTAAATTCACTATTCCAGGATTCTGACCCTTTTTCTGATTCCAGACAAAACAGTTTCCATTTTAAAGAGTAGGCTTTTCTACTAGAAGGCCTTCTGGCCTCTAAAATGACATCCTGCACCTCCTTGGAGAGTAGGGTCTGCTGTGAATTTAAGGAATCCTCCATGTGGCTAGATTGAGTGTTTTCAGCTGACTGAAGAGTTTTGAAGTTGTGCTGAGTCAGTAGAAGAGGCATTATAAGCAGGATCCATGGTGGGGAATGAGTCAGGCTCCTCAGGAGTGGGTACCAGTGTTGTCCTGGCCAGTCTGGAGCAATGAGAATCTTTGGTCCATCTGCTCTGGCTTTTAATAGAACTTTGGCCAGCAGTGGAAGAGGAGGAAAGGCATAAGCAGTCACTGTTGTCCAACTGAAAGTGCGTCCACTTTCCAGGCCTGAGGATGAAAGGTCCTCTAGCAGAATTTTGTCAATTGGAAATTTGTGGGTGGCAGAGAGATCTATGTCTGGCCTTCCCCATGCTTGAATTATCATTGTAAAAACTTGAGGATGCAACTTCCATTCGTGTGGCTCTGTCATATTTCGGCTCAGGTTGTCTGCCAGTGTGTTTTCCTTCCCTGGCAGGAATTGTGCTTGAAGTTGGATTTGCAATTCAAGCAGTGTTCCAAAGGGACATGGCTAGTCTGCACAAGGGGTATGAATGAGTTCCTCCCAGTTTGTTTATATACCACATCACTGTGGTGTGGTCTGTTCTTATCAATAGCTGTCCTGGATGCAGTAGGTCTTTGAAAGCCAAAATAGCATTTATTACTGCTAGCATTTCCTTTTGATTGATGTGTAGGTGCTTCTCTTTGTGACCATTTGCCCGGAATGCACCGATCTGTCATGTGTGCCCCCCCCAGGCGTAGTCAGAGGCGTCTGTTGTGATGACTTGATTTGCTTGAGGCTTGCAGAATGGGAGACTTGTTTCTTTGGCATGCTTGAGCCCACCACAGAAATTCCTTTTGAAGACATGGAATCCGTGGTATGATTGTTTCCAAACTGTGGCTGTGTTGAGACCATAAGTTTTTTTAGGTACCATTGAAGTTTCCTCATATGCAGCTTTGCACATGGAATTAGTAGGATGCAGGTTGCCATGAATCCCAGAGCCTGCAGGATTTTCCTTGCAGTTAGCCTGGTGAAGGTTGCCAGTTTTCTGAAGTATTGAGTTAATTGCCCTTGTTTCTCTGGTGTGAGGTAGGCCATCTGGGTGTTTGTATCCAAGCTGGCACAGAGGAAAATTATTGTTTGAGAGGGTATTAGTCCTTCCTTGTGTATCCCAGAGACTTCAAAAACATTATTACAAACGCCAGGTGTTTCAGAAGTGTTTGCTGTCCGCTTGGATCAGGCAGTCGTCCAGATATGGGTATATTTGTATCCCTTGAAGTCTGCAGAAGGCAATTACTGATGCCAAGCATTTCGTGAACACTCTGGGCGCAGTAGATAAGCCAAAGGGCAATGCAGAGAATTGATAATGGGATGAACCTGCAAGAAATCTGAGGTATCTTCTGCAATCTTGTCTGATTGGGACATACAGGTATGCCTCCTTGAGGTCCAATGTCAGCCAAGACTCCTTGCCCAGCATGGGAAGAAGCTGCTGTAATGTGAGCATCTTGAACTTTGGTACGAGTAAATGCGTTTAGGATGGATAGGTCCAAAATAGGTCTCCAATTTTTGCCCTTCCTTGGTACCAGGAATAGTCTGGAATAAAAACCTTGACCCTGTTCTTATGCAGGTACCTCTTGAATAGCTTTCATGTCCATGAGATCTGAAATTTGTTTGTGCCTCTGCCCTTTTGATTGTGTGGCAGGTTAGGCATGCCTCATTTTTGGAAGGGTGTGAAAGTGGAATCTGTAGCCTCTGTCTATAACGTCCAGGATCCATTTGTCTTGTGACAATATGCCATTTTGAAAATGCCAGTTCTGCCTAAAGGTGCTGCCATTTGAGCCTTGCTTGGCATGCAAAGGGGAAGTCATTGGGTCTGCTTTCTGAACGGCTGTGAACTATCCTCACCCCCTCTTGGTGTAGGTGTTTGCCCTCTACCTCTCAGGTAACCATCTACCTATGAGGTCTGTCCATGGCTGGAAAGGGACCAATTTTTTGAAGGCCAATTTCTACTGAAATGTGGCGGTTGTACCTGTAGGAAATCTTTCACCATTTGCATTGATTTTGCCTTTTCCTCCATTTTCTTTAATACCTCCTCAGCTTTAACAAACAAGACATCCTTTTGAAGAGGTGCATCTAGTAATTTAGCTTTGACATTATCTGGTAAGGTTTGCTCTTTGAGCAAAGCATGTCTACATATGACTGATCCTGTAACAGCAGCTCTACAAGAGGCCTCTAAAGCATCAAAACCACATTGCAAGGTATGTTTACCCACTTGCTCTGCACTATGCAACAAATCCTGCAACTCCTTCAAGTCTGGTTGTTCAGGTTGTGACATTTTGCTTTTCAACTGAGATAACAAAAACTGTTGATACTTTAACATATGGAACTGACAATTTAATGCCCTCATGGTTAAAGTGGCAGAGGTGTATACCTTTCCCCCCCACCTTTCTAAAGCTCTGGAGTCTCTGAAGGTAATTGATTTTTGGCAGTGGAAGCCTTAATACCCTTGGGACCCTGTGAAATAGTTTCTGGGTCAGCCGCATGGCTTTTGTATAGGAATTGGTGTGAATCAGGAACCCGGTAATACCTGTCAGGCTCGACTGGAGCTGGAGGTAAAGAATCTGGGTTAAGGTTTCCCCAAAAGAGTAATCCTCGGGGGGGGGGGAATGGACTCCTCTGCATCAGAATCTTTGAAAGGGGAGTAAGAATGTTCCTGGTCCTCAGAATGCTCTGAAATAATGGAGGCCTGGTCCGAGGAAAGGTATTCTTCCTCCACTCTGGGCCTTTTATCAGGGGTTCTCAACCCCCCCGGACAAGAGTAATCAAATCCTCAGCCATTTAGGCATGGGGCCCTGTGGAGCTTATCTTTTAGAATGCATGGCTGCTTTAGATTTAGTGTAAGCCTTAATGGAAAAAGGCCTGAAAACACCTTGAGAGGTGGCAGGCCTGTCTGAACTCAGTTTCCCCGCCAAGAGTGACTTCGGTATCTGTACTCTGGGCCGAAGAGCCTGCGACCTCTGGCACAGAAGACACCACTAATAAGCGTCATCGGTAGTCAAGGGCTGCGTAGGCGCCTCGCTGAGAACCGGAGCACATGTAGTCTGCTTTAGCATAGTGTCGGTAGAAGTCGCGGACCTCGTATGTCGGTCCTTATCTTTAAGTCATTTACTCAAAATTGGAGTCTGAGTATCCGACGACATGTTGTAATTAACTTTTTGCCAAAATAGTGTTGTGTGAACTCCGCCAGACGGTTGGTGTCTCCGCTGAATGTAGCATGGAAACGACAGGCCGAGACGTCATGGTCTGGGCCTAAGCAAGGAATACAGAGGGAATGAAAATCCTTATGCGGTATTTGCTTCCCACATGAAATGCAATTATTAACTTTGTCTGACATCGGTCTGAGGCAAGAAAAGTTTCCCCAACGGGGTACTTAGCTTTATACAAGTCTTCGGTTGAGAAATATTTGTAATCTTAGAGCTGGCAGACCGGCACTTGCGAACTGCTTCTGCTTCGGGCACCACGCAGCAAGAAAGACTGAAGAAAATGGCGTCTGCTGGTTCTTTTATACCCCTGTCGCACTGACGTCAAGGAAGAAGCGACGTCAACAGACACCGGACCTAGACTTTGGAATTCGGCCAACCGAGGACCCGCCTGACGGCAGGAGAACCCATCTGTTATGACTGCAGCTGTATGCACGATGAACATCAAGTGACAGTAAGAATGAAGTCTCACTATGGGATCCACTTTCCACAGGCAAGAATTAACTTTAGACATCAGTGAGTGCAAGAAAAAATGGATCCCAAACATGGTACTTGCCTTTAGACGTTTTCAGCCGAAATTCAACTTCTGCTAGCGACCAACTGGCATGCATGCGAACTGCTTCTGCTACAGGTTCCATGGCAAAAAACTGATGTTATGACATCAGCTGCCTTGCTTTATAGCACTGACGACCTGACGTCAGACTACAAGAGACTGCAGCAGACAAAAAACTGACTGGTATTCAGGCCGGCAGAGTGCTACCACAGCAGGGATAACCCACAGGTGAGGACTGCAACAGTAAAACTAAGAAAAATCTCTGGTGACAAAGACCTGCTAGCAGCTTCAGACTCTGTAGTCCAGTGTCAGGATGTGATAAGCCTGCATCATAGCAGCCTCCAGATCGCAGCAAAAAAATTAGCCTAAAAGGTGTCTTACTGGGTACTGCAAAGGAGCCTCACTTGCGTCAAGTCAAAGCAAATGCCTTTAGCCTTTGACATTCAAATATTTATCCATTTACTTTAGGAATGGCTTAATTGGGAACAGGCGTAGGCCATGGTGTAAAGCACAGCCTCATCTGAATCCAAGTGCTGATGCAGGGACTTTGCCCTACACCCAAGTCTTACTATTAAACCTAGCACAGAATGGGCAGCTAGGGCTTTAGAATCACTAACCTAGGCAAGAGATTCAATAAAATAAAAGCATGTGGGGATTTGTTCTCTGCACAAAGAGCGAATAACCTTTCTGAACACAAGCAAAATACAACCTTAAACAGAAGTTTCCCAATGGAGTACTTATGATACTTTGGTGTATGGCAATGCTGTGGAATGGAGTCTTGTGCATCGGACTACATGACACGTTGATAGAACTGAAGTGCCAACCACTGTACCTTATAACCCCAGTGTCCTGGACAACCAGAGATACGATGCAGGACACTGCCATTTGAACCAGTCATGGCCTTCTGCATTAAAGTACCATGACTTCAACAATGGTTATAATGAGCCACTGAGCAGTATGGTGGGTGTTAAGAGCCAAGCAGATCTCCCAATAGACCCCATAAAATGTTTCCCTGCTAGACTCCTCCAAAGCACCACAGCCATGCTTAAATTGCTTGGCAAATTGGCAACAGGCATAGCTCTATTCTAGCACCTTCTTGCTCACAGCCTTATCCTCAATACCCCCTACTTTCAATTTCATCCAAGTTCTCCCCCATTTAAATGTATGAAACTGCCAAGTCAAAGCTCACATGGCCAATGCAGCTAAAGTGTATACTTCCTAGCCAAATTTGAGATCTAAGCTATTTGACGAAGCGTTACTGGAACATCCATTGAACTCCTCTGAAAAGAACACCAAGATCTACCACCTGTATTCATACACAGATGCCTGTGAGACTGCAGCACTCAAATGTGGGCTTCCAAGGGGTAGGGGGGGAAGTCTAGCTGAATGGCCCAGAGGGCATATACTGCCACCTATACAGGCTCCAAAAGCAGCTGTTCCCTCAGCCATGTAGAACTCTTGAAAAGGCCCAGTCAGCTGCCTGACTACTAAGTGCAATAAAAACTACAGTAATGCTAAGGAATGCAGTCACCTGGAACCCAGCATTACACAAGTCTAGCACTTTCCACAAAGTACACATCTTCCACCCCCTGCCTTCCAACTAAGCAGAGAGCTTTCTGGAGCTATAGTGTGAAAATGTCAGTTAAGGGCCCTTACAACTAGAGAAACAAGTGTAGGCTTCATTCAAAAAACATTAAAAACCCTGTTCTCTATCATTTGGGGGTGTTCCTGAAAGAACCACTCCTGGATCCCTTGGAATACAAACATACCACTTCTGGATCCACCACAAGGCTTTTATATAGATGCACAGGAAGGAGGCTGTGAAGCCAGCTGCAGGGAAGTCAAAGACCACATAATCCAGGACCTCCAATACTAGAGGAAGAGCAAGAGGACAGGGCTCTAGCAACACAAGATAATGCAGGAGTATTTTCTTAAGAGTATTCCTTAGCCTCCCATTTAATTTGCTCACCTTGTGAAGAACATTCTCCAGAGATGAAGTCAAAGTGGTTAGGTTGAGGCCAGTATATCCACAGGCTCAACAGCTGGAAAAGTATTGAAGGGACAGCAAGTTAACACATGCCAACACTTCCAGAAAGATTGCTGAAGGAACAAAAGCTTTTAATACAGCTGCTTTCATCCTGAGAAATACATGGAAGATCTCAGCCTGACCAAGCCCTCTGAATAGGCCTGGGAGGAGTGGGGCTTTGGCTAAAACAGGTGATGCCGGAAGAAACTACTTTTGCAGTTTGGGCATAGAGTCAGAAGCCTCAGGATACAGGCACGCAGCCACAACTTGCATCAGTGCTCTCAGGGTCTTCAGACAATGGAGAAGCTGCCTTCCTGCACAGACACCAGTATTCAGGCACAAGAAGTAGAGGTCTGCACAGGAGCTCCAGACCCTAATGACTGAAATATGCCAGTTGGAGCAAGGAATTACAATCACTTAAGGACTGTACCAGAGGACTCTGCCAAACTGGAAGCCATTGGAAAGGCTGTGAAAGCGTCTCATCTTCAACATTAACCCACAGAGTGCAATTTGATACCGCAAGTGTTGAATACGTGCTTCACTGGGATTGTTATGAAATCACACGACTTGTTGCATACACCTTTTCAGAATGTGCTCTAGGTGTTAAACTGTCACACTGGGGACAGACTGCTGCATCATGCTCTGGACCAAGGCAGATTGAAAAAAGTTACGCAGATATTCCACTATCCAAAATTACTTATTTTCTGACATTTATACAATTACTCCTATAATCACCTAGTAATGGAAGTTCCCAGAGTATTTAGTCTCCTGCTTTAAGACCAACCTGAAGTTCTGCACTGCATAAAAAATACCTCAGAAGGCAAGCAACTGAACATGGTGCTGGCCAACTACCATTTGTACGATCAATTCCTAACATTACGGAGAGTGCCCACCAGGTTGTAAAAGGGGGGGGGGGGGTTCACTAGTAATCAAGTTGGTGTCAAACTTCTAAGGCAGGAAATCTGTCATTACTGCAACAGTGAGCCAGAGAGCATCCACTACTCGGATGCAACATGCATAGACAGAAAACCCACCAAGCACCTGCAAGCAGGGAGTCTAGTGGCAGGAGAATTGCATCAGATTAATTTTCTACACCTTTCAATAGGATATCCTCTCTGGAAATTTTACCCTCTACATGGGAAGGAGGAGCTTCCACATGCAAGCCATCAAATCCCTAAATTTCCTGGATGGTCCCACCAACTGTATGCAATCTGGGCCACACCCCTACAAAGATGGATGTGCCAGGTTCTGCAAGCTAGATATCCTTCAAAGGGACATGCCAGCAACACTAGGAAAATAGGTGTAGTCCAGGGGATGCTGGTCATCACAGTAGCATTGCAGTAATCTCTACAAGTGATCACAGCTAAATCCACCCTTGAGACCAGCCACTTAAGCACACTGCTACAAGGCTAAGAAGCAGCCAAACTACTGTACCTTAAAAAATGTTTATGCAGAACGTACCTCTCCTGAAAGATGTTCTATACATGAAAAAAATCTTGTGAACCATGTCAAACTTCCTAACTCCAACCTGCGAGAGATCTGTACAGTCAGAAGACAAGACAGCAAAACAGCAGTAGCTAGGCTCCAAATGGTCTACACTAAAGAGCATCATGCAACTAAACATTAAACCCAAAAGCTGAGGACAGTTGATGTCAAAACTCAACTGCATCTGCCCAAATGTCTTTACAATCCTCTTTTGGGAGGTCACGATGCAGTAACCTAAGCTGTTGGAGTGCATACAGATTCAAAGACTATGGCGTGAACATGGCAAATCAGTTTTGCCTACAAGAATAAAAAGACTACAGCCCTTTTGTACTTCTCTTCCAGCTGGTGACCTTAACATGCAGATGTATATAAAAAACAGTCACAGCATAAAATGCCAAGTCTATGCAAGCATTTTTGTACACCACTACTTTGTAGACTACTCAACCTACCTCAAACTAAAAAGTTTACCAGCATTATGCTGGAAAATATGAAGCACATCAGAAAATGCACAACACAAAAACTAAAGATTTGAAAATTTCAATATACTCACATCATGGTAGCTTTTGTAACCGTAGCGTCTCATCATTTCCTCTTGCTGGCGCCTCATTTCTTCCTCACGTCTGCGGCGTTCCTCCTCTTGTCTTAAAGGACAATGGGATTTTGTTATTAAATGCACAACTTCCATCCTCTCTCCATTTACTATCCCTCCTACGAATACATGTAAAACTTTAGGACTTTATCCACTAGAACAGTACCCTACTGTACTACAGTGGCTTCACTTTCAAAAAACTTTCCTACCCTGATAAAGCTTGCTGCAGTCTGCAATCCATTGAGAACACCTATGAACAGGTAGTTTTCTGGCCAGTTCCTTCCCCAAAATGACATTTCCAAAACCTTCCTGCCCCAAATACAGAAAGGGAAGGCTAGAAAGTACAGTTGTGTACCTAGCATAAATGTAGATGTTAGAGTGTATTCACTGTTGCAGTCATTACAATTGGGATATCCTGCTGGCAGGCTACCCGCAGTCGGCCCGAGTTCCAACATCTAGGTCCAGCATCTGTTGCTGTCATCTCCCTGACGTCAGTGCGCCAGGGGTATAAATGATGCAGCAGATGCCATTTTCTTCAGTTTCTTGCCCCAGATGCAGGTGCCCCTAAAAAGGTAGGCTAAATTATGCCAATAAGCATGCACACTAAAAACAACTTTTCCTTCATCTACAAGCAAATACACCACATAGGTTGTATAGAATAGAAAAGTACAGAAGTCCCATCAAAGGAAAAGGGGATGGTGGGAGGGTAACCTGGACTGCAACAGTGAATACACTATCTACATTTATGGTAGGTACACAACTGTACTATGTTAATAGTGTTTCACTGTTGGTCATTACGATTGGGTTGAATCCCTAAGCTAAGGTTGGGAGGCTGATGCTAAATAGGAGTAGGAGAGGCCATCAGGCTCTGCAGAACTGCAGTAGCAAAGCCTGCCCTGGATTTAGAGTAGAGAGGTAAGTGATGGTGTTTTGTAAAAGTATGCACTGAACTCCCCAAGTTGCAGCCTCCAAGATGTCTTTGGTCGGTGGTACTCTGAGGAAGGCTGCTGCTCTGGTTGAATGTGGCCTAATGCCCTTAGGCACTGATTTGCCATACTGTGAATAGCAGTAATGAACGCAGTGGCCTATCCACTTTGAAATAGCCTGTTTTGAGATGGGCTTTCCTTGTGATCCTGCAGCATATGCCATTTGAAGTTGTTCAGTCTTTCTGAAAGCTTTGGTTCTGTCCAAGTAGAAGCGTAGATGCCTGTGAATGTCCAAAGAAAGCACAAGTCTCTCACCATTATTCTGTGGGTTTGGGCAAAAGGTGGGCAAATTAATTGTTTGGTTAAGGGCCACACTGGACGCTACCTTGGGCATAATGTAGGGATTGTCCCTAGAGAAACCTTGTCAGGATGGAAAAGCGGTTCCACAGCCATGAGTGCCTGTAACTCAGACTCATCTAGTGGAGGTTATTGCTAGGAGCAGAGCAGTTTTCCAGGATAAGAATTTTATATCAGCTGCAGAGGCTGGTTCAAAACAGAGGCAGTGTGAGTTTGTAAGACATAGTTGAGGTAGGTACTGGTGCTCTCCTTGGAGGTCTTGTTTTTGGCCCCTCTGAGGTACTGCCTTACTAACGGATGAGAAAAAATAAGGTATGTACCTACCATAATGTTCCAGGTTAGTTTTCTTCTCGCCTTTTCTTGCTGGTTGGGTTCGGAGCAGATCCTCTGCTCAGACTCTGCCACCTTCTAAAGCTAGAGAGCTATTTACTGGCTTGAAGCCTCCCCATATCCCAACAAAACCTGGCGCTAGATCCCCAGATATCGTTTGGTAGACCTAACTACAGACAAATACAAGGACACCTGTCCTAACAGCATGTTAGGCTACAGAGCTAAAAGGTTGAGGGAACTAGCCAGCTAAAAGGAAGTCAGAGGGAAACTTCTCGGTCTATTAGGATAGGGGGACAGAAGGTGGGACGCAAGAAAGAAGGCGAGAGGACAACCAACATGGAACGTTATGGTAGGTACATAACTTCTAAATGTGAAGTTGTCTAGCTCGCCTTCATTCTTGCTGGTTGGGACACCGTCCCTGGCACCTCCGTCCTGGGTGGCTCATCGGAACAGACTTCAGCACAGTGGAACCAAAATCAGCTCTGCTCCTAGAGACCACATCCAGCTTATGAGAAATAAATTTATGGGGAGTGAACACTAGAAAAAATCCAAAATGTAGCTTCTGGTATGGCAAAAAAGACGTTTGCAAAATGTGTTTTAATTAATATTGGCGCCAAAATGGGTCAACTGTGCTATTTAAGGAGTGCTGAAACATTAATTTGTACGTTCTGAGGAAGTTTGCAGGTACAGATGAAAGCGCTTAACGTATCTCATTTTGTGACTAATTCAATAGTGTTGTGTGTCCGAGCAGAGGCATCCATAGTCTTTTTTGCCATACCAGAAGCTACATTTTGGAAATTTATGGGGAGTGGCCCATGTAGCTGCCGCACAAATGGCTTCCATTGGTAATCTTGCCTGAAACGATACAGAAGTAGCTAAAGCCCTAGTAGAGTGGCCTTTTGGTTTAGCAGGGAGCAGTTTGTTCAATTGATAAATCAAATAGAAGTCAACCACCTAGAGAAAGAGGTACTTCAGACACTGGTAGACCTTGTTTACCTTTAGCATAAGACAGGAAGAGCTGATCCGATTTTCTAATTTTAGTCCTATGCAAGTAGAAACGTAATTGTCTATGAACATCCAACTGATGTATAATTTATGTTCAACTTTGTTGGAATAATTTGGGAAGACCGGAAGATCAATGGACTGAATGAGATTACTCAGAAGGTACTCTAGGAAGAAAGGAGGGATTAGTCCTGAGCAAAACTATCATTGTGGAAGACAGAATACGGAGGGCGAACACAAAGGGCCTGGAGTTCAGAAACTTCTGGCTGAGGTAATTGCCACAAGAGGGTTCTCCAAGAAAAACTTGGAGAAACATGAAGCTGTGGGTTCAAAGGGGGGCAATATTAGAGAAGCTAAGATCAAATTAAGATCCCACGGAGATGGGGGATCTCTTACTGGGGGCCTGAGCAAAGAAGTCCCTTTGAGAAAGGCTTTGCAAAGCTTATGGGACATACTAGTTTCAGATAGGCCTGTATGAAAATATAAAAAATTGCTGCTAACTGAACTAATGGTGGCAGAAGAGGACCCAGCCTGAAAAAGTTCCGCTAAGAAATCCAAAACGTGGTGGACCGGGGCTGAAAAGGGATCTGTTTTTAGACTCTGCCCAGCAAGAGAAACGTTTCCACTTACCGGCACAAGTTTTTCTGGTGGTAGATTTGTGTGAAAAGATAATTTCATGCACAGATTGGGAAATGTCCGGAAGCCTGGCTAAGGTTGGAAGTGGAGCAACCAAGCAGTGAGGTTGAGAGACTGCAGGGATTGGTGCAACCCACCCGAATGATGGATCAGAAGGTCTGGTACTGGGTCCAGGACTGCTCCAGGAGGTGATGCAGGAACGGAAACCAAATTTGTCGAGGCCAGTAGGGGGAAAAGGATCCTCTTGCATCCCAGCACGGTAGCTTTCTGTATTAGTTTGGGAATCAGGGGAAATGGAGGGAATACATAAAGTCTGAGGCCAAACGTGGATTAGAGTGTCTCTGGGAGGGTATCCGGGAAGGGGGAGGATAGAAAAGAAACTGTAGCACTTCCTGTTGAAGGGGGTGGCAAAAAGGTCGCAGCAAGGCTGACTCCATTTGTGCAAGATTTGGTCAGCCACTAGACCACTCGTGAGGCATGAGAAAGTACAGTTTTGTACCTACCATAAATGTAGATGTCCGATAGATATGCAACTGCAGTCCTGATATGGGTTGTCCTGCCTCAGGCAGTCCTTCGGTCAGCCAGATTCCAAAGTTTGGGTCCAGCGTTGGCCGATGTAGACTCCTCCCAGACGTCAGAGCGGCTGGAGTATAAAGGCATCAGCCAAAGCCATCTTCTTCAGTGTTTCTTGCCCCAGATGCCAGGTGTCCTCCAAGGAAGGCTAAATTTTGTGAATGGATAAACAGATAAAAACCAGACATGCACAACAGTAATAAACAGATACACCATAATATATATCCCCAGCTGATAGGCAAGGGGAGAAAGGACCCAAAAAGGGAAAACAGAGGGGTAGGAGGGAGGGAAAACCTGACTGCAGTTGCATATCTATCGGACATCTACATTTATGGTAGGTACAAACTGTACTATGTCCTTCAAGAATGCAACCGTAGTCCTGACATGGGTTGAATACCATAGCCAAGCTGGGGGTGGTAGGACTAAGATGGTGTAGCTAGAAGGCCCTGCAGGTCTGCCGAAGCAAAGCCTGCTCGGGATCTGGAGTATGGCAGGTTGTAGTGTTTGGTAAATGTATGTACGGAGCTCCATGTAGCAGCCTCTAGAATATCTTTTGTAGCCACTCCTCTTATAAAAGCTGTGGATGTGGCCATAGCTCTGGTGGAGTGTGGTCTATTAGCTGGCACACTTTCCATGAAAATAACAGAATCTGATGCAGTGTCCAATCCATTTTGAGATTGTTTGGTGACTGCTTTTCCTTGCACTCCAGCAGCATAGGCTACAAACAGTTGGTCCGACTTCCTGGTGGACTTTGTTCTGTCCAAGTAGTAGCGTAGTTGTCTGTGAATGTCTAAAGTATGCAGCAGCTTTTCCCCTTTATTTTGAGGGTTAGGAAAGAAAGTAGGCAGGTGAATTGCTTGGTTTACAGACACACTGGATATCACCTTAGGCATGAACGAAGGATTGGTCCCCAAGGGAAACTCTGTCCTGATGAAAGATGAGAAAAGGAGGAACTGCCATGAGGGCCTGTATCTCCGAGACTCTTCTTGCTGAGGTGACTGCCAACAGGAAAACAGTTTTCCAAGAGAGAAATTGCATTTCTGAAGATGCTGCTGGTTCAAAATGAGGAAGAGTTAATTTTTCCAAGACGTAATTGAGGTCCCATGCAGGAATTGGTAGCTTCCTTGGAGGTTTGACATTCTTTATGCCTCTTAGAAGCTGTCTTAGCAAGGGATGCTAAAACATAGGTGGATCACAGTTGTAATGTGCTGAGATAGCTGAAGCGTGGATTTTGATGGAAGAGTATGAGAGGCCACTGAAACATTTCTGTCAAGTATTCTAATACGAGGTATGTTCAGTGATGCATCCTGGCCCTTAACATTCCAGATGGTGAATCTCTTCCATTTGGCCGAATAGGTTTTTCTGGTGGAAGGTCTGCATGCCTCCAGCAAAATTTTCTGAACTTTTTTGGAGAGGGAGTCATGGGTCTGAGTCATGGAACTCTCCAAGCCGTCAGCTTTAAGGTTTGCAGGTTCTGATGAACAGTCTTGTAACTGTGTTGAGTCAGGAGCAGAGGCCATTGAGGCAGGGGCCATGGTTTGGTGTGAGTTATGCTCAGTAGTAGTGGATACCAGTGCTGCCTTGGCCAGTCTGGAGCTATCAAGATTCCTCTTGGTTGTTCTTCCTTGATCTTCAGTAACACCTTGGTGAGCAAAGGTAGAGGAGGGAATGCATAAATTGTTAGAGCATTCCAGCTGAAGGAAAGAGCATCCGTTCTCCAAGCTAGAGGATGGTGTATCCTTGTGCAGAACCTTTCCAGGTGATTGAGATGAGATGCAAAGAGGTCTATGTCTGGTCTTCCCCATGCAGATGTTATTTGTGAGAATATGCGTGGGTGTAGCATCCATTCGTGTGGATCCAAGAAATTTCTGCTCAACCTGTTTGCCAGAACATTTTCTTTGCCCGGAAGAAACTGGGATTGCAAGTAGATGTTCAGTTTCAGGGACTTTTCCCAAAGAATCATTGTTAGTCTGCAGATGGGGTAGGAATGAGTACCCCCCTTGTTTATGTACCACATGACAGTGGTGTTGTCTGTCCTTATTAGCAGATGACCTTGCTGAAGAGATTTTCCAAAGGCTTCTATTGCATGTATCACTGCCAACATCTTTTTGATTTATGTGTTGATGCATCTCCATGGGAGTCCATTGGCCTTGAATGCATCTGCCATCCATGTGCACCCCCCATCCCTGGTCTGAGGCGTCTGTTGTAGAAGTTTGACTTGGCTTCGTTTAACTGGCTTGCTTGAGCCCACCACAAAAATTCCCTTTGCAGGCATGGTATGAGTGGTACTACGTCCTCTAGGTTGTGACCGTTGTGACCACAAGCTTTTTATGTACCATTGCAGCTTTCTCATGTGTAGTCTTGCCAGAGGGATTAGAAGAATGCAAGATGCCATGAACCCCAGGGCCTGCAGGGTCTTCCTTGCGGTCAGGTTGGTTAATTTTGCTAGGCCTTTGAAGTAAGCTGTTAAATGCTCTTGTTTCTCCTCTGAGGAAAGCCATTTGTAGCTGTGTGTCCAGTTTTGCTCCTAGAAAAATAATCTCTTGGGATGGCAGTAATCTTGATTTTTTAATGTTGACTGTGTATCCCCAAGGCCTGCAGCAATTGAATGACGTAATCCAAGTGTTTTATCAAGGTCTGTTTGCTGTCTGCTTGTATTAGGCAGTCGTCCAGGTAAAGGTATATTTGAATCCCCTGGAGTCTGCAATGTGCCACTACTGATAACAGGCATTTTGTGAATACTCTGGGCGCAGTAGATAAGCCAAACGGCAATGCTGAGAATTGATAGTGCTCTGTTCCTGCAAGAAATCTGAGGCATCTTCTGCAACTGTGTCTGATTGCATGCCTCCTTGAGGTCCAGAGTAACCAGCCAAGACCCCTTGCCCAGCATGGGAAAAAGTTGCTGTAACGTCAGCATCTTGAATTTTGGCACCATGAGAAAAGTGTTTAGAGCGGACAAGTCCAATATAGGACTCCATTTTTTCTTTTCTTGGAACAAGGAATAGTCTTGAATAGAATCCCTGGCCTTGTTCCTGAGGAGGAACCTTCTCTATTGCTTTTATTTGTAACAGCTTTGAGACTTCTACGAGTGCCTCTGCCCTTTGATTGTGGCAGGTTTGGCATGCCTTGTCCTGTTGGCAAGGTATGGAAGTGGAACCTGCAACCTCTGTCTATTATGTCCAGAATCCAATTGTCCTTTGTTATAACGTGCCAGTTTGAGAATAGAGATAATTTTCCACCTAGAGGTGCTTCTCTGAGCCTTGGTAGGCGGTGTGAAAGGTAAGTCATTGTGATTGTCCCTGTGGTGCAGGTGAACCACCTGTGCCAATTCTGATTTTGTGGTTGCCATTGGCATCCCCTGTAGGAGCCTCAGTTTTGCCCTCTACCTCGTGCATGCCTGTTTTCTCCCCTTTGAAACTTGTCAGAGTCTGGAAAGGACCAATTCTTTGAAGGCCAATTCCTGCTGAACCTTGGTGGCTGAACCTGGAGGGAGTCCTTTACTGTCTGAACTGATTTTGCCTTCTCCTCAATAGATTTCAACACATCCTAAGCATTAGTACCAAAAAGCTTCTGTTTATCCAGAGGTGCGTCCAAGAGCTTTACTTTAACATGATCTGGCAGTGGCTGTTTTCAACCAAGCATGTCTACGGATAACAGCCCCTGTCATAGCTGCCCTACATGAAGCCTCCAATGCATCATAACCACACTGTGGAAAATGATTACTAACCTGCTGGGTATTATGAACCAAATCATGCAATGCCTTTCTATCTATAGGCTCAGGAGAGGCTATCTTTCTGCAAATCATCCAGTAAATAATCCTGGTACTGAAACATATGAAAAAGGCAATTAAGTGACCTCATGGCAAGGGTGAAGAGGTATAAATTTTTACCCCATCTCTCAAGGGACCTTGCTTCCCTGTCAGCTGGCAGAGGATTCTTGGCAGAGGAGGAAGCCACCCCTTTGGGGCCCTGTGAAATAGTTTCTAGATCCACAGAGTGGGCCTTAAGAGATGCTTGTGAGCGTCGGGGACCCTGTAATAGAAGTCTGGCTTGACAGGAGCAGGAGGGAGAGAATCAGGGGAAGGACTGGAGTCGGAAAAATCATCCAGGACATCCAAAAAGTACAGTTTTGTACCTACCATAAATGTAGATGTCAGATAGGTATGCATCTGCAGTCCTAACATATGGGTTGTCCTGCCTCAGGCAGCCCTTCGGTCGGTCGGATTCCAAAGTCTGGGTCTGGCCTCGGCTGATGTCGCACTTCACCAGTCATAGCTGCTGGGGTATAAAGGCATCAGCAGACGCCATTTTCCTCAGTGTTTCTTGCCCCAGATGCCAGGTGCCCTCTAAGAAGGCCAAATTTGGATAAACGCAGATAATTCCAAACAGTAGAGCAAGAGAGAGAGATAGATAGAGAGAGAGAGAGAGAGAGAGATAGAGAGAGAGATAGAGAGAGAGAGAGAGATAGAGAGAGAGATAGAGAGAGATAGAGATAGAGATAGAGATAGAGATAGAGATAGAGATAGAGAGAGAGAGAGATAGAGAGAGAGAGAGAGAGAGAGAGAGAGAGAGAGAGAGAGAGATAGATAGAGAGAGATAGAGAGAGATAGAGATAGATAGAGATAGATAGAGAGATAGATATATATATATATATATATATATATATATATATATATATATATATATATATATATATATATATACATATATACACACACACACACACACACACACACACACACACACACACACACACACACACACACACACACACACACACACACACACACACACACACACACACACACACACACACACAATAATAGATTCCCCCAGCTAGCTAAAAGAGGGGCAAGTACCCTAGGAATACCACAGAGGGGAAGGAGGGTGGGTAATCCTGACTGCAGATGCATACCTATCGGACATCTACAGGTAGGTACAAAACTGTACTATGTCCTTCAAGGATGCATCTGCAGTCCTAACATATGGGTAGAATACCATAGCCAAACTGGGGGAGGAGGCACTAAGATAATGATGGTGTAGTTAAGATCCCTTGCAAAACCTGCTCGGGATCTGGAGTATAAAGGAAGATTATAATGCTTGGCAAATGTATGCACGGAGCTCCAAGTAGCAGCTTCTAAAATGTCTTTGGTAGCCACTCCTCGTAGGAAAGCTGTAGTGGTGGCTGTAGCTCTTGTGGAGTGAGGCCTGATATTTTCAGGAGTTGTCTTTCCATGAAAAGAGTAGCAGAATCTAATGCAATTTCCTATCCATTTTGATATTGTCCGTTTTGAAATTGCTTTTCCTTGCACTCCTGTTGCATACGCTACCAGAAGCTGGTCAGTTTTTCTGCTGACCTTAGTTCTGTCCAGATAGTAGCGTAATTGTCTGTGTACATCCAAGGTGTGTAGTAGTCTTTCCCCTCTGTTCTGTGGGTTGGGGAAGAATGTAGGTAAATGAATAGCTTGGTTCAATGAAACCCTGGAGACCACCTTTGGCATAAAAGTAGGATTAGTTCTCAGAGACACTCTATCCTGATGGAAGATAAGGAAAGGCTGGACTGCCATTAATGCCTGTAACTCAGATACCCTTCTTGCTGAAGTGATTGCTAGCAGGAATGCAGTTTTCCAAGATAAGTACTGTAAGTCTGCTGTTGCTGCTGGTTCAAAAGGGGGAAGTGTTCATTTTTCCAGCACAAAGTTGAGATCCCATGCAGGTAGAGGTGGTTTCCTTGGAGGCTTTACGTTTTTGATTCCTCTCAAGAACTGCCTGAGTAGAGGATGAGAGAAGATCCATGTTGTACTCTGCTGAAATTGCTGATACATGAATCTTAATGGAGTAGGACAGGCCATTGTGGAACAGTTCTGCTAAGTATTCCAGGATGTGCGCTAGGTTTGCCAATGAGACATTTTCTCCCTTTGCTGCACTCCAAATGAGGAATCTTTTCCATTTGGCTGAATGTTTTCCTTGGAGGGTCTGCAAGCCTCCAGGATAAATGCCCTTAACCCTCTGAGACAAATCTGGTTGATTTTGTTTTATGAAATATTCCAAGCAGTTAGCTGCAGTGTTTTCAAGTTTGGATGCAGGGTCTTTTAGTTCTGTTAGAAGCAAAGGACATGGAGGTAGAGGCCATGAGTGTGCCCGAGACATGCTTCTCAGTAGCGGGTACCAATGTTGTCTTGGCCAGTCTGGAGCTATCAAGATTACCTTTGGCTGTTCCTCTCTGATGTTCAGTAGAACTTTGTACATCAAAGGAAGGTGGAAATGTGTATGCTGTCAGGTTTTTCCAGCTGAAGGAAAGGGAGTCCACCCTCCAGGGAAGTGGGTGGTATATTCTTGAGCAGAATTTCTTCAATTGGTGGTTGTGTGGGGAGGCAAACAGGTCTATCTCTGGCATTCCCCATTTCTTTGTTATGGTTTTGAAGATATCTGGATGCAGCATCCATTCGTGAGCATCCATGGTAGTTCTGCTTAAGGTGTCTGCTAGTGTATTTTCTTTTCCTGGTACAAATCTGGCCTGTAGTTGAATGTTGAGATTCAGAGCCAAATCCCACAGGTCCATTGCCATCCGGCATGGAGGGTAAGAGTGTGTACCTCCCTGTTTGCTGATGTACCACATCACTGTGGTATTGTCCGTCCTTAGCAGGTGACCTTGTTGGATGAATGGTCTGAATGCCTGGATTGCATGTTTCACTGCCAGCATCTCCTTTAGATTTGTGTAGATTCAGCTGGTCTTGGGACCATAGGCCTTGTATACACTTGTCATCCATGTGCGCCCCCCAGCCTAGGTCTGAGGCGTCCGTGGTGATGGTCTGGCTTGGATGTGGTTTGTGGAAAGGCAATCCTCTGTTTATCTGACAGGCCTGAGCCCACCACAGGAATTCTTTTTTCAGGCATGGAATAATTGGAATCTGGGCTTCTAGACTGTGCTTGTGTTGAGACCATACATTCCTTAGGTACCACTGCAACTTCCTCATATGCAGCCTGGCATGTGGGATCAATATTATGCAGGATGCCATGTAACCCAGGGCTTGCAGGACTTTCCTTGCAGTAAGCCGAGTTTGTGTTAATGCCATGAAATAGACTGGTAGTTGCTTTTGTTTTTCCTCTGAGCAAAGCCATCTGGGTTGTATCCAGTTCTGCACCCAAAAATGTTATCCTTTGGGATGGTACTAGTCTTGACTTTTGAATGTTGACTGTGTATCCCAAGGCTTGTAACAGTTGTATGACATTGTCCAAATCCTTTTTGTCTTGTTGTCCGCTTGTATTAGGCAGTCGTCCAGGTATGGGTAAATTTGAATTCCCTGAAGCCTGCAATGAGCAATTACTGATGCCAGGCATTTCGTGAATACTCTGGGCGCAGTAGACAAGCCAAAGGGCAATGCTGAGAACTGATAATGCTCTGATCCTGCAAGAAATCAGAGGTGCCTTCTGCAATCTGGTCGTATAGGGACGTGCAGGTATGCCTCCTTAAGATCTAGAGTCACCAGCCAAGACTCCTTGCCCAACATGGGAAGAAGTTGCTGGAGGGTCAGCATTTTGAATTTTGGAACAATGAGGTATGTGTTCAGTGCGGGCAAGTCGAGAATAGGTCTCCATTGATTTTCTTGGTACAAGGAATAGTCTGGAGTAAAATCCTTGGCCTTGTTCCATAGATGGTACCTTTTCCATTGCTCTCATCCTTAGTAAGTTGTTGATTTGTTTTAGAGCCTCTGTTTTTTGGCTTGGTGGAAGGTTTGGCATTTCTCTCTTTTTTGGTAGAGTATGGAAGTGAAACCTGTAGCCTTTGTCTATTGTTTGTAAAGTCCATTTGTCTCCTGTAATGCAATGCCAGTTGTCTGAAAATAAGGCTAGCTTTCCGCCCAAGGGTGCTTCCAGTTGTTCCCTGGTAGGCGGAATCGGAGCCAAGTCATTGTGTCTGTCCTGTGGAAGTGGTTGTAGTCGTAGCTGTGGCAGCACTTCTCTGGTTGGCAGGTTGCCACTGACTACCCCTGTAGGCACCCCTAGATTGACTTCTGCCTCTTGGGCGTCTATTTCTGCCTCTCTGTGCTCTGGGAGTGTCCTGAAAGGACCAATTCTTCGAAGGCCAATTTCTGCTGAACCTCGGTGGTTGGACCTGCAAAAAATCCTTGACTGTTTGGACAGATTTTGCTTTTTCTTCCACTTTCTTTAGAACCTCCTGTGCAGGGGAGCCAAACAAACTTTGTTTCTCCATAGGAGCATCTAGGAGTTTTGACTTAACATGGTCTGGTAAGGATTGCTCTTTTAACCAGGCATGCCTTCGAATCACTGCTCCACTCATAGCTGATCTAAAAGAAGCCTCCAGTGCATCATAGCCACATTTTAAAAAATGATTACTGACCTGCTGAGAGTTATGTACCAAATCCTGAAGGGACTTACGGTCTATAGGTTCAGGAGAGGACAGTTTTTTATTTAGCTGGTCTAACAAAAATTCCTGGTACTGAATCATGTGAAATTGACAGTTTAAGGCCCTGGCCGAAAGAGTAGCAGATGTATAAACCTTTTTACCCCATCTCTCTAATGCTCTAGATTCCCTTTCAGAGGGA
Organism: Protopterus annectens; assembly: GCF_019279795.1. Classification (NCBI taxonomy): domain Eukaryota; kingdom Metazoa; phylum Chordata; order Ceratodontiformes; family Protopteridae; genus Protopterus; species Protopterus annectens. Next base: position 1,043,972,930 of record NC_056748.1, read on the forward strand.
AGAGCGTTTTTGGCAGAGGCAGCTGCAACACCTTTAGGGCTCTGAGAAATGGTTTCTGGGTCTGCAACATGAGCCTTATACAAGTGGTAGTGAGTGTCCGGGACCCTGTAATATCTGTCAGGCTTGGCAGGGGCCGGAGGGAGAGAATCAGGGGCAGTACTGGCATCATTATATGCATAAACAACTGATAGTACAGGAGGTATGGCTAAAGGCCTATGCTGTGGTAAATGTAAAAAAGTCCTTAGCCTTTTCCTTGAATCTGAAAAATCCTGGCCCTGCCATTGGAAGTGTTCCCTCAGAGTGTAGGGTTTCCCAAAAAGAAAATTCTTCAGGAGGGGAAGCAGAAGGAATGGAGTCTTCTGCATCAGAATCCTCATAAGGAGAATATGGGCCTTCCTGATGGTCAGAAATATCGGAGCCATCCGAGGAATAGTCTGTAGAGAGGTTCAGGGGGTTCAGTCCTAGGCCTCTTATCTGGAGGCAGTTGAGAGGCCCTGTCTGGGTGAGGTTGGGATCCCCTGATCAAAGAAATAAGATCCTCAGCCAGGCTGAGTATCTGGGAACTAGAGGTAGGCCTGTGAAAGGGAGCTTTTGAAGGCAAAGTCTTAGAAATTTTGGCTGCTTTAGCCCTGGAAAAGGCCTTGATAGACATAGAAGCAGGGGGTCTAGCAGCCCCATGTGCAGGAGTAGAGATGTCTAAAGGAATAGTATCTGACAAATCCTGGGAGCCTGCTTCTGCAGAAGTAATTTCTGTAGCCAATTCAGCCATGGCCTGTGTGGCCTCAGTTATCGGTGGCATGCTTTCAGCCGAAGGGAGAACCAAGGACTCTGTTTCAGCCGAAACAGAGACACTCGCGGTTGGCCTAACCGTGGTTTCAGCCGAAACCGCGGGCGTCAGTCCTTTTCCTTGCGCTTTTTAGCTAATTGTTTAGTCTGAGTCTCAGACGGCATTTTATATGCAAAAGCGGGACCAAAAAACTCTTCGGCAAACTCCGACCGATGTCTAAGCGTCCGTCGGTTGAAGGAAGCACAGGCTAGACAAGCTGATACGTCGTGGTCTGTGCCTAAGCAAGGAAGGCAGTAAGAGTGGAAATCCTTAAGAGGTATTTGTTTCCCACAAGTTACAACAATTTACTTTGTCTGACATCGGCTGAGGCAAGAAAGTCCCCAACGGGGTACTTAGCTTTTTTAGAAGTCTTCGGTAGTAGAAATCTCTGGATCTGACCGACCGGCACTTGCGAACAGCTTCTGCTTCGGGCACCGCGCGGCAAGAAAGACTGAGGAAAATGGTGTCGGCTGATGCCTTTATACCCCAGAAGCTCTGACGTCGGGGAAAGTGTGACATCAGCCGAGGCCAGACCCAGACTTTGGAATCCGGCCGACCGAAGGGCTGCCCGAGGCAGGACAACCCATATGTTATGACTGCAGATGCATCCTTGAAGGACATCGGACTCCCACAGCTACGAGTCTTGCCTTCCTGCTCACACCTGGTAAGGGAATCCTTCACTTGTGGTCCAAATAGAGCAGAATCAAAAGGGGTATTTGTGAAAGATGCCTTAAAGAGGTCCACAAGGTTACATAACCACATCCAAGCGTGCCTTCTCAAGGCCACACCTGTGCCTGCGGCTCTACTCGCCCCATCGGCCACATAAGAAATGAGTTGCATGGAGGAGTTTACTATCGAATTAAGAGTAGTCAGCTGGGAGGTAATTTTATCCTGGGCCCCTGCAGCTGATGGATCTTGGAAGGGCATCTCCTAGCTCCTTAAGGAGATCCCTTTGAAGGCGTGTAAAATGGCAAATAGTTCAGCGACTGCATGGAGAAAGTCGCTGAGGAAAACATCCACTTCCCGTATCTGTCCATAGTCCTAGACTCATTAGGGGGATGGACAGACTAGTCTCAGCCTACTCCTTTTTCGTGGCCCCTGCTACCACCATAGCATCAACAGGGACACCCTTTGTCAAAAATTGTTTGCCTTGTGGTGCTGTGATGAATTTCATGGGTCTTCGGGTAGTTGGTTCCACTGTCTGGGGCTAACCATGCCTTTCGAGCCACCACTGCCATCAGTGGATCAAAAGGTGGACACACCCAGGAGGTGGAGGGGCAAGAACCAAACGCGTCCAGATACAGACTCATCCTCAGAAGGGTTAAGGGTAGTCCAGTTCCCCTCTTCCCAAGCATCTCAAGGATGTCCAAGAAGGAGACATCTTCAGAGGGGGGCCCTTCCAAATCCTCCAAGTCTGTATCCGAAGTGAGACTCAGGGGAGTCAACATGCTTCGAGGGGGCTCCTCTGAATGAGGAGGGGAGGCCTTGGAAGAGGATGCGCCCACTGGGGCAATCTGGAGTGCTTATTCTCCTCGCCTGGGGTCTGGAGGACGGGCAGAGTCAGATGCAGGCACCATAGGGGGAGGGGCCAAAGAGGCTGATCGTGGGGCTGACAAAGGGGCCAGCACGCTCATGACCTCAAAGGCACCCCTTCCTGGCAGAGAAGGCTCAGGCTCTGAAGAGACCGGAACCCTCCCCGGCACCGAAAGGGATGGCTCCCAGGTCGATGTAGGAGCTGAGCTCACCTGCACCGAAGCTCTGAGAGAGAACAGGGTCAGACAAGGGTCCGATGCCACTCGCCCCCCTCTGAACAGAGGGAGTCTCAGCGCCCAGATCCCTCCAAGGATGGCGCCATGGAAGTAAGCAGAGCTGAAGGAGCCGAAAGGGTAGGTATTGGCACAGACGGTTCCACGATCCGAACCCCAACCAGCTCCAGCTCTGAACTCAAGGGGCGAGTTGGAGGAACTACTGTAGAGACTGGCAGAGCCGAACCCTGATGAGGGGGGCTGTATAGCATTTTAGCCAGGGCCTGCGATTTCAGAAGTCTGCTCTCCACTCTCTACAAATCATGGTCAGTCTCAAAGACAGAGAAGAGTGAGATCGGCGACTTCGCTCCATCTGCAACAGAGACGACCCCAGAGCAGAGCGCATCGACTAAGGATGGGGACCTAGAACGCTTTCGGCTCACTGAAGGTTCCGACAACAGGAACGGAGCCGACTGAGAGGCAGGTACTTTGGTTCCGGCCAGAAACGAAGTCGTAGCAGACACCACAACAGACAATTGCTCCGAGCTGGGAGCAGACTGCTTCGATGGCTTGGAGGGTTTGCCTGGCTGAGTCTTAGCAGGTGACCCTTCAGGTTTTAGTAATCCTCTGAGGATTAACTTATTCTTATGCTCCTGGAGGACTCGGACTAAAGGCATGACACCGAACAAGAGTCCTGCAGGTGTAGGGCACCCAAGCAGTAGACAAGTGTGACCATCTGTCAGACATCTTCCAACAGCATGAGTCACACTTCTTTAATCCAGATACCTAGGTATCTTTGGACATCCTGTAAAAAGAAATCACAGGAAAAAAGGCCAACAGTAGGTAACAAGTATGAAGAACCGTACCCACACCTTAACACACTAACTATAATATATATACTAGAAAAAGTAAGGTACTACAACTATTTCTACCCGAAAACACTACAAAAGGTATTTTAGAGAACAAGGATTAGCCTCCAACTAAAACTGCTACCTTGGAGAGAGAGGGGGGAGGGGAAAACCAACAGTAAAAACGAGTTTCCTAAGGGGATGGAATAAATCTAAAACTACACAGACAAGTACTAAAACTACTACAATAAAAAGTAAAGCACTATGAAAAAAATTTATATAAAACCTATCAAGACTAAAATACGACCTGAGCCAGCAAAAGCAACCTCGTAGCAGAAGCTGCAAACGATATCTAGGGACCTAGCGCCAGGTATTGTGGGATATGGTGAGGCCTTCAGCCAGTAAATGGCTCTCGAGCTTTAGAAGATGGCAGAGTCGGAGCAGAGGATTGGCTATGAACCCAACCAGCAAGAATGAAGGCGAGAAACAACTTAACATTAGGTGGTTCTGTATTTAATGAGCTGAAATGGCAGAGGCATGAATTTTAATTGATGAAAAGGAAAGGCCTTTATCTAGCATCTCAGTTGAGTACTGCAAAATCCGAGGAATATTTGGAACAGTCGTGTCAATACCTTGTGCCTGGTTCCAAGCACAGAATCTCTTCCATTTCCTGCATAAGATTTTCTGGTGCTAGGCCTCCTGACCTCCAAAATAACATCCATCACTGCTTTACAGAGGTCTCTTAAATGGCTACATTATCCACCATGCTACCAGGTCTAAGGTCCTGAGTTGGCTGTGCAGTATCAGACTGTCTTGTTGGGTCAATAAGTGAAAAATTTGAGGTAATGTCCAAGCTGGTCATTGAGACAAGCTCTTCAGGATTGGGTACCAGTACTGGTAGGGCCTGTCGGGCAATCAGCATTTTTGGCTTCTCTTGTCTGACCTCCTTGATGAGTACCTTGGGGAGCAGAGGCGGAAAAGCATACAGTTAGGTTTTTCCAGCTGAAAGATATAGCATCCACTTTCCATGCTTTCTTGTGAATTCCTTGTGCAGAATCTCTGTAGTTGGCAGTTGTGAGGGGAGGCAAATAGGTCTATGTCTGGGCACCCCCAGTTCCTTGTTGTGCTGAAGACTTGTGGGTCCAATTTACACTTGTGGGGATCCATTAGGTTTCTGCTTAGTTCATCTGACAGCGTATTTATCCTTCCTGGCAGGAATTGTGCTTGCAGATGTACTCAGCAAGTCAGAGCAGTCTCCCACAAGTTCATGGCTAGTCTGCAGAGGGGGTAGGAATGGGTGCCCCCTTGCTTATTCATGCACCACATGACTGTAGTATTGCCCGTCTCAGTAGTTGTCCTGGATAAGTTGATCCTTGAAGGCTGTCGGGGCATTCTGAAAAGCTAGCATCTTTGACATGTAGATGCATTTGACTTAGACCATGTGCCCTGAAAACATCTTCCTGCCATATGGGCCCCCCCAGGAATAATCTGATGCATCTGTTGTCAATGTCTGCCTGGCTGTGGATAAGGTGAAAGGCTGTCCCATGTTGGGGTGACAAGCTTTTGCCCACCATCAAAACTCCTGTTGCAGGCAGGGAATGAGGGTAATTGTTTCCAGGCTGTGGCAATGGAGTCCAAACGTTTACCAGATACCACTGAAGTTTCCTCATGCCTTCTTGTATATGGAATTAGCAGTATGCAGGATGCCATGAAGCCCAAAGCCTGCAGAATTCTTCTTGCAGATAACTGGGTCTTTGTTGCCAACATCAGTTGGTGTTTGTCTGGCGTGAGATAAGCCATCTGGCCAGTTGTATTTAGGCTTGCACCCAGGAATATAGAGGGTATGAGCTTTGATTTTTTGTTTACTGTGTACCCTAGACCTGTTAGTAACCTTTTTAAACGCCAGATGCTGTAGTAGGAGGTCCTTGTTCTCTGCTTAAATAAGACAGTCCAAGTAAGGGTATACTTGTATTCCTCTGTCTGCAAAATGCAATTACTGGTGCCAGGCATTTTGTGAAGACCCTGGGTGCAGTAGATAAGCCATAGGGCAGTGCAGAGAATTGGTAGTGCATTGAGCCAGCTATAAATCTGAGGCATCTTCTGCATGATTGTCTGATTAGACATGCAGGTATGCCTCAGGTCTAAAGTCACAAGCCAAGCCTTCTTGCCCAGCATGGGCAGAAGCTGCTGCAGAGTTAACATTTTGAATTTTGGAATATCCAGGAATGTGTTTAGGATAGACAGGTCCAGTATTGGGTCTCCAGGCTTTGTCCTTTCTGGTTACCAAGAATAGCACAGTAAAATCCTTGTCCCTGCTCTTGCTGTGGTACTTGCTGAATGGCTCATGTCCGTGAAGGATGAAACTTTTGTGCCTCTGCCCATTGACTGTGGCAAGTCTGGCATACTGTTTGGCCTTGGCAGGGTGTGGAAGTGGAACGTGTAGCCTTGAGACAAGATATTTAAGACCCATTTGTCCTGGGTGATCACATGCCAATTTTGTAAAAAAATTGGTAGTTCCCCCCAAAAGAGCTGCCAGAAAGATAAGTGCTTGGTGCTGGCAGGGTAAAGTTGGAGAATGTTTCCTGTATGGCTGTGAGTTTTCCTCTGTTTTTCAAGGTAGAAGTGCCCCATTGTTTAGGCCTGTATGAGCCTTGGGGCTGTGATCTGCCTCTGTGGCCTGTGTGACACTGGAAAGGACCAATTCTTTGTAGGCCAGCTCCTGCTAAATCTGGGAGGCTGTACCTGTAAGAAATCCTTCACTGTTTGCATAGATTTAGCTTTGTCCTCCATTTTCTTCAACACAGCTTCTGCTTTAACACCAAACAAGGTACCATGTTGTAATGGAGCATTTAATAGTTTTGCTTTAACATAAAGCAGATTGTTCTTTTAAACAATCATGCCTCCCAATGACGGAACCTGCAACTGCAGCCCTGCAGGAGGCCTCTAGAAAATCAAAGCCACATTGCAAAGCATGCTTTCCCACTTATTCAGCTGCATGCAATAAATCCTGCTTTTCTTTTTCTGCACTTTTTGAATTTGTCAACATTTTCTGTTTAAGCAGTGAAAATATTGCTGATATTTAAGCATATGAAACTGACCATTTAAAGTTCTTACAGCCAAGGTAGCAGAAGTATAAATTTTTTCCCCCATCTGTCCAGGGCCCTTGAACCCCTATCAGAGGGGATAGAGCTTTTTACAGTGGAAGCCTTGACCACCTTGGGACCCTGAAAAATAGGTTCTGGGTCAGCAGCAGGGTTTTTTGTAAAGAAATTTATGAGAATCAGGAACCCTGTAGTATCTGTCTGGCTTAACAGGAGCTGGTGGTAAAGAGTCAGGAGACTCTTCAGGACTCTGAAAATACATAGACAATGTCTAAAACAAGAGAAATAGCAATGGGGCCTGTGCTGAGGTAATAAGTCTCAGCCTTTTCTTGAATTCTGAGTAAACCTGGCTCTCCCAATGGAAATGCTCCCTCATAGTATGCAGGGTCTCACGAAAAGAATAATCCTCAGGTGGAGAGGCTGAAGGGATGGATTCTTCAGCATCAGAATCCTCATAGGTTCATAGGTTCATAGGTTCATAGGTTTATACTAGGCTATCTGCCCGAGGGCATTTACAAGCCTAGCCCATCGTTTTGTGGCTTACGCCACCCCTTTAGTATGGGGAACTATACCCATTATTTTGCTGTGCCTCTGTCGAGCAGTGACACTGAGGTAATCCCTGGGGTATATCTGCGATCTCCCATCCATTGGTCAAGATTTCTCTTGAACAAGGCCAGCGAGGTGCTCTGCCTCACATGTACCGGGATTTTGTTCCACAGCATAGGAGTCTTTGGGTAATGAATCTATCCCTCCAGCACGTCCTATTAATAGCCGTGTCGAGGTTTAAGTCTCCCGCCCTTGTGGCTCTGATGGATCTAGATTTTTGAGGTGAAGCATATTCATCAAATCTGGGTTTGACATGGCCTTGTATGTTAGGCAAAGGTCACCTCTGAGCAAGCGGTGGCGACTGAATAGAGCTGGAGTTCTTTCAGTCGGGCAGCATAGGACAGATTTTGAGACCCTTTATGCTTTTGGTGAGGAACTTTTGTGGCCTCTCCAGCTGCTGCAGGTGTCGGGTCAGATACATCCCAAATGGGGCATTGTACTCAATCATTGGTCTGATGAGTGATGAGTAAAGGAGACTATGACCTCCCTTGATCTAGATGAGAATCCCTTCATGATAAGGTGGGCAATGTAGAAAGTCTTCCTAACTACTTTAGCTACATGGGTGTCGAATGACAGACTACTATCAACCTGGGTCCCCAGGTCCCTGATAACTTCTTCTGTGCTCAGTGGATTGCCACCTATTTGGTAGCTAGGGTAACCTTGTTTTCCCAAAGGGTATGACTATGCATTTTTGGCATTTAACTTCAGGCCGTGGCTCTGGCACCAGTTATCCGTTTCTGTGAGACCCTTCTGAAGGATATCTGTGTCAGATGTGTTTTCTACTATGGCCCAGTTTGCAGTCATCTGCAAACTTTGTCAGCCATAACCCTCCTGTGTTTGCTTGTACTTGGAAAAGTAGATGCCAAACAAGAGTGGGCCCAGGACTGAGCCCTGTGGGACACCACTTGTGACAGGTTTTGAGTCTGACATGGCGCCAGCAACTCTGACCCTGTGGGTTCTGTCACTCAGCCAGTTTGCAACCCATCTTGTGATGTATGGGTTAACATTTAAGCTGATGAGTTTTTCAATGATACCCGAGTGGGGTATTGTATCAAGGCCTTAGCCAGATCGAGGTAGGCTGTATGGACTGCCTTTCCCTCGTCAATGGCTTTGGTGACTGTTTCAAGAAGTCAACCAAGTTTAAAAGGCATGATCTGCCTTTGACAAAGCCAAACTGGGTTGGATCCAAAGTCTGCAAATTCCCTATGTCTTTATTTATGAGGTCCATTATGATCCTCTCCATGGCTTTGCAGATAAGGCTTGTCAGGCTAATGGGCGGTAATTTCCAGGGTCGGTGGAGGCACCGCCTTTGTGAAGTGGGACCACAGTTGCAGTGCGCCACTCCTGGAGTGTATCCAGAGGTAAGACTTTGATTAAACAGCTGTCCTAGCTGTGGGTTTAATTCCTCATTGAGTTCGTGGAGCACACAGCCGGGGACACCATCAGGTCCCATGGATGCTGTGTTTTTTGCTTTGGAGAGCAGTTCTCACTTGGGCTGGAGATGTTTGGGGCTGCAATCGTTTGGTATAGATATCTCTCCTTTTGGGGGGGAGAAGTTTGCACTGAACCTGTCAGCCAGTATGTTGGCAATGTCTGTAGGATCAGTAATCTTCACATCATTTTGAACTAGTTCTGAGCATATCTGGGAGTTTCCTCCTAGGTGTCTAACATAGCTAAAGCAGGCCTTATGAGTGTCTTTTGTGTCTTTAGCTATTTTTCTCTCAAATTTGCTTTGGATGATTTTATGAGAGCTCTTAGTTTTTACTTATAGTGATCAAGGGTGTCTTACCTTTTAAGGATTTTGCTGTATCTTGTAGTAGCTTCCTCCTTTATTGTAGAGTTTGTTTATGGCTGGGGTCCACCAGACTGGGCGCTTGCCTTTGGTACTAAGAGTCTTTGTTTTGTTTGGGATTGCCTTATCCATGCAGTCCTGCAGGTGCTGGTAGAAGGCGTCTGTAAGTGATTCAGCGGCTTGAGTACTGTTTTCCACCAGCTCGGGGCCTTAAAGGAGACCACACTAGTCTTTAGAAGTGTGAAGTCGGCTTTTGAGAAGTTCTTTACTGTGGTCTTTTTATTTCAGGTGGGGTGGGATGAGGACCTCTAGCGAGATTAGTTTGTGATCTGATCTCACCAGTGAGGGGTATACTTCGGTGTTGAACATTGTGCTCCCATGTACGTGACGATGAGATCAAGTATGTTATCTCCTCTTGTGGGGATGGTGACTAGTTGTTCCATGGCATTTGAGTTTATGAATTCCAGGAACTTTTGGGCTAGGGTGTTTGGGCTTGAGTAGTGTTCCCAGTCTATATTAGGGTAATTGAAGTCACCTAGTATGATGGTGTTTGGTGATACATTTATCCCTCTAGTGTTTTCAGGAAGGCCATGTGAGGTTCCTGAGTTTGTGAGGGTGGCCTGTAACATGCTACAATTTGCAGAGCAGTCTTGCCTATGGTTAATTGCACCTGGATGGTCTCCGATGCATCGGCGTTGCCACCAGTCTTGAGGTGTGGGTGTCCTTAATGAATATGGATACCCCCTCCTTTCTTGGTATTGTCCGGATTTTGGGGCGGAGCATGATATGAGGTAAAACCTGATAGCTGGGGTGCTCTCAGGAGCCTTGAACCAGGTTTCTGTCACAGCACAGACATCGATGTTCTCCATACTGAGAAGGGCCTCGAAAGTCGTGCATTTTGAGATTGAGACTTCTGGCATTGAGCAGCATTACCCTTAGTTTTTCCTTTTTGTGTTCTAGGGTGGTAGGTTTAGAATTTGAGCCTTGCCTAAAAGGCACTATGGGGTGGCAAGAGCCTTTGCCAATATCCGAATCCCAGGGTGACAGGTGCAAGCCGTCCCTTATTGGCAGCGTGGCTTGTCCAGCATGTCATCCCAGGCAGACAGATACTGGATCCCCTTTGAGTGACACCAGTGTTTAAGCCAATTGTTAAAGCTGATCATCTTATCTCTGTATTGTGGCATCACTCTTGGTGAAGGTAGGATACTGCTCAAGGTCAGGGTCATACCTGCCTGGGCTACATAGTCAGAGAGCTCCTCAATGTCTCTTTTCATGTAGTCCAAGGAGGTGCGTCTCAGGTCGCTTACACCAGCGTGGACAATGACTGAGTCATATTTGTACTTGCTGTTGAGAGACCTGAGTGCTTGCGTTATGTGGCGGATTCTAGCGCCCGACAGGCAGCTTACTGTGACCTTCTCCTTACTCAGTCTGGTGAGCGGGACATCAGTGTGTCTGACTATGGAGTCACCAATGACTAGTGTGTCTGGCATTGTGTTTGGCCTTAAGGGCTGTGACTGTTTGACACTCTGACTGTGAGGTCTATGTGTTGCAGGTGTTGTGTTCTGAGGTGGTGGTTGTTTGGGTGTCTGCTTTGGTGGCCTCTGCTGTTTTGGTAGATTTTTGATCAGAGCCTCAGTATGTCTTTGTGTGTTTATGTGTATGATTTGAGGTTGTAATGGTGCTATGTGAGACTGGGTCTATAGTGTGTGTGGTAACCTTCTCCTCCTGACTGGTCTTGCCAGTCCTGTGTTGAGAGAGCTCAGCCTCCAGTTTGGCCGTATAGTTGCATCTCTCGCATGTATTTGTGTTTTGTGGGAGGAGGAGAGGGTTGTCTGTGTACATGAGGCAATTGTAACATTGCCTCAGTATTCCCAGGTTCACCAGCTGAGCAGGAGAGGACACTAGCAACTGATCCCTCGACATGCTAGAAGGATAGACAAAAACTTTAAAAAGATTCAGGGCGTGGGTGACCGAGAAATGGGGGTTACCTTTTGGGGTACTATCTATGACAAGAGTGCGTATCAAGGTAATAAGTACTGTAGGAGCAAGTGCTAGGTTTAACAGATAGAGAATAGTCTACTTGGAGTCAAGTGGAGATGATCTTTTAGTTATAGGATAAGCTGATTAGATCAGTAGTATAGTTCGAGGAAGGTAGTTTTAAGGGAAAATTTGAAGAGTGGACTTTAGGTAGCCGAATAGTTTAAACCTGCCTAACGGCTGCCCTAGTGTGCAACAGTGGCAGCTCCGCTAAATCAGCTTAACGTTTACATCGCTTTTATACCAGGGGCTGGAAAAGCTAGAAACTGGCCCAAAACGACCAATAAACTACTAGTTACTGGCTGAAACCTCACAAAACTGGACAAAAGGCAGCTCAATGCTTCCCACTCCCACTGGTAAGCAAGGTAACTTCCTCTCCCCCAAATAAGGCAAGGAAACAGTACACAGGAACTACAACCAAAGCCCAGGAATCAGCAACTCTGAAACTGGACTAAACTAGTAAAGCAGGAAAAACAAGAGATATTTTTTTTTTTTTTTCTTTTTTTTTTTCACAGAACAGGCAGAAACAGGTACAGCAAACACTTATAAATGCTATGAATCAGCTACTACAGCTTACACAAAAGAATTTGCTACAAATACAGTCAAATAGTAACAAACAAGGATTCCAAGTGCAATATTAAGTTAAATGCAGTAAAACAGCTTCAGTGTAACAGAAAGGCAGGCGAAATACAGTCGCTAGGTATTCAGATGTGGAAAGCAACAAAAATTATAATTAGTATCAAGAAAAGTCGCTTATTCAGCTCAGAAGGGCAGAGTTCAGCCTCTCCTCCCACAAGAGTGCAGACCGCAATCCTTCCTAACGTAAAATAACTGGCCTGAAGCCCAAGTGCTTAAACCAGAACTAATACACTTTTAGAATAACAGACACTGAGCTCTCAATCAGCAGTTCCTAACCTAGAAGGATGTAAGCTGCCTGTCCTGCCACCACAGTGCAGGCCACAAACCTTCCTAATGTAAAACTGGTCTGAAGCCCAAGTGCTTAATCCAAAAGACTTAGAAATGATAGCTACACTTTAATCAAGTTACTACCAGCAGTAATAAATACAACTGAATACTTTAAAAAATGCCTGGATTAGTGCTCAAGTTATACAAACAAAGCTAGATTCAGCAGGTCTGGATCTAGTCTATGCCAAACGAGGTGTACCAATTTCAGTAAGAAGCAGTTCAAATATGCAGGCACTATAAGCTTTAACCAGAAATTCCCAGCTCAGAAGGACAGAGTCCAGCCTCTCCTCCCACAAGAGTGCAGAACACGAACCCTCTTAATGTAAAATAACTGGCCTCAAGCCCAAGTGCTTAAACCAGAATTAATACACTTTTAGAATAACAGACACTGAGCCCTCAATCAGCAGTTCCCAACTTAGAAGGATGTAAGCTACCTGTTCTGCCACTACAGTGCAGACCACAAACCTTCCTAATGTAAAACTGGTCTGAAGCCCAGGTGCTTAAACTAAAAGGCTTACAATGAGTTACACCAAGCAGTAATAAATACAATTGAGTACTTTTAAGATGACGCAAGAGCAAAATAAAGTAAGAAAAACACAAATACAGTATATATATATTTTTTTTTTTTTTTTTTTTTTTTTTTGAAGAGAGAAAGGAAAGAGAAAGGAGTAGCAGAAACTAAGCTGATTGGCCTTCTCAAATGCTCTCCTGTACTGGGTAGAATGAGGTAATGACGCTAGACTGGGAGGAGGGTCCCGGATCAAATTTACACTAGGGCGGCAACTGCAAAGCCACCAACTATAAAACACTATACCGACAGGGAGGAGGGTGGGAAACAAACTGCAGAAGTGTTACTCCCAGCTGAAAAGCAGCAGTGAGCCTTTAAATGAAAGTTTTAAACAGCTAAAGGAGCCACTAGAAAAAGAGTTTAACTGCAACAAGTTATCATAAACAAACAACCCAACAGATGCTTAATAAGGGTGGACAATTTCCAGTTAATACCTCACACACAGTGAAACTAGCTAGAAAAATACACAGTACACAAAGTGCTATAAACAACAAAGAAATAAAGAACAAAATAAACAAAACCAGGATACTTAATGTTATATATTGTAGCTCCAAGTTTGCTGAGTGTCCTTCCTTCGATAAGCTCACTGTAAAATGGCTGAACACTCACAACTGAGCTTCTTAGGTAACAGAAAGTTGAAACCTGAGACAGTTTTTAAGAAAGAAATCTCAAAAGAACCAATGAGGTGCTTAGTCTAAGCTGTAGTCCAGGAGACCTCAGTCAGCCAATGACCTCAAACAAGTCTCTCTCACTGAAATGCCTAATGGCTTTGGCTAAAACAAGATGTCCCTGAATTATGTACTCAGACACACAGCCTCCACAAACACTAGGCCCAAATACAAGCCTGAATATGGAAATGCTACAAATATCCACACTACTTAGAACAAACTGCAGAAGTGTTACTCCCAGCTGAAAAGCAGCAGTGAGCCTTTAAATGAAAGTTTTAAACAGCTAAAGGAGCCACTAGAAAAAGAGTTTAACTGCAACAAGTTATCATAAACAAACAACCCAACAGATGCTTAATAAGGGTGGACAATTTCCAGTTAATACCTCACACACAGTGAAACTAGCTAGAAAAAATACACAGTACACAAAGTGCTATAAACAACAAAGAGATAAAGAACAAAATAAACAAAAACCAGGATACTTAATGTTATATATTGTAGCTCCAAGTTTGCTGAGTGTCCTTCCTTCGATAAGCTCACTGTAAAAAAGAGCTTTTTACAGTGGAAGCCTTGACCACCTTGGGACCCTGAAAAATAGGTTCTGGGTCAGCAGCAGGGTTTTTTGTAAAGAAATTTATGAGAATCAGGAACCCTGTAGTATCTGTCTGGCTTAACAGGAGCTGGTGGTAAAGAGTCAGGAGACTCTTCAGGACTCTGAAAATACATAGACAATGTCTAAAACAAGAGAAATAGCAATGGGGCCTGTGCTGAGGTAATAAGTCTCAGCCTTTTCTTGAATTCTGAGTAAACCTGGCTCTCCCAATGGAAATGCTCCCTCATAGTATGCAGGGTCTCACGAAAAGAATAATCCTCAGGTGGAGAGGCTGAAGGGATGGATTCTTCAGCATCAGAATCCTCATAGGGAGGAAGGGAATATTCCTGTTCAGAAGAGGAATCTGAGGTAATGGAAACTCAGATCTAAAGATTCATATTCTCTCTCTTGCCTAAGCCTCAGAGGAGGGGTTGGGAACCCCTGATCAAAGTAATCAGGTCTTCGGCTATTTTAAGCATCTGTTTTAGGCATGGAGGCCTGTCCAGGAGAATGCTGTACTTGTTTCTTTGTCTTTAGAGCTGCTTTAGTCTTTGAAGCTGAAGTTGGCTTTACATATAACTGTGTACGCCTGAAAACACCCTCAGAAGCAGATGCCTGCTCAGTGGCTCTGGACCCATCTGAGGGAATAGTTTCAGAATGTCCAATACCTTGAGTTTCCAGCGGCCTAGTTGGCTCCACGTGGGAGTCTGAAGCACCCTGTGGCTCTGAGGTAGCAGGCGTCAGGGGCTGTGAAAGCACCTCACTGAGAACCAGCAAAAGGCTTAACTGAAGCCTCATCGGTTTTGGACCTCTGATGCCTGTCCTTTTCATTTTCTTTGCGCTTTATATAAACTCCGGTAGTCGGCTGTTACAACAGCATTATATAATTGAATGTTCTGCCAAAGAAATGAAATTCAAAATCGTACCGACACTTAGTGCGTTGGTTAAATCTAGCACAAAGACAACTAGCAACATTGTGGTCAGGGCCTAGGCAAGGAATACAGTTAGAATGAAAAATTTGCTTCCCACAAGAAATACAATTAACTTCTGACATCGGTCTGGAGCAAGAAAAAAAAAGTTTTGGGGTACTTGGCTTTAATGAAGACTTAGGATCTGAAATTCAAATTTGAAAATCTCAGAGTCTGCTTTGGGCACCGCGCAGCAATAAAGACTGGAGAAAATGGTGTCTGCTGCATCTTATACCCCTGGGATGTCCGGGAGCAGGCGACAGCACCCAACCCTGGACCAAGACTTTGGAACTCTGGCCAACTGCGGGTAGCCTGCCAGCAGGATAACCCAACTGTAATGACTGCAACACAGTGAAACACTATGATCGAGGAAAAGTACAGTTTTGTACCTACCATAAATGTAGATGTTCGAAGATCCACATTGCTGCAGTCCTTACTTATGGGTAGTCCGCTGTCCTCGGTCGGCCCGAATACCAAAGTATTAGGCTGACGTCGATCATGGGCGCCTAGATCTGACATCAGAGCGTCAGGGTATAAAGGCGCATGACCGACGTCATATCCTCAGTCTTTTCTTGCCCCAGATGTCAGAAGACCAAACCAGAAAGGCCACAGCCAAAAAGAGAATACCTCCCAAAAACATGCCCAACAACCATCACCTAAAGCATAGCACCAAGTCAAACTACAGTGGGGAAGGAGGGAGGGTAAATTGGACTGCAGCAATGTGGATCTTCGAACATCTACATTTATGGTAGGTACAAAACTGTACTATGCTCTTCATCTCACATTGCTGCAGTCCTTACTTATGGGTAGAATCCCAAAGCAACGGGAAAGGGAGGATGGTAAAAATCATAAAGCAGTAGGGGCCGCTAAAATGCCCTGTAAAATTGCAGTGGCAAATCCAGCCCTAGACTTAGAATAAAGAGGAAGGTGGTAATGTTTAGAAAAGGTATGCACTGAACTCTAAGTAGCTGCCTCCAAAATGTCTTTTGTAGCTACCCCCCCCTTAGAAAGGCAGTAGAAGTAGCAGTAGCCCTAGTGGAATGAGGCCTGATCCCAGCAGGAATCTCCTTACCATGATGGGAATAACTGAAAGAAATACAAAACCCAATCCATTTTGAAATAGTTTGTTTTGAAACAGGTTTACCCTGTGAACCCAAAGCAAAAGAAACAAACAATTGCTGAGACTGTCTGAACTCCTTGGTTCTGCTCAAATAATAACGCAACTGTCTGTGAATATCCAAAGTATGCAAAATTTTCTCCCCTTTATTTTGGGGGTTTGCATAAAAAGTAGGCAAATGAATAG
This sequence comes from Protopterus annectens, assembly GCF_019279795.1. Taxonomy (NCBI): domain Eukaryota; kingdom Metazoa; phylum Chordata; order Ceratodontiformes; family Protopteridae; genus Protopterus; species Protopterus annectens. The sequence continues at coordinate 1,043,988,947 of NC_056748.1, forward strand.
TTTGATTTAAGGCCACACTAGAAACCACTTTAGGCATAAAGGAAGGATTAGTGCAAAGATACCCTATCCTTATGAAAATCAGGAAAGGCTCCACTGCCATGAGGGCCTGTAATTCAGAAACCCTTCTTGCAGAGGTAATGGCCAACAAAAAAGCAGTTTTCCATGACAAATACTTTAACTCTGCAGTAGCTGCAGGCTCAAAAGGTTGTAGAGTAAGTTTTTCCAACACAAAATTGAGATCCCAAGCAGGAGTAGGAGCTCTACGTGGGGGTCCTATATTCTTTGCCCCTCTCAGAAATTGCTTAAACCAAGGATGAGAGAATAAAGGAGGGTCACAATCATAGTGAGCAGAAATGGCTGCAGCATGGACCTTTATTGAGGAGAAAGACAAACCCTTGTCCAATAACTCAGTAAGATATTGAAGAACACTTAAATCAGGTTTGGAGACAAAGTCCTTTCCTCCAAATAAAAAATCTCCTCCATTTATCAGCGTAAACTTTTCTGGTACTAGGCCGCCTGGCCTCCAAAAACATTCAAAACTTGTTGTGGAAGCGGAGACCCACCAGAGTCTAAAACAGAATATGCCAGACTGTGAGATGCAGAGACTGAATCTTGACATTGAGGAAGTGACTGTCCTCTTGTGACAAAAGGTGCGGAATCAAAGGCAGAGGCCATGGAGGTTCTCATACTAAACTCCTCAGTAGTGGGTACCAGTGTTGTCGAGGCCAATCCGGTGCTATCAAAATCATGGTTGGCTTGTCTTGTCTGGCCTTCAAAAGTACCTTGGGAAGAAGAGGCAGAGGTGGAAAGGCATATACATGCAGATTGTTCCAACTGAATGATAGAGCGTCCACCTTCCAAGCTGTGTGATGAAACATTTTTGTGCAAAACTTTGGCAACTGGTAATTTAGTGGAGAAGCGAACAGATCTATGTCTGGAGTTCCCCATAACACTGTCAACTTTTGAATTACATGAGGATCCAATTTCCACTCGTGAGGATCCACTATTTGTCTGCTCAATACATCTGCTAAGGAGTTCTGTGCTCCTGGTAGAAACCTTGCCTGAAGATTGAGGTGTAGCTTGAGAGCAGTTTCCCACAGAATCATCGCTTGCCTGCACAGAGGATAAGAATGGGTTCCCCCCTGCTTGTTGATGTACCACATGACAGTGGTGTTGTCTGTTTGAATCAACACCTGCCCTGGGTGAAGTAAATCTTTGAAAGCCATCAATGCAAACTGGACTGCTAACATTTCCTTCAAGTTGATATGCAAATGTTGGAGTGACAGGCCACGTGTTTTGCACCCATTTTCCATTGAGGTGTGCTCCCCAAGCCTTGTCCGAGGCATCTGTCGTTAGAATCTGACTCGCCTCTGGCCGGGTCACAGAGTCCCTTGTTTAGGTGACATTCCTGCGCCCACCACAAAAACTCCTTCTGAATGCAAGGTATTATCTAAATGACAGTGTCTAGATCTTGGCAGTGCTGTGTCCATACATTTTTGAGATACCACTGAAGCTTCCTCATATGCAATTTGGCATTGGGAAGCACCAGAATACAAGATGCCATGAACCCCAAGGCTTGAAGGACTGTCCTTGCAGTCAGCCTGGACCGTAGAGACATTTGATGGAAATAGAGAAAGGCTTCTTTGTTTGTCCGGGGTCAAAAAAGCCATCTGGGAAGCTGTATTCAGTCTCACCCAGAAAGCACATATCCTGAGAGGGTACTAGACTGGACTTTGTTTCGTTCACAGAATACCCTAGGCATCTTAACACTGCCATCACATACTGTAGATGAAGTTGTTCTTCCTTTTCTTGTGCAATAATCAGGCAATCGTCCAAATAAGGATAAATCTGTATTCCTCTTAGTCTGAAAAAGGCTATCACTGGAGCCAGAACCTTCGTGAACACTCTGGGCGCAGTAGATAAGCCAAAGGGCAATGCAGAGAACTGATAATGTAAATTTCCAGCCCGAAAACGCAGGTACCTCCTGCAACTGGGCCTGATAGGAACATGAAGGTAAGCCTCTGAGATCCAGAGTAACCATCCAGTGATCTTTCCCCAACAGAGGTAAAAGTTGTTGTAAAGTCAGCATCTTGAACTTTGGAATGTCCAGGTAAGTATTGAGGACAGAAATCCAAAATTGGTCTCCACGTGTTCCGTTTATTTGGAATTAAAAACAGGCGAGAATAAAATCCTAGGCTCACTTCTGACAGAGGAACTGGCTGTATAGCTCCTATTTGAAGAAGTAAAGAAATTTGTCTGTGAGCCTCTATCCTTTGCTGAGGAGGGACATCTGGCATGCCTTTGAAAGGAGGCATGGTATGGAAATAGAACTTGTAACCTCGGTTTATAATGTCCAATACCCATTTGTCCTGGGTGACTAAATGCCAATTTTGCTTGAAAAGAGCCAACTTGCCCTCACCAGCAGATTGAGCAGGCGAACTCCATTGTCTCGGCCTGAAGGTATTCTGAGCTCTGCCCCTACCACGCCAAGATCTACCCCTAGACTGAGAATCAGAAGGGTACGTCCACCCCTTAGTAGGCCAATTTCTACTAAACTTTGGAGGTTGTACCTGCAAAAAATCTTTAACAGTCTGTATAGACTTAGCCTTGTCTTCCATTTTCTTTAAGACAGACTCCACAGGAGAACCAAACAAAACTTCAGACTGCAAAGGGGCATCCCGAATTCTAGACTTAACATGCTCAGACAAATTCTGATCCTTAAGCCAGGCATGCCTACGAATAACTGAACCAGTGGCAGCCACCCTAGAAGAAGCCTGTAAAGCATCAGAACCACATTGCAAAGAGTGCTTACCCACCTGTTCAGAAACATGCACTAAATCCTGCAATTCTTTACACTCTATGCCCTCTGCCAAAGCATCCACTTAAACTGGCAGTTCAAAGCTCTCATTGCTAAAGTAGAAGAGGTATACAACTACTTACCCCATCTATCCAAAGCTCTAGCTTCCTTATCCAGAGGAACCGGATTCTTAACAGAGGCTCTAACACCCTTAGGCCCCTGACTAATAGTTTCTGGGTCCGCCCTAGGACTCTAATACAGATATTTATGAGCCGCAGGCACCCTGTAATACCTGTCCAGTTTAACTGGGGCAGGAGGCACAGAATCTGGATTAAGGGAAGCTTCCGAGAAAACATCTGAAACATCCAAAACTGGAGGTATAGCTAAGGGTCTATGCTGTGGTAAAAACAAGAACTCCCCAAGTCTCTTCCGTGAATCAGAGTAATCCTGTCCTTCCCACTCAAAATGCTCCCTCATGGAATGCAGAGTTTCTGAAAATAAAAAATCCTCCGGAGGAGAAGCAGAAGGAGTGGAATCCTCTGCATCAGAATCAGAATAAGGAGGGAAATCTTGAATGTCTTCAGCAGAAGACTCTGAATCATCTGAGGCCTGCTCCAAACTTTCCAACTCTGGTTCCATCCTGGGCCTCTTATCAGGAGGGGGCATAGAACCTCTAATTAAAGTAATCAAATCCTCTGCCATTTTAAGCATGTGCTTTTTAGGCACAGACCCTGACGAACCAGAACTGACACCAGAGGAAGGCAAAACAGACCTGCCCTTAGAAGGAGCCTTAGAAACAGTAACAGAAGGCCTAACCACCTTAGGCATAGAAGGGAGAATAGTAACCCGAGAGGCCCCTTCAGCCTGACCTGCCTCCTGAGAGGCCACATCTTGTAAAACCAAAGTTTCCCCCGGGACTCAATAGAAACTTCAGCCGGATCCACCTGTTCAGCAGTAGCTTCTAAAGGTCCGGCGTCCGAGACGGACGAATCATTCTGCCTAGGCTTTAAAGATTTGTCTTTGCGCTTCTTAGTAGAAGCAGGCGTCGAAACATCCAACGGCGTATTATAATTACACCTCTTGCCAAAGACCAACCTAGCGCAATCTAACCTCCGTTTTATAGTGCGCTTATTAAACCTAGCACAGAACCGACACCCAACTACGTGCTCGGTCCCAAACAAGGAATACAAAGCGGTGGAAATCCTATGCGTATCTGTTTCCCACAAGAAATACAATTATTCACTTTTTCTGACATCCGGTAAGTAACTGAGGCAAGAAAAAACAAAAATATTCCCCAACGGGGTACTTAGCCCAACTTGGTATCTGTCTGAAACTCCAAAAACGAAAAATTTCAGAACGCCGAACGGCACTTGCAACGCTGCTTCTGCATCGGACCATGCGGCAAAAAAGACTGAGGATATGATGTCGGTCATGCGCCTTTATACCCTGACGCTCTGATGTCAGATCTAGGCGCCCATGATCGACGTCAGCCTAATACTTTGGTATTCGGGCCGACAGAGGACAGCGGACTACCCATAAGTAAGTAAGGACTGCAGCAATGTGAGATGAAGAACATCTGTACACGAGTCAAGTCTCCTGCTGTGGGCAGTCAATCACGGGGTGACAGATAAAGTTACCCTTAGCACATTGACAGCTAGGGAAGTTAAGTGTGAATGGGGATGGGAGATTAGTCAGAATAGTACACTTAAAGCTTCAAAGTACTGCAGTTTGGCCATTCTAAAATGCAGCAGTGAAACTCTGTTCTGTGGCATTTGCACTGTGTTTTAAGTAGCCACTGAATGGCATGAAATGTTACTTAAACCTGACTGAAACACAGCAGTGTATGCATGTAAAATACACGCAGTAACAGGAGCTTCAGGAAGAAAGAAGAGTTGTGTAAAATCTTACCATAACCATAGGTGTCCTTCTCTACGTTGCAGTATTCTAGTTGCAGGATTTCCTGTGCTCAGGCGACTTGTACGTCTGTTCCTATACAAAAGCTTCAGCTTGGCTGTTGCAGTGTGCATGGGACATCAGACATAAGGCCATAAACCAGGGACCTTAAATGGGACGTCTGTGCACACAGTCTACAGAACTTGAAAGCCAGCAGGTAGAATTCCAGTGTGGACAGGTGCGTTCCCTTCAGTAGCTTCGGTAGATCAGCTGGGACTAAGTACAGGGGGGGGGTAATGGTGGGTGGGAAGGAATACTGCAACATGGAAGAGAACATATATGGTTATGGTAAAAGTTTACACAACTATTCTGGCCTATTCCTATGTTGCAGTATTCTAGTTGTGGGAGAGTACCACAGCTTAGATGCGTGAAAGGGAGAGGGATGCCAAAAGATTTTACAAAGCCCTGTAGGATGGCCAGGGGTAATCCTGCCCTAGTTCTGGAAACTAAGTCTAGTCTGTAATGCTTGGTGAAAGTGTGGATAGTGGACCATGTAGAAGCTCCATGATGGATGCAATCTCTAGACCTTTCATGAAGGCCTTGGAAGTTGCCACCGCCCTAGCATGGAGAGTGCAACAGTTTCCCCAATCCAACAAGCAATGGTTTGGCGACTGCCTTGCTCAGGACTCTGGGGTGAAAGGAGATGCAGCTGCGTACATTTCTCAATGCTTTTGGTCTTGGTCAAGGAGTGCAGTACCCCCTCCCCTTCATTAGTGGGGGAGGGAAATAAAGTGGCTAAGCGAATAGACTGGCTTAGAGACAAGTCAATGACCACCTAAGGCATAAAGGAGGGATCAGTTCACAAGGTGACTCTTTGGGGGAGGTGTAGTGTAGGGAGGGCATACCATTAAGGCTTGCAACTCAGAACCTTCTGGCTGAAGTGATAACCACCAGCAGGACAGTTTTCCATGTACACATCTGTAAGTAAGACCCAGCTGGTTCTAAAGAGTGCTGGGTAAGCTTTAAGAAAATAATTGAGATCCCAGGGCAGAGAGATAGGTTTCTTAGATGGCCTCATGTGTAAGACCCCTTTAAGGAGGAGTTCCACATCAAGCCTGGCGACCAAGGGGGGATCCAGGGGCAAGCAGGCTGATCTAGAAGAAAGGTGCACTTTCACTTAAGAGTATGAAAGTCTGCTTTTATTCAACTGCCATGCAAGTGAGAAAGTGCAGATGTGTACACTTACTGCAAGTGTAGATGTGTATTCACTGTTGCAGTCACATTTGGGTCATCCCTGCCAGGGTAGCCCTCTGTCGGCCTGAATACCAAAGGCTTAGTATTTCTCAATCGGTTGCTGGCGCTTAACTGATGTCAGCAGTAAAAAAAAGGGGGGGGTGGGGGGTGGAGGGAGGGAAAAGTACAGTTTTGTACCTACCATAAATGTAGATGTCCGAACTGGATAGCATCTGCAGTCATAACAAGTGGGTTGTCCTGTCGTCAGGCAGCCCTGCAGTCGGCCGGATTCCAAAGTCCGGGTCCGGCTTCGGCTGATGTCGCACTCCACCCGACGTCATCTCTGTTGGTCTTCGGGTATAAAAGCATCAGCCGACGCCATTTTCCTCAGTGTTTCTTGCCCCAGATGCCAGTAGCCCTCTTGCAGGGTAAAATTTGGATAGATGCCAATGTTTCCAAATAGATAGAGGTAAACACAACAATAAGCATATATGTACATATATACAAACAAATACACCATAAAAGACTCCCCCCCAACAGCTAGCTATTAGGAGGGTAAACACCCTAGGAGTACCACAGAGGGGAAGGAGGGAGGGTAATCCTGACTGCAGATGCTATCCAGTTCGGACATCTACATTTATGGTAGGTACAAAACTGTACTATGTCCTTCATGGATGCATCTGCAGTCATAACAAGTGGGTAGAATACCATAGCCAACTAGGGGAGGAGGATAAAGGTAGATTATGGTGTGTTTAGGATCCCTTGCAGTACAGCAGTGGCAAACCCTGCTCGGTATCTGGAATAAAGAGGCAAATTATAATGCTTGGCAAATGTATGCACGGAGGTCCAAGTAGCCGCCTCAATAATGTCTTTGGTTGCCACTCCTCGTAAGAAGGCTGTGGTAGTGGCTGTTGCCCTTGTAGAATGAGGTCTTATGTTCTGTGGAATTGGTTTTCCATGGAAGGAGTAACAGTATCATATGCAATTTCCTATCCATTTGGAGATTGTCTGTTTGGAAATAGCTTTTCCTTCCCTTCCTGTTGCATAGGCTACAAAAAGTTGGTCAGTCTTTCTGCTATTTTTTGTTCTGTCCAAGTAGTAGCGTAGCTGTCTATGTACATCCAAGGTATGCAGTATTCTTTCCCCTCTGTTTTGTGGGTTGGGAAAGAAGGTAGGTAGGTGGATTGCCTGGTTTAAAGATACTCTGGATACCACCTTAGGCATAAATGTAGGATTAGTCCTCAAGGACACTCTCTTGGTGGAAGATTAGGAAGGGTTGCACTGCCATTAAGGCCTGTAGTTCTGAAACCCTCCTTGCTGAAGTAATTGCCAGTAGGAAAGCAGTTTTCCATGACAGGTGTTGTAGGTCTGCTGTTGCTGCTGGTTCAAAGGGTGCTAGTGTCAACTTTTCTAGCACAAAGTTTAAGTCCCAAGCTGGTAATGGTGGTTTCCTTGGAGGTTTTACATTCTTGATTCCTCTGAGGAACTGCCTGAGCAAAGGGTGCGAAAAAACAGGTGGATCAAAGCTGTATTCTGCTGAAATAGCTGATGCATGTATCTTGATGGAGGAGTAGGACAGGCCTGAATGAAGAAGTTCGCCAGATACTCCAGAATGTTAGGCATATCTATGTTTGACACATCTTTTCCTCTTTCGGTACTCCAAATGACAAACCTTTTCCATTTTCCAGCATAGTTCTTTCTTGTTGAAGGTCTGCGTGCTTCAAGAATAATGTCTTTAACTCTTTGGGAAAGTTCTGGATTAGCTGCTGCTATGTGATGTTCCATGCAGTCAGTTGCAGCGTTTTAGGTTTGGATGTATGATGCTGTAGTTGTTCTGAGTTAACATCAAAGGCATCAGGGTATTGGCCACATGTTGCTGCTAGACATGCTCTTCAGTAGTGGGTACCAGTGTTGTCTTGGCCAGTTTGGGGCTATCAGGATTATCCTTGGACGTTCTTCCTTGATTTTTAGTAGTACCTTGTGTATCAAAGGAAGAGGTGGGAATGCATATGCTGTTAGGCCTTTCCAGTTGAAGGAGAGTGAGTCCACTTTCCATGCTAGTGGGTGGAATGTCCTTGTGCAGAATTTTTGAGCTGGTGATTGAGAGGTGATGCGAATAGGTCTATCTGTGGCATTCCCCATTTCTTTGAGATGGTCTTGAAGATGTCCGGGTGCAGCTTCCATTCGTGGGCATCCGAAGTGGTTCTGCTTAGTATGTCTGCTAGAGTATTGTCTTTCCCCGGTACAAATATTGCCTGTAACTGAATGTTGTAGCTGAGTGCCAGGGTCCACAGCTCCAAGGTCATTCTGCATAGGGGTATGAATGAGTGCCTCCCTGTTTGTTGATGTACCACATGACTGTGGTGTTGTCTGTCCTTATCATCAACTGGCCCTCTTTGAGGAATGGTTTGAACTTTTGGATTGCCAGTTTTACTGCCAGCATTTCTTTTAGATTGATGTGCAGGTGAAGTTGATCCTGTGTCCACAATCCTTGCACGCATTTGTCCAGCATGTGGGCCCCCATCCTAGGTCTGAAGCGTCTGTTGTGATGGTCTGGCTTGGTTGACATCTGCGGAAGGGCAGGCCTGGGTTTGACTGGCATGCCTGAGCCCACCATAGGAACTCCTGTTTTAAGCATGGAATTAGTGGGATTTCTGTTTCTAGACTGTGTCTGTGTTGGGACCATAAATTCTTTAGGTACCACTGTAGTTTCCTCATATGTAGTCTGGCAAATGGGACCAAGATTATGCATGATGCCATGAAGCCCAAGGCCTGTAGAAATTTTCTTGCTGTTAACTTGTTCAGTTTTGTTAGTGCCAAGAAGTAAAGAGGAAGTTCTTTTGTTTTTCTGTAGTCAGGAATGCCATTTGTTGTACTGTGTCCAATTCCGCCCAAGAATGTCCTTGTTTGGGATGGTATCAGCCTTGACTTTTGTAAATTGACTGTGTATCCCAGTCCTTGTAGCAAGTAAATGACCCTTTGTAAATCTGTTGTCAGCTTGCTTTTGTTGTCCCCTTGTAGCAGGCAGTCGTCCAGGTATGGGTAAATTTGAATTCCCTGTAGTCTGCAATGGCCGATTACTGATGCCAGGCATTTTGTGAATACTCTGGGCGCAGTAGATAAGCCAAAGGGCAATGCTGAGAATTGATAGTGCTCTGATCCTGCAAGAAATCTGAGGTATCTTCTGCAGATTGGTCGAATGGGGACGTGCAGGTATGCCTCCTTGAGATCTAGAGTTACCAGCCAAGACTCCTTGCCCAGCATGGGAAGAAGTTGCTGTAGGGTCAGCATTTTGAATTTTGGGACAATGATGTATGTATTTAAGGTGGACAGGTCGAGAATTGGTCTCCAACTTTTTTCCTTTCTTGGAACTGGAGTCTGGAGTAGAACCCCTTTCCTTGTTCTGCTGTTGGCACTCTTTCCACAGCTCTCATGTTTGCTAACTCCATTATCTGGCGTAGAGCCTCTGTTTTTTGATTTGGAGGTAGATTTGGCATTCCTCTTTTGACTGGTAAAGTGTGGAAGTGAAACCGGTAACCTTGATCTATGGTTTGTAAAATCCACTTGTCTTTTGTTATGTAGTGCCAGTTCTTTGAAAATAAGGTTAACTTTCCGCCTAGAGGAGCTGCTATTTGTTCCCTGGTAGGCGGATTTAGGATTAAGTCACTGTGGTTGTGCTGATGTAGTGGCAGTGGCTGTGTCTGTGCCTCTGTTACCTTGCCACTGTCGTCCTCTGTAGGCACCTCCTCTGGATTGGTTTCTGCCTCTGGAACGTCTATTCCTGCCCCTTTGAAATTTTGTGGAGTCAGGAAAGGACCAATTTTTGGCAGGCCAGTTCCTGCTAAACCTTGGGTTTGAACCTGCAAGAAATCTTTAACAGTTTGAACAGATTTTGCCTTTTCTTCCATTTTCTTCATAACCTGCTGGGCAGGTGTACCAAACAAACTTGTCTTGTCCATAGGAGCATCTAGCAACTTAGCTTTAACATGATCCGGTAAAGCTTGTTCCTTTAGCCATGCATGCCTTCTTATCACTGTGCCTGTCATGGCTGATCTAAATGAAGCCTCCAGTGCATCATAGCCACATTTTAAGGAATGGTTGCTAACCTGTTGTATGTTATTTACCATCTCTAATACATATTTCTTATCAAGAGATTCATCAGTAGTTAGTTTTTAGTTAACTGATCAAGCATAAACTCTTGGTATTGTATCATGTGAAACTGACAGTTTAAAGCTCTAGCTGAGAGAGTAGCTGAAGTGTAGACCTTTTACCCCATCTGTCTAGTGACCTTGCTTCCCTTTCAGAAGGAATAGGGTTTTAGCTGTGGTCGGCTACTGCCTTGGGACCCTGGGATATAGTTTCTGGGTCTGCAAGTGGGGCCTTGTAAAGGTGGTGATGAGTATCTGGCACCCTGTAAAATCTGTCTGGTTTGGCAGGGGCTGGGGGTAAAGAATCTGGAGCGGAGCAAACATCATTGAAAGCATCATCCACCACAGAGAGAACAGGAGGTATAGCTAAGGGCCTGTGCTGTGGGAGGTGCAGAAAGGTCCTAAGTCTTTTTCTGGAGTCTGAAAAATCCTGTTGCTGCCATTGGAACTGTTCTCGCATGGCATGCAAGGTTTCCCCAAAGGAGAATTCTTCTGGTGGGGAAGCAGCTGGAATGGATTCTTCAGCATCAGAATCTTCAAAATTGGAGAAGGGAGCCTCAGGCTGGTCAGTTATGTCTGATTCATCAGCAGAATCATCAGAAGACACTGGCTGAGGGGGCTCTGCCCTAGGTCTCTTTTCTGGGGGCTGAGAGGCCCTGACTGGGTGAGATTGAGATCCTCTAATTAAAGAAATTAAATCTTCTGCCAAAGAAAGCATTTGAGAACTAGAAGAGGGCCTGGATGAGGGGTTTAACAGGCACTGATTTAGTAGTCTTGGCTGCTTTAGCCCTGGCGAAGGCCTTAATGGACATGGCTGCTGGAGGCCTAGCAGCACCACGTGCTGGGGTAGAGACATACAAGGGGATGGTGTCTGATAAGTCAACCACCGTAGTGGGTAAAATTTCTGAGGTCGATTCAAGAATTGTAGCAGGGGCCTCAGTTGTAAGAATAGGTTCAGCTGTACTTTGAGCAGTTTTCTCGGTTTCGCCGAAACCGAGACACTCATGTTTGCTTTGCCGTGGTTTCGGCCGAAACCGCGGACCGCGAGTGTCGGTCTTTATCTTTGCGTTTTTTGGAAGATTGGGTAGTCGGAGGATCCGACGGCATAATGTACGCAAAATCAGTACCGAAAAACTGTTCTGCAAACTCCGACCGACGCCTAAGCGTTCGTCGGTTGAAAGAGGCACAGGCCGAACAGGCTGCTACGTCGTGGGCTGGGCCTAAACAAGGCAGACAGTAAGAGTGGAAATCTTTATGAGGTATTTGTTTCCCACAGGTTAAACAAGTTAACTTTTTCTGACATCGGCTGAGGCAAGAAAGAGTGCCCAACGGGGTACTTAGCTTTAGAAGTCTTCGAAGTAGTATTCGGTAGAAGTAATCTCTGGATCCGACCGACCGGCACTTGCGAACAGCTTCTGCTTCGGGCGCCACGCGGCAAGAAAGACTGCGGAAAATGGCGTCGGCTGATGCTTTTATACCCGAAGACCAACAGAGATGACGTCGGGTGGAGTGCGACATCAGCCGAAGCCGGACCCGGACTTTGGAATCCGGCCGACTGCAGGGCTGCCTGACGACAGGACAACCCACTTGTTATGACTGCAGATGCATCCATGAAGGACATCCATGACTGCAACAATGAACACTCCAACATCTACATTTATGGTAAGTGTACACAACTGTACTATGTTTAGTGTTTTCACTGTTGCAGTCATCACATCAGGGTTGATTCCAAAGCTGAGGAAAATTGGAGGCAGTCAAAGAGCCTAGGGGCTTGGCTAGGATACCCTGCAAAATTGCAGTGGCAAAGCCTGCTTTGGAATTGAAGATAGTCAGGTGGCAAATGTTTGGTTAGTGTGAAAAGATGTCCAAGTGGCAGCTTCCAGGATGTCCCTGGTGGGGGACTTCTGGAGGAAAGCTGCAGAGGTGGAGGCTGCTCTGGTGGACTAAGTCCTGACCCCCTTAGGGGGAGGCTTTCCATGTTGCTTGTAAAAAGAAATGCAGTGTGCTATCCATTTACAAATTGTTTAGAGATGGCTTTGCCCTCTGCAGCAAAGCTAACCAGCAACCAGACTTTCTGAACAATTTAGTCATGTCTAGAAAATCTAAGCTGTGTGCAGAGTGCAGGATCCTTTCCCCCTTGTTCTGTGGGTTAGGGAAAAAGGTGGGCAGATTAATGGATTGGTAGAGAGCCACAATGAACCACTTTGGGCATGAAGGATGGGTTAGTCCTGAGGGAAACCCTGTCAGCATGGAAGATGAAGAGCTCCACAGCCATGAGTGCTTGCATCTCAGAAATACTTCTGACTGAAGTGATGGCCAGAAGGCTGTATTCCAGGAGAGAAATTTAAACTCTGCTGAAGATGCTGGTTCGAAGGGGGCCAGGGTGAGCTTTTCAAACACAAATTAAAGGTCCCAAGCTGGGGTAGGTGCTCTTCTGGATGGCCTTAAGTTGCTAGCCCCTCTGAGGAATTGTTTGATTAGAGGGTGTGAGAAAAGGGGCTGCTCAGTAGGGAAACTAGCAGAGATAGCAGAGGCATGAATTTTAAGAGGAGAGACCACTGTAGCAGGTCAGCTAGGTAATCCACAATGAGGGAGGGATGGCTGTGCCGTATCAGCTCCCTTAGCCTGAATCCAGGAGCAGAACCTTTTCCATTTGTCAGCATAAGACTTCCTAGTGCTGGAGCATCTGGTCTCATACATCTAGAACCAGTTTAGAGGTTAGCAGATTGATCAGTGGTTAGGGGAATAAGCCAAATTGCCAAACTGAGGGTCTGCAATTGGGGATGCATGAATTCTTACCTCTGGGTCAAAAGGATTGGGGTCTGAGTGAGATCCCATGGTGGTAGTGGGGGACAGGCTGTGCAGCAGTGGGTACCAGTGCTGGTGAGGCCAGTCTGGAGCAATAAGACTTGTCCTTGGTTTTTCCTCCCTTATTTGGAGGAGGAAAGGCGTACACCGATTGACCCAGGGGAAGGAAAGGGCATCCACTTTCCCAGACATACAGTGATGCGCCCTGGTGCAGAACTTGAGCTGATGGTTGGTGTGGGAGACAAACGGTAGACCTTCGGGTGCCCCATTTCTGAGTTATTAGGGTGAAGATTCTTATGTTTAGCTGCAACTTGTGTGGGTGTAGATTTCTGCTTACGTGATCTGCCAGAGAGTTTAGAGAAAGTACAGTTGTGTACACTTACATAAATGTAGATGTTAAAAGTATTCACTATAGCAGTCATTACATTTGGGTTATCTGCTTGCAGGTAGCTCAGTCTGCCTAATTAACAAAGTCTTGGGTCCTACATCAGTTGCTGTCCCTTCTCCCATGACATCAGGTAGTCAGGGGTATAAAACATGCAGCCAACCCCATTATATCAGTTTTCTTAACCCAGATGTCAGGTGCCCCCCAATGGGAAGCAATTAAATATAAAAGCACAAAGATATACTGCCAACAAAAAAGCAAATACACCATAAAGGCTTTTAAGCATAGTAAAGTAGAGATGGCTAAAAGTTAAGGGGCTGGAGGGAGGGTAACCAGGACTGCAACAGTGAATACACCAACATCTACATTTATGGCAAGTGTACACAACGGGGCTGGAGGGAGGGTAACCAGGACTGCAACAGTGAATACACCAACATCTACATTTATGGCAAGTGTACACAACTGTACTATGTTAGTGTTTCACTGCTGCAGTCATTACATTTGGGTAGATTCCTAAAGCTATGGTTGAGAGGAGGAATTTAGATAGCATTAGGACCAGCTACAAGGCCCTGCAAGACTGCAGTGGCAAAGCCAGCTCTGGATTCAGAAACAATTGGAAAATAATGCTTGGTGAAAGCATGTACAGAACTCTAGGTAGCAGCTTCTAGATGTCCCTGTTAGGGACACCTCTGAGAAAGGCTGTAGAGTAGATGCAGGCTGTAGAGTAGATGCAGCCCTGGTGGAGTGAGGTCTGATCCCCTGGGGGATAGGTTTGCCATGGTGCTTATAAATTAATGCAATGGCCTATCCATTTAGAAATGTTTTCCTAGCCTTCCCCTCTGCCGCTGCAGCAAATGCCACCAGCAGTTCAGATTTCTTTCAAGGTTTAGTCCTGTCCAAGTAGAATATGGAGTTGTCTGTGCACATCTAAGGAATGCAGTACCCTTTTCTGTGGATTGGGTAAGAAGGTTGGCAAATAAATGGACTAAGCCACACTGGATACCACCTTGGGCATGAAGGATGGATTCTGAGGGACACCCTGTCCACATGAAAGATTATGAATAGCTCCACTGCCACAAGGGCCTATAATTCAAATACCCTTCTTGCTGAAGTGATTGCCAAAAGGAACGCGGTTTTCCAAGAAATAAATTAAGTCTGCAGTAGCAGCTGGTTCGAAATGAGGTAGAGAGAATTTCTCCAAAACAAAGCCAAGGTCCCAGGCTGGGTTTGGAGCTCTCCTGGGTGTTCAAATGTTTTGCCCCTCTGAGGAACTGCTTGAGCAGTGGACGAGAGAAGGGAGGTTCTGTGTTATGAGCTGAAATGGCTGAGGAGTGGATTTTAATGGAGGAAAAACAGGCCCTTGTGAAGCACCTCAGTTAAGTATTGTAAAATCAGAGGTAAACTGGGCGCTGCTGTGCTTATCCCTTGAGATAAGTTCAAGGCACAGAATCTTTTCCATTTTTCAGTGCAAGATTTTCTAGTACTAGGTCTCCTTGTCTCTAAAATAATCAGTCACAGGTTTACTGAGGGATGTAAAGGAACGATTATGTAATTAACCAGGCTGCAAGGGTCAGTGTTAGAAGCAGAGGGTGCAGAATAGTAAAGTTGTGTACACTTACCATAAATGGAGTGTATTCACGTTTGGTCATTACATTTGGGTAATCCTGCTGGCAGGTTGCCCTCAGTCAGCCTGAATTCCAAAGTCTTGGGTCTTGCGTCAGTTGCAGTCACCCCTTCCCTCCCAGATGTCAGGTGCTCCCAAAAGGGTAGGCGCGACAGAGCCACAGAGGCACATACATGCACCAAAAATAAACTTTACTTCTCTGATCTATACAACCTATGTGGTGTACTTGCATGTACATGAAGGTAAAGATAAGTTCCAGCAGAAGTAAGGGGGATGGCGGGTGGATAACCTGGACTGCAACAGTGAACACTAACGTCTACATTTATGGTAAGTTTACACAACTGTACTATGTTCTTAGTGTTTCACTTTCGCAGTCATTACATTTGGGTAGAGTCCCAAAGCTATGTTTTTTTTTTTTTTTTGGGGGGGGGGGGGGGCTGGATCTAAACATTAGGAGCGGCTATGAGGACCTGCAAACCTGCAGTGGCAAAGCCTGCTCTGGATTTAGAGTTAAGTGGCAGATTGTAATGTTTTGTAAAGGTGTGCACTGAACTCAAGTAGCAGCCTCGAAAACATCTTTGGTTGGTACTCCCCTGAGAAAGGCTGCAGAACTGGCTGCAGCTCTGGTTGAATGGGGCCCAATGCCCTTAGGCACTGGCTTGCCATGCTGAGTAGCAGCAACGAATGCAGTGACCTATCCACTTTGAAATAGTCTGATTGGAGATAAAACCTTTCCTTGTGAACCTGCAGCATATGCCACTAGTAAATATTGTTTTTCTGAAAACTTTAGTTTTGTCCAAATAGAAAGAAAGCAGAATGCTCCCCCTTGTTCTGCGGTTTTTGATAAAAAGTTGGCAAATGAATAGTTTGGTTTAGGGCTACACTGGACGCCACCTTAGGCATAAATGTAGGATTTGTCCTCAAAGACCCTGTCTGGATAAAAATATGATAAGATTCCACAGCCATGAGAGCCTGTAGCTCAGACACTTGTCTTGCAGAAGTTATTGCTAGGAGCAGAGCTGTTTTCCAAGATAAAAACTTTATATCTGCAGTTGCAGCTGGCTCAAAAGGAGGTAGGGTGAGTTTTTCCAAGACATAATTGGAGGTCCCATGCAGGTATTTGTGATCTCCTTGGAGGCCTTAAATTTTTGGCTCCTCTGAGGTACTGCCTTAAAAGATGACAAGAGTGGTGGCTCTATCATAATGAGCCGAAATGGCAGAGGCATGAATTTTAATGAGAAAGATGGGCCTTCGTCCAGCATCTAAGTATTGCAAAATCTGAGGAATATTTGATACAGCTGTGTCAGTTCCTTGAGCTTGGTTCCAAGAACAAAATCTTCCATTTTCCAGCATAGAATTTTCTAATACTAGGCCTTCTGGCCTCCAAAACGACATCCATCACAGCTTTGAGAGGTGTGCTTTGTATGGCTACATTATCTGCCATGCTGCCAGGTTTAGAGTCCCGAGTTGGCTATGCAGAATCTTTTGTTGGGACAGTAGAAGTTGAGACAAGGTCCAGGCTGGGCATAGACAAGTTCCTAAAGATCGGATACCAATAATGGCAGGGTCAGTGTGGGGCAAATCAGAATCATTAATGTTTTTTCCTCACCTTTAGGAGTACTTTAGGGAGGAGAATCAGTGGAGGAAAGGCATATACGGATAGGTTTTTCCAATTGAAAGATAAGGCATCCACTTTCCATGCTTGACTGTGGCAAGTCCTTGTGCAGAATCGTTTTATAGTTGAGGGGAGGCAAATAGGTCTGGGTGTCCATTTCCTTATCATGCTGGAGACCTTTGGATCTAAGTGCCACTTGTGGGGATCCATAAGGTTTCTCCTTACTCTGCCCGAGTATTGTCCTTTCCTGGCAGGAATTGTGCCTGCAGATGAACTTGGTAAGTCAATGCAGTCTCCCATAAAGCCATGGCTAGTCTGCAAAGGGAGTAAGAATTAGTGCCCCTGCTTGTTTATGTACCACATGACAGTGGTATTGTCAGTCTATCAGTTGTCCCAGATGAATTAGGTCCTTGAAGGCAGTCAGGGCATTTTGAACAGCTAGCATCTCTTTTTGATTGATATGTAGATGCATTTGATTTGTGGACCAGGTGCCCTGAATGCCTCTTCCTGTCATGTGGGCCCCACCAGGCATAACCTGATGCATCTGTTAGGTTATGCCTGGCTGGGGGTAGTGAGAATGGCAGTCTTGCTTTGGTGATAAGCCTTTGCCCACCATCTAAACTCCTGTTGCAGGCAGGGAGAGTAATCATTGTTTCCAGGCTGTGGCAACATTATTTCTAGACTGTGGCAATGTGCCCAGACACTTTTTAGGTATTGAAGTTTCCTCATATGCAGTCTTGCATATGGAATTGGTAGGATGCCAGATGCAAAGAAGCCTGAAGATATGGAATTAGTAGGATGCCAAAAAGCCTAAAGCCTGCAGAATTTTTCTTGCAGATAACTGTCTTTGTCATAATTTCCTTGAAATAGGTAGTCAGCTGCCTTTGTCTGGCGTGAGGTAAGCCATCTGGGCAGTTGTATTTAAGCTTGCAGCCAGGAATATCTCTTCAGAGGATACTAGTTTTGATTTTTCTTTGACTGTGTACCCTAGGCATGTTAAGATTTTTCACAAACGCCAGATGCTGTAGTAGAACATCCTCGTTCTCTGCTTGAATGAGGCAGTTGTCCAAGTAAGGATATATTTGTATTCCTCTGTCTGCAGAAAACAATTACTGGTGCCAGGCACTTTGTAAAAGACCCTGGGCGCAGAAGATAAGCCAAAGGGCAGTGCAGAGAATTGGGAATGCTTTGAACCAGCCTCAAATCGGAGGTACCTTCTGCATGATTGTCTGATTGGGACATGCAGGTATGCCTCTTAGGTCTAAAGTGACAAGCCAAGCCTTTCTGCCCAGCATGAGCAGAAGCTGCTGCAAGGTTAACCTCTTGAATTTTGGTATATCCAGGAAAGTGTTTAGAG
This sequence comes from Protopterus annectens, assembly GCF_019279795.1. Classification (NCBI taxonomy): domain Eukaryota; kingdom Metazoa; phylum Chordata; order Ceratodontiformes; family Protopteridae; genus Protopterus; species Protopterus annectens. Next base: position 1,044,006,807 of record NC_056748.1, read on the forward strand.
TAGATAGGTCCAGTATTGGTCTCCATGTTTTGTCCTTTCTGGGTACCAACAGTCTTGAGTAAGACTGTCCCTGCTCTTGCTGTGGCACTTAATAGCCCCCATGTCCATGAGGGATGAGACTTGAGCCTCTACCCATTGATTTTTTAGCAGATCTGGCCAACTGGTTTCCCTTGGCAGGGTATGCAATTGAAACTTCTAACACTGTCTAGAACTCATTTGTCCTGGGTGATAATGTGCCAATTTTGAGAAAAAAAGTGCTATTTTTCCTCCCAAGGGTGCTGCCAGTAGATAAGTGTGCTTGGTGCAGGCAGGGTGAAGTCAGTGGGACTGTTTCCTGTATGGTTGTGATTTGTCTTCCCCACTCTTGGAAGTAAAAGCACCCCATAGCTTAGACCTGTACAAACCTTGTGGCTGGGATCTGCCGCTAGGGCATCTGGATCTGCCCCTTTGAGGTCCGACACTGGAAAGGACCAATTCTTTGTAGGCCAGTGTCAGCTAAACCTAGGTGGCTGTACTTGTAAAATCTTTGACAGTTTGCATAGATTTAGCTTTGCCCTCCATTTTCTTTAACACCTCTTCTGCCTTAACACCAAACAAGGCATCATGCTGTAATGGTGCATCTAATAATTTAGCTTAGACATGATCGGGGAGATTTTGTTCCTTTAACCAAGCGTGCCTCCTAACTGCAGAACCCGCAACAGCGGCCCTGCAGGAGGCCTCCAGAGAATCAAAACCACATTGCAAAGTACGCTTTCCAACTTGTTCAGCTGCATGCAATAAATTCTGCATTTGTTTGTTTTCTGCACAATCAGAATTTCTGTTTAAGCAGTGTAGTGACACATTGCTGATATTTGAGCATCTGAAACTGGCAATTTAAGGCCCTTGTAGCCAAGGTAGCAGATGTGTAAATCTTTTTCCCCATCTATCCAGTGCCCTAGAAACTGTCAGAGGGGGTAGTTTTTTTTTTTTTTTTTTTTTTTTTTTTACACAGTGGAAGCCTTAACCCCTTTAGGACCCTGAAAAGTAGTTTCCGGGTCTGCAACAAGGTTTTTGAAAAGGAATTTATGAGAGCCAGGAAACCCTGTAGTATCGGTTGGACTTGACAGGAGCTGGAGAAAACACATCTACAATGTCCAACAGGTGGAATAGCTAGAGGCCTGTGAGGTAGAAGGAAGTCCCTGAACCTCTTTTTAGATTCTGAAAAGTCTTGGCTCTCCCAGTGGAAATGCTCCCTCATGGTATGCAAGGTTTCCCCAAAGGAATAGTCCTCAGGAGGAGAAGCTGAAGGAATAGATTGAGCATCAGAATCCTCATTGGGGGGGGCATTCCTGATCTGAAGATGAATCAGAGGAAATGGAAACCTTCTGAAGATTCATAGTCTGTCTCTTGCCTAGGAGGGGGATGGGAACCCCTCAAGGTAATAAAGTCTTCGGCCATTTTGAGCATCTGTTTTTTGGGCAAGGAGGCCTGTCCATGTGGCTGGTGAACTTGTTTCTTTGCCTTTAAAGGTGCTTCAGTCTTTGCCTTGGATGCTGAAGTGTTTAATGTAAGATTGTTTAGGTCTGCATACACCCTCAGGAGAAGCATATTCCTGCTCAGCAGCTCAGGACCCATCTTGAGGGAATAGTCTCAAGAGGCTCCAATACCTTGAGTTTCCAGCAGCCTGAGACTCCACGTGGGAGTCTGCAGCGGCCTGTGACTAAAGTAATGGTAGTTAGGGGCTGCAAAAGCACCTCACTGAGAACTGGCGAGTGGATTAAGAGAAGCTTGGGTTTTGGACCTCTGTTGCCAGTCTTTTTGCGCTTTGTGAACTCTGGTAGCCATCTGGTAGTCAGATGGCTATCAAACGACATTGTATAATTAAATCTGCGGCCAAAATAGCTTAATGCAAAATCGTACCAATGCTTAATGCGTTGGTTAAATCTAGCACAAAAACGCACAACTTGAAACGTCATGGTCAGGGCCTAGGCAAGGAATACAGTAAGAATAAAAGTCCTTGTATTTGCTTCCCACATGAAATACAATTAACTTTTTCGGACATCGGTCTGGAGCTAGGAAAAAAAAAAAAAAAAAAGTTTCCCCAACAGGGTACTCTGCTTTTAAATGAAGACTTAGGAGTTGGCCGACCAGCAGTTGAACTGCTTCTGCTTCAGGCACCGCACAGCAAGAAAGACTGAAGAAAATGTCATCAGCTGCATCTTCTACCCCTGACAACCTGACGTCAGGGAAGGGGCGACAGCAACCGACACAGGACCCAAGACTTTGGAATTCAGGCCGACTAAGGGCAACCTGTCACCAGGATTACCCAAATGCAATGACTGTAGCCGTGAAACACGAACATCTGGTTCTCCTGCAGAGACAACAGGTTCAGGAGTCTGAGACAGGTGTCATGGGGATAACCGTGACTGTGCAGGAGGGGGTACTAGTGTTGGCGTGGCCAGTCTGGAGCAATCAAAATCATTGGTTTGTCCTGTTTTTTATAGTACTTTGGAGAGCAGAGGCAGAAGGGGGAAGGCATAGACAGATACGATTTTCCAGCTGAAGGACAGAGCATCCACTTTCCAAGCTAGTTTGTGGAGAGTCCTTGGGCAAATTTTTCCAATTGGCAGTTCTGGGGAGAGGCAAACTGGTCTTTATCTGGGCTCCATTTGCTTGTTCAACATGTTGAAAATCCTTGTTAGTTTCCACTTGTGTGGGTCCATGAGGTTTCTGCTTAGTCTGCCAGAGTATTTAGTTTTCCTGGCAGGAATTGAGCTTGTAGGTGCACTTGGTAGCTCAAGGCTGTTTTCTCCACAATGCCATGGCTAGTCTGCAGAGGGGGGTAAAAATGTGTAGCCCCCCCCTGCTTATGTACCACATAAAAGATGGTCAGTTTTTACCATTAGTCGTCCTGGAAGAAAGTAATACCTTAAAGCTGTCAGAGCATTCTGCACAGCTAACATTTTTGACAGACATGCAGGTGCATTGGGCTTTGGTTCCATTTGCCCTGAATGCACTTACCTGCCAGATGAGCCCCCCCCATGCATAGCCTGAGGAGTCTGTTAGGGTTTGGGCAGCAGGGGCTGGTGTGAAAGGTAGTCCCGTTCCATTTGCCCTGAATGCACTTACCTGCCAGATGAGCCCCCCCCCCCCCCCATGCATAGCCTGAGGAGTCTGTTAGGGTTTGGGCAGCAGGGGCTGGTGTGAAAGGTAGTCCCTTGTTTTTGTGGCAGGCCTCTGCCCAGCAAAGGAACTCTAGGCATAGGCAAGGTATGATAGGAATTATTGCTTCTATATCCTGATAATGTTTACCTAGGCTTTTTAGATACCACTGTAGTTTCCTCAAATGCAGTCTTGTATATGGAATTAGAAGAATTCAGGAGGCCATGAACCCCAAGGCTTGCAGTATTTGTCTTGCAGATAGCAGGGTTGTGGCCACTTGAAGTAGGTTGTCAAATGAATTTCTCTGGCGTGAGGAAAGCCATCTGGGAAGAGTTGTATTCAAGTTTGCTCTTAGGAACATAATTTGACAGGGTACCAGCTGAGATTTTTTAGTTTATGGTGTACCCCAGACAAGTTAGAACCCTCTGTACAAAGGCTAGATGACTCAAAAGTACGTCCAGTCTTTCTGCCTGAATTACACAATCGTCCAGGTATGGGTATATTTGACCATTTCTTTGTCTGCAAAATGCATTAACTGGAGCTATGCATTTTGTGAATATCCTGGGTGCAGTAGACGAGCCAAAGAGCAGTGCAGGGAACGGATTGTGCATGTAGCCTGCTCTGAAGCGTAGGTATCTTCAGCAAGATTCCCCAATTAGGATGTGCAAGTATGCTTCTTTTAAATCTAGTGTTTCCAACCAGGCATCTTTGCCTAGCATGGGAAGTAACTTGTGAGGAGTCAGCATCTTACATTTTGGAATCTCCAAAAAGGTGTTTAAAGTACACAGGTCCAGGATAGAATGCCATGAATTGTCTTTTCTGGGTACCAGGAAAAGTCTAGAGTAGAAACCTTGTCCCTTTTCCTCTTCTGGTATCAGTTGAATAGCTCCCATGCTTGACAAACTAATTTTTGGACCACTGCCCACTGATTTGGGGGTAGGTCCAGCAACCCGCTTGGTGATTGCAATGTGTGGAAGTGAAATCTGTATCCCTGGAACACTAAAAAAGTTCGTCCTGGGTAACGAGTTCCAGTTCTTTGAAGAGCAATCTTCCCCCCCCCCAAACGGGCAGTTAAGTGCTTGGAAATTTTTAAAGGAAGTCATTGAGGCAGTTTACCATGGGGGGGGGGGGGGTGTCTTAGTATTCCCAGATTTAGAAGTGGAAAACCCATACTGCTTAGTCCTGTGCGTCCCCTGGGACTGAAACCTGGGGTTTTTGCTATGTCTGGGTTTAGCTTAGGACCTGGAAGGGGCTGGAAAGGACCAATTCTTAAGAGGACCAGTGCCTACTAAATCTAGGAGGCTGAACTTGTAAGAAATCAACAATTTGCGTAGATTTAGCTTCATCTTTCAGAACTTCCTCAGCTTTGTCGTCAAATATGCAGTCCTGATTTAAGGAAGCATCCAACAGCTTAACTTTATCAGGCAAAAATTGCTCCTTAAGCCAAGCATGCCTTCCGAGCACAAACCCACTAACAGCCCTGCAAGTGGCCTCTAATGAATCAAAAAGTACAGTTGTGTACACCTACCATAAATGTAGATGTTAGAGTGTCTTCACCGTTGCAGTCATAACTGTAGGGTGTTCCTGCAGGCAGGCAGCCCGAGGTCGGCCAGAATTCCAAAGTCTGGGTCCGGCGTCAGCTGTACCAGCAAGTACCCTGACGTCAGAATGCAGAGGTATAAAGCTGACAGCAGACACCATCTTCTCCAGCCTTTCTTGCCCCAGATGTCAGAAGTCCCCCAAAGTAACCAAAAGGTGTCCAAAAAGGAAACACAAATACACCACAAAAGAGGAAGATAGAATAAGCAGAAAATAAGAGGGGATTGGTCGGAGGGAAACACAGACTGCAACAGTGAAGACACTCTAACATCTACATTTATGGTAGGTGTACACAACTGTACTATGTTCTTCGTGTTTCACTGTTGGTCATAACTGTAGGGTGGAATCCCAAAGCTGTGATGAGGGGGGAGGTTATGTAGAAGGGGCGGCCAGAAGACCCTGCAAGACAGCAGAGGCAAAACCTGCCCTAGACTTAGAATACAAAGGAAGATTATAGTGCTTAGAAAAAGTATGCACTGAAGTCCAAGTGGCAGCTTCCAAAATGTCCTTTGTAGGAACTCCTCTGAGGAAAGCTGCTGAAGTGGCAGCTGCTCTAGTAGAATGACTTCTAACAGTACCTGGAATTTGCTTCCCAAAGTGAGTGTAACAAAACCTTATCCCATGAGCAATCCATTTGGAAATAGTTTGTTTAGAGATAGCCTTGCCTAGAGAAAGTACAGTTTTGTACCTACCAAATGTAGATGTCCGATAGGTATGCATCTGCAGTCCTAACATATGGGTTGTCCTGCCTCAGGCAGCCCTTCGGTTGGCCGGATTCCAAAGTCTGGGTCTGGCCTCTGCTGATGTCGCACTTCACCCGACATCATAGCTGCTGGTGTATAAAGGCATCAGCCGATGCCATTTTCCTCAGCGTTTCTTGCCCCAGATGCCAGGTGCCCTCTAGGAAGGCTAAATTTGGATAAATGCAAATAATTCCAAACAGTAGAGAGCAAAAATTATATATACAAAACAAATACACCATAACAACTTCCCCCAGCTAGCTAAAAGAGGGATAGATACCCTAGGAATACCACAGAGGGGAAGGAGGGTGGGTAATCCTGACTGCAGATGCATACCTATCGGACATCTACATTTATGGTACAAAACTGTACTATGTCCTTCAAGGATGCATCTGCAGTCCTAACACATGGGTAGAATACCATAGCCAAACTGGGGGAGGAGGCACTAAGATAAAGATGGTGTAGTCAAGATCCCTTGCAACACAGCAGTTGCAAAACCTGCTCGGGATCTGGAGTAAAGGAAGGTTATAATGCTTGGCAAATGTATGCACGGAGCTCCAAGTAGCAGCTTCTAAAATGTCTTTGGTAGCCACTCCTCGTAGGAAAGCTGTAGTGGTGGCTGTAGCTCTTGTGGAATGAGGTCTGATATTTTCAGGAGTTGTCTTTCCATGAAAAAAGTAGCAAAATCGGATGCAATTTCCTAAACATTTTGAGATTGTGTTTTGAAATTGCTTTTCCTTGCATTCCTGTTGCATATGCTACCAGAAGTTGGTCAGTTTTTCTGTTGGTCTTAGTTCTGTCCAGATAGTAGCGTAATAGTCTGTGCACATCCAAGGTATGTAGCAGTCTTTCCCCCCTATTCTGTGAGTTGGGGAGGAATGTAGGTAAGTGAATCGCTTGGTTCAATGATACTCTGGAGACCACCTTTGGCATAAAGGTAGGGTTGGTTCTCAGAGACACTATCCTGATGGAAGATAAGGAAGGGCTGTACTGCCATTAACGCCTGTAATTCAGATACCCTTCTTGCTGAAGTGATTGCTAGCAGGAAAGCAGTTTTCCAAGGCAAGAACTGTAAATATGCTGTTGCTGCTGGTTCAAAAGGGGGCAGTGTTAACTTTTCCAGCACAAAGTTGAGATCCCATGTAGGTAAAGGCGGTTTCCTTGGAGGCTTTACGTTTTTGATTCCTCAAGAACTGTCTGAGTAGAGGATGAGAGAAGACAGGAGGATCCATGTTGTATTTTGCTGAGATTGCTGATGCATGAATCTTAATGGAGGAGTAGGACAGGCCATTGTGGAACAGTTCTGCTAAGTATTCCAGGATGTGTGCTATGTTCGCCAATGAGACATTTTCTCCCTTTGCAGCACTCCAAAATGAGGTATCTTTTCCATTTGGCTGAAAAAGTTTTCCTTGTGGAGGGTCTGCGAGCCTCCAGGATAATGTCCTTAACCCTCTGAGATAAATCTGGGTTATTTTGTTTTATGCAATATTCCAAGCAGCTAGCTGCAGAGTTTTCAAGTTTGGATGTAGGATCTTGTGTTAGAAGTAAGGGACATAGAGGTAGAGTCCATGCGTGTGTCCGAGACATGCTTCTCAGTAGCGGGTACCAATGCTGCCTCGGCCAGTCTGGAGCTATCAGGATTACCCTTGGCTGATCCTCTTTGATCAGCAGTAGGACTTTGTACATCAAAGGAAGAGGTGGGAATGCATATGCTGTCAGGTTTTTCCAGCTGAAGGAAAGGGAGTCCACCCTCCAAGCAAGTGGGTGGTATGCTCTTGTGCAGAATTTCTTCAATTGGTGGTTGTGTGGGGAGGCGAACAGGTCCATCTCTGGTAGTCCCCATTTCTTTGTTATGGTTTTGAAGATATCTGGATGCAGCATCCATTTGTGAGCATCCGTGGTAGTTCTGCTTAAAGTGTCTGCTAGTGAATTTTTTTCCTGGTACAAATCTGGTCTGAAGTTGAATGTTGAGATTCAGGGCCACATTCCACAGGTCCATTGCCATCCGGCATAGAGGATATGAGTGTGTACCTCCCTGTTGATGTACCACATGACTGTGGTATTGTCCGTCCTTATCAGTAGTTGACCTTGTTGAAGGAATGGTCGGAATGCCTGGATTGCACGTTTCACTGCCAGCATCTCCTTTAGATTTATGTGTAGATTCAGCTGGTCTTGGGTCCATAGGCCTTTTATGCACTTGTTCACCATGTGTGCCCCCCAGCCTAGGTCTGAGGCGTCCGTGGTGATTGTCTGGATTGGATGAGGTTTGTGGAAAGGCAGTCCTCTGTTCAACTGACAGGCCTGAGCCCACCACTGGAATTCTTGCTTCAGGCATGGAATTATTGGAATCTGGGCTTCTAGACTGTGCTTGTGTTGAGACCATACATTCCTTAGGTACCATTGCAACTTTCTCATATGCAGCCTGGCATGCGGAATCAATATTATGCAGGATGCCATGTAACCCAGGGCTTGCAGGACTTTCCTTGCAGTAAGCTGAGTTTGCGTTGTTAATGTCATGAAATATACTGGTAGTTGCTTTTGTTTTTTTTCTGTGAGAAGAGCCATCTGAGTTGATGTATCCAGTTCTGCACCCAAGAATGTTATCCTTTGGGATGGTACTAGTCTTGGTTTTTGCATGCTGACTGTGTATCCCAAGGCTTGCAACAGTTGTATGACCTTTTCCAAATCCTTTGTTAATTTTGCCTGGTTGTCCGCTTTTATTAGGCAGTCGTCCAGGTATGGGTAAATCTGAATTCCCTGAAGCCTGCAATGAGCAATTACTGATGCCAGGCATTTCGTGAATACTCTGGGCGCAGTAGATAAGCCAAAGGGCAATGCTGAGAATTGATAATGCTCTGATCCTGCAAGAAATCAGAGGTGTCTTCTGCAATCTGGTCGTATAGGGACGTGCAGGTATGCCTCCTTGAGATCTAGAGTCACCAGCCAAGACTCCTTGCCCAGCATGGGAAAAAGTTGCTGGAGGGTCAGCATTTTGAATTTTGGAACAATGAGGTATGTGTTCAGAGAGGACAAGTAGAGAATAGGTCTCCATTGATTTTCTTTTCTTGGTACAAAGAAAAGCCTGGAGTAAAATCCTTGGCCTTGTTCCATAGGCGGTACCTTTTCTATAGCTCTCATCCTTGGTAAGTTGTTGATTTGTCTTAGAGAGTCTGTTTTTTGGCTTGGTGGTAGGTTTGGCATTCCTCTCTTTTTTGGTAGAGTGTGGAAGTGAAACCGGTAGCCTTTGTCTATTGTTTGTAAAGTCCATTTGTCTCATGTAATGTAATGCCAGTTGTGGGAAAATGAAGCTAGTTTTCCGCCCAAGGGTGCTTCCAGTTGTTCCCTGGTAGGCGGAATCAGAGCCAAGTCATTGTGTCTGCCCTGTGGAAGTGGTTGTAGCCGAATCTGTGGCAGTACTTCTCTGGTTGGTAGGTTGCCACTGACGTCCCCTGTAGGCACCCCTGAATTGACCTCTGCCTCTTGGGCGTCTATTTCTGCCTCTGTGCTCTGGAGGTGTCTGGAAAGGACCAATTCTTCGAAGGCCAATTTCTGCTAAACCTCGGAGGTTGGACCTGTAAGAAATCCTTGACTGTTTGGGACAGATTTTGCTTTTTCCTCCACCTTCTTCAGAACCTCCTGTGCAGGGGAAACAAACTTTGTTTCTCCATTGGAGCATCTAGGAGTTTTGACTTAACATGGTCTGGTAAGGATTGTTCTTTTAACCAGGCATGCCTTCGAATCACTGTTCCAGTCATAGCTGATCTAAAGGAAGCCTCCAGTGCATCAGCCACATTTTAAGAAATGGTTACTGACCTGCTGAGAGTTATGTACCAAATCCTGAAGGGACTTGCGGTCTATAGGTTCAGGAGAAGAAAGTTTTTATGTAGCTGGTCTAACAAAAATTCCTGGTACTGAATCATGTGAAATTGACAGTTTAAGGCCCTGGCCGATAGAGTAGCAGAAGTATAAACCTTTTTACCCCATCTCTAATGCTCTAGATTCCCTTTCAGAGGGGAGAGGATTTTTGGCAGAAGCAGCTGCCACAGCTTTAGGGCAGTGTGAAATGGTTTCAGGATCTGCAACAGGAGCCTTATACAAATGGTAGTGTGTGTCTGGGACCCTGTAATATCTGTCAGGTTTGGCAGGGGCCGGAGGAAGAGAATCAGGGGCAGTACAGGCATCATTGTATGCATCAACAACTGTTAGTACTGGAGGAATGGCTAAAGGCCTATGCTGTGGTAAGTGTAAGAAAGTCCTTAGCCTTTTCCTTGAATCTGACAAATCCTGGCCCTGCCATTGAAAGTGTTCCCTCATAGCATAAGGTTTCCCCAAAAGAAAATTCTTCAGGAGGAGAGGCAGGAATGGAGTCTTCTGCATCGGAAGACTCATAAGGAGAGTATGGGCCTTCCTGAGGGTCTGAGATATCAGAGTCATCCGAGGAATAGTCTGTAGAAACAGGTTCGGGGGGTTCAGTCCTAGGCCTCTTATCTGGAGGGGGTTGAGAGGCCCTGTCTGGGTGAGGTTGGGATCCCCTGATCAAAGAAATGAGATCCTCAGCCAGGCTGAGCATTTGAGAACTAGAGGTAGGCCTGTGTGAGGGAGTTTTACCAGGTAAGGCCTTAGAAGATTTGGCTGCTTTAGCCCTGGAAAGCCTTGATAGACAGATGCAGGGGGTCTAGCAGCCCCACGTGCAGGGGTAGATATGTCTAAAGGAATAGTATCTGACAAATCCTGGGTGCTAGCTTCTGTAGGAGCAATTTCAGTAGCAGATTCAACCATGCTCTGTGAAGCCTTCGCTATCAGAGGCCTGCTTTCGGCCGAAGGAAGAACAGAGGACTCTTGTTTCAGCCGAAACAGAGACACTTGCGGTTGGCCTAACAGTGGTTTCAGCCGAAACTGCGGACTGCGAGTGTCGGTCCTTTTCCTTGCACTTTTTACCTAATTGTGTAGTCGGAGTCTCAGACGGCATTTTGTATGCAAAAGCGGGACCAAAAAACTCCTCTGCAAACTCCGACAGACGTCTAAGCGTCGGTCAGTTGAAGGAAGCACAGGCTAAACAAGCTAAGTTGTGGTCCGGGCCTAAACAAGGAAGGCAGTAAGAGTGGAAATCCTTGAGGTACTTGTTTCCCACAAGTTAAACAATTATTTACTTTGTCTGACATCGGCTGAGGCAAGAAAGAGTCCCCAACGGGGTACTTAGCTTTTTAGAAGTCTTCGGTAGAAATCTCTGGATCTGACAGACCGGCACTTGCGAACAGCTTCTGCTTCAGGCACCACGCGGCAAGAAAGAGGAAAATGGCGTTGGCTGATGCCTTTATACCCCAGCAGCTATGACGGGTGAAGTGCGACATCAGCCGAGGCCAGACCCAGACTTTGGAATCCGGCCGACCGAAGGGCTGCCTGAGGCAGGACAACCCATATGTTAGGACTGCAGATGCATCCTTGAAGGACATCTGGAGGCATAAGAGATGAGCAACTGATCAGATTTTCTGAAATCTTTAGTTCTATCCAGGTAAAACCGTAGTTGTCTGTATGTCCAATGAATGCAAAATCCTTTCCCCCTTGTTTTGAGGATTTGGAAAGTAGGAAGGTGAATAGTCTGATTTAAAGCCACTTTAGAAATCACCTTAGGCATAAATGTAGGATTGGTCCTCAAGGCAACTCTGTCTTGGTGGAAAATAAGGTATGGTTCCACAGCCATGAGAGCTTGCAACTCTGAAACCCTTCTGGCAGAAGTCAAGGCTAATAAAATAGCAGTCTTCCAGGATAAGAACTTGATATCCGAAGCAGCTGCAGGCTCAAAGGGGGATAAAGTTAGTTTTTCCAAAACATAATATCCCAAGCAGGAACAGGAGTTCTGGGAGGTGTTAAGTTCTTAGCCCCTCTCAAGAATTGTCTCACCAGCTGGTGAGAAAAGATGGGGGGGGGGATCAGTGTTGTAATGAGCCGAGATAGCAGAAGCATGAATTTTAATGGAAGAAAAGGAGAGGCCTTTAAGCAGGAGGTCTGAGAGAAAGTAAAATGGAAGAAATGTCAGGCAAAAGAGGGTCAGAACCTCCATCCCACACCCAAATACAAAATCTTTTCCATTTAGAAGCATAGGATTTTCTAGTGCTAGGGTGCCTAGCTTCTAAGAGAACATCCAAAACTTGTTTGGGAAAAGCAGAAGGAATCAAAGGCCCTTGTAGAGCCAAGCTGCCAGGCAGTGTCTTGATTTGAGAGTGTAACATCTGACCCTGATGCTGGGACAGAAGAGAAGGAAACCGAGGCAGAATATCCATGGAGGTTCCAAGAACAGGCGTCTTAAAGTTGGATACCAAAACTGCAGATGCCAATTTGGAGCTATCAAAATGAAAATCTTGGGTTTGCCCCGTTTTATTTTCAGTAACACCAGAGGCAGAAGAGGAAGAGGAGGAAAGGCATATCCCGAAAGATTCCTCCAGCTGAAAGACAGGGCATCCACTTTCCAAGCTGCTTTGTGGAAGGACCTGGTGCAAGAGAGGCAGCCAATGATTGAGGTGAGATGCAAACAGATCTGAGGGCAACCCCAAAGTGCCGTAATCCTGCTGAATATGTTGGGGTCCAGCATCCATTAGTGAGGATCCAAAAGATTTCTGCTTAGGCTGTCTGCTAAGAGATTCTGTTTTCGTGGAATGAATTGAGCTTGAAGATGCAGATTCAGATTTAGAGCTGTGTCCCATAAACTCATGGCTAGTCTGCAAAGGGGCTAAGAGTGAGAGCCCCCCTGCTTGTTTATGTATCAGTTTATGTATCACATGACTGTGGTATTGTCTGTGCAAATCAGAAGATGACCTGTTTGCAAAAGACTCTGGAAGGCTAGAAGAGCATTTTGAACTGCCAACATTTCCCTCAAGTTGATGTGCCAGGGAAGATGCTTCTTTGTCCAATAGCCCTGCTGGCAATTGTTTAGGTAATGAGCTCCAAGCATAATCCGAGGCGTCTGTGGTTATGATCTGAACAGGATGAGGTAGACGAAAGGGATTCCCTTTGTTTAAAGCACAAGCCCTGGACCACCAGAGGAACTCTTTTTGGAGGCAGGGAATCAGAGCTATCATTGTTTCCAGGCTGTGGTAATGCTGAGACCATACACTCTTTAGGTACCATTGAAGTTCTCATATGAAGCCTTGCATTTGGAATAAACAGGATGCAAGAAGCCATGTAGCCCAGTGTCTGCAGGAATATCCTTGCAGTGAGCAGAGTCAAAGTAGCCAAGGTCTTGAAAATTGATGCCAGCTGTACTTTCTTCTGGAGTAAGGAAGGCCCTTTGTAGGCTTGTGTTTAGAAGAGCTCCCAAAAAGATAATTTGCTGAGAGGGGATCAAATGTGACTTTGTGTTCACTGAAAATTCCAGAAGTAGGAGAAGACACTGAACAAACTGCAGATGTTGAAGTAAAAGATCCTTGCTGTCCGCCTGAATAAGGCAGTCATCCATATAGGGGTAAATTTGAATCCCTTGGAGTCTGCAATAAGCTACTACTGGAGCCAGACACTTGGTAAAGACTCTGGGCGCAGTAGATAAGCCAAAGGGCAGTACAGAGAATTGAAAGTGCCTCAAACCTGCCTTAAATCTGAGGTATTTTCTGCGTTCCTGTCTGATGGGAATGTGTAAATAGGCTTCCTTCAAGTCCAATGTCACCATCCAAGCATCTTGGGAGAGCATTGGAAGAAATTGTTGCAGAGTAAGCATCTTGAATTTTGGAATCTCAGGAAAGGTATTTAATACTGAGAGGTCCAGAACAGGTCTCCATGAGTTTTGTTTCCTTGGGACCAGGAACAGTCTGGAGTAAAAACCTTTTCCCATCTCTGGAAGTGGAACAGGCTCTATGGCTCATGGCCAATAAAGCGTCCACTTTAAGGCCTCTGACCATTGATGTTTTGGTAGATCCGGCCAACCCGAAGACCTTGGCAGGGTATGAAAGTGGAATTTGTAGCCTCTTAAAATCACGTCTAAAACCCATTTGTCCTGGGTAATAGGAGTCCAATTTTGGTAGAAGAGAGAAAGTTTTCCTCAGAGGGGCTTCCAGGCAAGGAGGACCTGTAGCCCAATGGACAGAGTCATTGGGTCTGCTTCTTTTGTGATTGAGGTCTGTCTTCTCCCCTTCTGGGTGAAGCAGTCCATTGTCTTGACCTGTAAGAGGCCTGAGCCCGACCTCTGGAGCGTCTACATCTTCCCCTTTGAGGCCTGTCAGACATGGGAAAGGGCCAATTTCTAGAAAATCTAGGAGGCTGAACTTTTAAAAAAAATCTTTGACAGTCTGCATAGATTTTGCTTTTTCTTCCATCTTTTTAATAACCTCCTCAGCCTTGGATCCAAATAAAACATCATGCTGAACAGGGGCATCTAACAGTTTAGCCTTAACCTGCTCAGGTAAATTCTGCTCACGAAGCCAAGCATGTCTCCTGATGACAGTACCAGAGGCTGCGGCCCTGCAAGAAGCTTCCAAAGCATCAAAACCACAATGTAAACTAAGTTTGCTAACTTGTTCAGTTGCATGCAATACATCCTGTAATTCCTTGTCCTCTGCACATGCAGGAATGGTAGAGAGCCTTTGCTTTAAAACAGACAAAAGAAATTGCTGATACTTGGGAACATGTGAAACTGGCAATTTAAAGCTCTAATAGTAAGAGTAGCAGAAGTGTAAACCTTTTTGCCCCACCTGTCCAAGGCACGAGAATCCTTTTCAGAGGGAATAGGATTTTTAGATGAAGCGGCCTTAGCAGCCCTAGAACCCTGAGAAATGGTTTCAGGATCAGCAGAAGGGTTCTTAAGAATTTATGGGAGTCAGGGACTAGAATAATCCTGACCTTCCCAATGAAAATGCTCCCTCATCTCATGTAAGGTTTCCCCAAAAGAGAAATCTTCAGGGGGAGATGCAGAGGGAATAGAGTCCTCTGCATCAGAATCCTCAAAGAGGAAAAGAATAATCCTGGTAAGAGGAAGACAGAAGACACAGAAGCCTGATCAGATGAATCATAAGGAATATCCTTGTCTAGGCCTTTTTTCTGGAGGGTGAGAACCCCTAATAGTCAGTAAATCTTCAGCCATCCGTAGTAATTGTTTCTGGGACTTGGGAGCTGTATCAGAGGAAGCTTGAGCAGAAACCCTTGGTTTAACTTGAGTCTTTGACTTTGTCTTTGTAGAAATAGTGATGTGAGAAGGTCTGAAAACCCCCTCAGAAGCCGGTACCTGCACAGCGGTTCCGGACCCATCTGAAGGAGCGATGTCCGAAGGTCCTGCATCAGATAAAATACTTGGCCTAGAAGGCTCCCCATGGGAGTCCGTGTCGGCCATCGGTTCCGAAGTGGCAGATGACAGGGGCTGCAAAAGCGACTCACTGACTACCGCCAAAGCTGGCTCTGGCTGCAAAGTATCTTGTTTGGACCTCGGAGGCCTATCCTTGTCTTTGCGTTTCTTTTGAATTCCGGTTGTCTGTAAAGAATCAGACATCCTATAATTGAATCGTCTACCAAAATAATTCAAGGCCCAATCGTGCCTACGCTTGACAGTGCGAGAATTAAACCTGGCACAGAACAGACAGCAAGAAACGTCGTGGTCAGGGCCTAAGCAAGGTAGACAGTAAGAGTGGAAATCTGAGGTATTTGTTTTCCACACGATATACAATTAACTTTCTGACATCGGAGGAGCAAGAAAAGTTTCCCCAATGGGGTACTTGGCTTGAGAAGAGAAGTAGAAAACTTCGGACCGAAGACAATCTAAGCACGTTGTTCTGAATGCGCCAACCAACGACTTGCGAGCTGCTTTCCACAGCACGGCAAGAAAGACTGGAGAAGATGGTGTCGGCTGTCAGCTTTATACCTCTGCGTTCTGACGTCAGGGTACTTGCTGGTACAGCTGACGCCGGACCCAGACTTTGGAATTCTGGCCGACCTCGGGCTGCCTGCCGGCAGGAACACCCTACAGTTATGACTGCAACAGTGAAACACGAAGCACATCCACATTGCAAAGTACGTTTTCCAACTTGTTCAGCAGAACGCACCAAATCCTGTAATTCTTTATTTTCCACAGTCAGGAATCATTTTCTGTTTAAGCAATCCAACATGCTGCTGATACTTTAACATATGAAACCAGCAGTTTACAGCCCTAATAGCCAAGGCTGCAGAAATTTAAACCTTCTTACCCCATCTATCCAGCTCCCTGGAGTCTCTATCAGAAGGGGTAGGATTCTTTAGCAGTAGAAGCCTTAATGTCCTTGGGCCCGTGAGAAACTTTCTAGATCCGCAATAGGATTTTTAAAAAGGAACTGGACTCAAGGGACCCTATAGTATCAGTACGTTTTCTGGGAGCAGGAGGCAAGGAATCAATGGCCAAACTAGATTCTAAATAAGCAACAATGTTTAGTACAGGAGAAATAGCTAGAGGCCTATACTGAGGTAGGAAAAAATCCCCAAGCCTCTTTTTTGAATCAAAAATCCTGGCTTTCCCAGTGGAAAAGCTCCCTTAGAGTATGTAAGATTTCCCCCAAAAGAAATCTTCTCTGGCAGGGAAGCAGAGGAAACAGAGTCCACAGCATCAGAATCCTCATAGGTAGGAAAGGACAAATACAGATCCATCAGGAAAAAAAAAAAAAAAAAAAAAAAAAAACAGAACTTTGGCCAGAAAATTTATAAACTTCAGTCCTAGGTCTCTTCGAGGGGGGGGGGGGGTTTGGCTACCCCTGATTAGAGCTATTAGATTTTCAGCCCATCTTGTTTTTTTAGGCAGAGGCCCGAGTGTCAGTTTTTTAGGCATGGTTCGAGATTTAGGCCGAAGTGAAGGAGTTGGTTTAATATACAAGTCAGTAGGCCTGAATCCACCCTCAGAAGCCAGTGCCTGAACAGCAGCTCTGGACCCATACAAGGTAGAGACATCCGTGGGTTCCAGTTAAAGCATCTTGCTACATACTGGACTTAGAATGGGTCTCAACAGAGGACTGCGAATCAGAAGTGGCTGTTATCAGGAACTGTGAAAGCACCCGAGTACCAGCGAACTGGTGACTGGCTTAGAAGCATAGTTGGAAGTTTTGAACCTCAGTGGCCTATCTTTGCATTTCTTTGGAATCCCGGTAGTCAGATGGTTAACAGATGACATTTCTGGATAATTAAACAGAGAACAAAAATATTTAGAGGCGAAAATAGACTGATAGTGAGCCGATTAGCACAAAAGCACAAAACAGATTGCAAGGTACATAAAGGTCAGGGCCTAGGCAAGGAATACAGTACGAATGAAAAAGGTCAGGAATACAGTACGAATGAAAATCTGAGATTCTTTCCACACGTAATGCAATTAACTTACCAACATCGGTGAGGAGCAAGAAAAAAAAAAAAAAAGTTTCCCCAACGGGGTACTTAGCTTTAGTTGAATACTTCGGTTCTGAAACTCGGAAACTAACGAGTCTGCCAACTGGCACTTGCAAACTGCTTCTGCTTCGGGCACCGCAAGAAAGACTGATGTAATGGTGTTGCCTGCATGATGTCCTTCATGGATGCATCTGCAGTCATAACAACTGGGTTGTCCTGTCGTCAGGCAGCCCTTCGGTCGGCCGGATTCCAAAGTCCGGGTCCGGCTGATGTCGCACTTCACCCGTCATCTCTGTTGGTCTTTGGGTATAAAGGCATCAGCCGACGCCATTTTCCTCAGTCTTTCTTGCCGCGTGGCGCCCGAAGCAGAAGCTGTTCGCAAGTGCCGGTCGGTCAGATCCAGAGATTACTACTTCCGAATACTACTTCGAAGACTTCTACAAGCTAAGTACCCCGTTGGGGACTCTTTCTTGCCTCAGCCGATGTCAGAAAAAGTCAATAACTGTTTAACTTGTGGGAAACAAATACCTCAAAGATTTCCACTCTTACTGTTTGCCTTGTTTAGGCCCAGACCACGACGTA
This sequence comes from Protopterus annectens, assembly GCF_019279795.1. Classification (NCBI taxonomy): domain Eukaryota; kingdom Metazoa; phylum Chordata; order Ceratodontiformes; family Protopteridae; genus Protopterus; species Protopterus annectens. Next base: position 1,044,024,188 of record NC_056748.1, read on the forward strand.
GCAGCCTGTTCAGCCTGTGCCTCATTCAACCGACGAACGCTTAGGCGTCGGAGTTTGCTGAACAGTTTTTCGGCTCAGATTTTGCGTACATTATGCCGTCGGATCCTCCGACTACCCGGATTGTTAAAAAACGCAAAGAAAAAGACCGACACTCGCGGTCCGCGGTTTCGGCCGAAACCATGGTTAAGCAAACCGCGAGTTGTCTCGGTTTCGGCCGAAACAGAGAAAACTGATCAAAGCACAGCTGAATCAATGACTACTACTGAGGCTCCTGCTACCTTACTTGAAACGGCCTCAGAAATCTTACCTACAGTGGTTACTAGTGACTTATCAGACACCATCCCTTTGGATGTCTCTACCCCAGCACGTGGTGCTGCTAGGCCTCCTGCAGCCATGTCTATTAAGGCCTTTGCCAGGGCTAAAGCAGCCAAATCTACTAAATCAGTGCCTGTTAAGCCCCCCTCAACTAGGCCCACTTCTAGTTCACAAATGCTTACTCTGGCAGAGGATTTAATATCCTTAATTAGGGGATCTCAATCTCACCCAGACAGGGCCTCTCAGCCCCAGAAAAGAGACCTAGAGCAGAGCCCCGAGCCTGTGTCCTCTGATGATTCCGCGGAGGACTCTGATATTACAGACCAGCCAGAGGCTCATTTCTCCAATTATGAAGACTCAGATGCTGAAGAATCCATTCCAGCTGCTTCTCCACCAGAAGAATTCTCCTTTGGGGAAACCTTACATGCCATGCGAGAACAATTCCAATGGCAGGAACAGGATTTCTCAGATTCCAGAAAAAGACTTAGGACTTTTCTGCACCTACCACAACACAGGCCTTTAGCTATACCTCCTGTCCTCTCTGTTGTGGACGATGCATTTAATGTCTGCACTGCACCAGATTCCTTACCTCCAGCCCCTGTCAAACCAGACAGATTTTACAGGGTTCCAGACACTCATCACCACTTATACAAGGCCCCACTTGCAGACCCCAAAACCATATCCCAGGGGCCTAAGGCAGCAGCCTCGACCACAGCAAAAAACCCTATTCCTTCTCAAAGGGAAGCCAGGTCTTCAGACAGATGGGGCAAAAAGGTTTACACCTCCGCTACTCTCTCAGCTAGAGCTTTAAATTGTCAGTTTCACATGATACAATACCAAGAGTTTATGCTTGATCAGTTAACTAAAAAACTATCCTCTGATGACTCTATAGATAAGAAATATATATTAGAAATGGTAAATAACATACAACAGGTTAGTAACCATTCCTTAAAATGTGGCTATGATGCACTGGAGGCTTCATTTAGATCAGCCATGACTGGCACAGTGATAAGAAGACATGCATGGCTGAAGGAACAGGTCTTACCGGATCAAGTTAAAGCTAAGTTATTAGATGCACCTATGGATAAGGCCAGTTTGTTTGGTACACCTGCCCAGCAGGTAATGAAGAAAATGGAAGAAAAGGCAAAATCTGCACAAATGGTTAAAGACTTCTTGCAGGTTCAACCCCCAAGGTTTAGCAGGAACTGGCCTGCCAAAAATTGGTCCTTTCCTGACTCCACAAGATCCCAAAGGGGCAGGAATAGACGTCCCAGAGGCAGAAATCAATCCAGAGGGGGTGCCTACAGAGGACGACAGTGGCAAGGTAATAACAGAGGCACAGACACAGCCACTGCCACTACAACAGCACAGTGACTTGATTCTAACTCCGCCTACCAGGGAACAAATAGCAGCACCATTAGGCGGAAAATTAACCTTATTTTCGAAAAACTGGCACTATATCACAAAAGACAAGTGGATTCTGCAAACCATAGACCAAGGATACCGGTTCCACTTCCACACTTTACCAGTCAAAAGAGGAATGCCAAACCTGCCTCCAAATCAAAAAACAGAAGCTCTACAGCAGATAATGCAACTAACAAAGATGAGAGCTGTGGAAAGAGTGCCAATAACAGAACAAGGCAAAGGATTCTACTCCAGACTATTCCTAGTTCCAAGAAAGGAAAAAAAGCTGGAGACCTATTCTCGACCTGTCCATCTTAAATACATACATCATTGTCCCAAAATTCAAAATGCTGACCCTCCAGCAACTTCTTCCCATGCTGGGCAAGGAGTGCTGGCTGGTAACTCTAGATCTCAAGGAGGCATACCTGCACGTCCCCATATGACCAATTTGCAGAAGATACCTCAGATTTCTTGCAGGATCAGAGCACCATCAATTCTCAGCATTGCCCTTTGGCTTATCTACTGCGCCCAGAGTATTCACAAAATGCCTGGCATCAGTAATCGCCCACTGCAGACTACAGGGAATCCAAATTTATCCATACCTGGACGACTGTCTGCTACAGGGGAACAACAAAAGCAAGCTGACAACAGATTTACAAAGGGTCATTTACTTGCTACAAGCACTGGGATACACAGTCAATTTACAAAAGTCAAGGCTGATACCATCCCAAACAAGGACATTCTTGGGCGCGGAATTGGACACAGTAAAACAAATGGCATTCCTAACTGCAGAAAAACAAAAAGAACTCCCTCTACTTCTTGGCACTAACAAAACAGAACAAGCTAACAGCAAGAAAAGTTCTACAGGCCTTGGGCTTCATGGCATCCTGCATAATCTTGGTTCCACATGCCAGACTACATATGAGAAAACTACAGTGGTACCTAAAGAATTTATGGTCCCAACACAGGCACAGCCTAGAAGCAGAAATTCCTCTAATCCCATGCCTAAAACAGGAGTTCCTATGGTGGGCTCAAGCATGCCAGTCAAATCCAGGCCTACCCTTTCACAACTATCAAGCAAGCCAAACCATCACAACAGACGCCTCAGACCTAGGATGGGGGGCTCACATGCTGGACAAATGCGTACAAGGATTGTGGACACAGGACCAGCTCCATTTGCACATCAACCTAAAAGAAATGCTGGCAGTAAAGCTGGCAATCCAAAAATTCAGACCATTCCTCAAAGCAGGACATTTGATAAGGACAGACACCACAGTCATGTGGTACATCAACAAACAGGGAGGCACTCATTCATACCCCTATGCAGAATGACTTTGGACCTTTGGAACCTGGCGCTCAGCTACAACATCCAGTTACAGGCAATATTCGTACCAGGAAAGGAGAATACTCTAGCAGACATGTTAAGCAGAACCACCTCGGATGCTCACGAATGGATGCTACACCCGGACATCTTCAAGGCCATCTCAAAGAAATGGGGAATGCCACAGATAGATCTATTTGCTTCCCCTCTCAATCACCAGCTCAAAAAATTCTGCACAAGGACATTCCACCCACTTGCATGGAAAGTGGACTCGCTCTCCTTCAGCTGGAAAGGTCTGACAGCATATGCATTCCCACCTCTTCCCTTGATACACAAGGTATTACTAAAAATCAAGGAGGAACGTCCAAGGATAACCCTGATAGCTCCAAACTGGCCAAGACAACACTGGTACCCATTACTGAGGAGCATGTCTCGGGACAAAATGTGGCCAATACCTCTGATGCCTTTGATGTTAACCCAGAACTACAGCATCATGCATCCAAACCTAAAAACTTTGCAACTGACTGCATGGAACATCACATAGCAGCAACTAATCCAGAGCTTTCCCAAAGGGTTAAAGACATTATCCTTGAAGCCCGCAGACCTTCAACAAGAAGGAACTATGCAGGAAAATGGAAAAGGTTTGTCATTTGGAGTGCTGAAAGAGGAAAAGATGTGTCCAATATAGACATTGCTAACATTCTGGAGTATTTGGCAGAGCTTCTACATACAGGCCTGTCCTATTCCTCCATCAAGATACATGCATCAGCTATTTCAGCAGAATACAGCTTTGATCCACCTGTCTTTTCACATCCTTTACTCAGGCAGTTCCTCAGAGGGATCAAGAATGTAAAACCTCCTAGGAAACCACCATTGCCAGCTTGGGATTTGAACTTTGTGCTGGAAAAGTTGACACTGCACCTTTGAACCAGCAGCAACAGCAGACCTGCAGCATCTATCGTGGAAAACTGCTTTCCTACTGGCAATAACCTCAGCAAGAAGGGTTTCTGAACTTCAGGCCCTAATGGCAGTACAACCCTTCCTAATCTTCCACCAAGATATAGTGTCCATGAGGACTAATCCTACATTTATGCCTAAGGTGGTATCCAGAGTGTCTTTAAACCAGGAAATCCACCTACCTACCTTCTTCCCAAACCCACAAAACAGAGGGGAAAGAATGCTGCATACCTTGGATGTACATAGACAGTTACGCTACTACCTGGACAGAACAAAAACAGAAAAACTGACCAGCTGTTTGTAGCCTATGCAACAGGAAGGGAAGGAAAAGCGATTTCCAAACAATCTCCAAATGGATAGGAAATTGCATACGATTCTGTTACTCCTTTCATGGAAAACCAATTCCACAGAACATAAGGCCTCATTCTACAAGGGCAACAGCCACTACCACAGCCTTCTTACGAGGAGTGGCAACCAAGGACATTGAGGCGGCTACTTGGACCTCCGTGCATACATTTGCCAAGCATTATAATTTACCTCTGTATTCCAGATCCCGAGCAGGGTTTGCCACTGCTTTACTGCAAGGGATCCTAACCACACCATAATCTATTCTTCCTCCTCCCCTAGTTGGCTATGGTATTCTACCCAGTTGTTATGACTGCAGATGCATCCATGAAGGACATAGTACAGTTTTGTACCTACCATAAATGTAGATGTCCGAACTGGATAGCATCTGCAGTCAGGATTACCCTCCCTCCTTCCCTCTGTGGTACTCCTAGGTATTTACCCTCCTAATAGCTAGCTGGGGAGTCTCTTATGGTGTATTTGTTTGTATATATGTACATACATGCTTATTTTTTGTTTGCCTTCTATCTTTTGGAAACATTGGCATTTACCCAAAATTTAGCCTTCCAAGAGGGCAACTGGCATCTGGGGCAAGAAACACTGAGGAAAATGGCATCGGCTGATGCCTTTATACCCGAAGACCAACAGAGATGACGTCGGGTGAAGTGCGACATCAGCCGAAGCCGGACCCGGACTTTGGAATCCGGCCGACCGAAGGGCTGCCTGACGACAGGACAACCCAGTTGTTATGACTGCAGATGCTATCCAGTTCGGACATCTACATTTATGGTAGGTACAAAACTGTACTTTTTACACCCCTGATTACATCATGGAAGGGACAGCAACAGACGCAGGACCCAAGACTTAATCAGGCCAAGTGCTACCTGCAGGCAGATAACCCAAATGTAATGACTGCAACAGTAACACGAAGAACATCCTGGCAGGAATTGTGCTAACAGGTGGAGTTGCATGGCAGAAGCTGTGCACCAAAGGGCCACGGGCCAGCCTGCATAAAGAGTAGGAGAGTTCCTCCCTGCTTGCTGATGTACCACATCAGTGGTGTTGTCAGCTTTGATCAAGAGCCCCTAGGGAGACGAGGGGCCTGAAAGCTGTCTGTGCTGGACAGCCGATATCTTTGTCAGATGTGCAGATGGATTTGCTGTGTGCTCCCATTAGCCCTGTACGTACCCCAGGCATAGTACTGAGGAGTGTGGCGAGGGTCTGGGCAGGGGGTGGTGAGAAAGGTAGTCCCTTGTTCTGAGCATGCTGCTATCCAAATAAAATATTTCCTGAGGCAGAGTATCATGGGTATAAGTTTCCAAGTGTTGACACACAGCTTTTTCGGTACAACTGAAGTTTCCTCATATGTAGTCTGGCATATGGAAGAAGAATGCAAAATGCCAAGAACTCCAGAGCTTACAGAATTTTCCTTGCAGATAACTGGGGTCTGGTGGCTGAGAGAAGGCCATCAACTAAGTTTGCTTTTCCGGTTTAGGAATGACATCTGGGATGCTGTGTCCAGGCTTGCTCTCAGGAATATAATCCTTTGGGTGGGTACTAGTTTTGTAAAGTTCCTACTGACCTCCCTAGGGTACTCCATCAACTAAAAGAAATCCAAAAGCCAGGTGCTTGAGAAGCTTTTACTGACCAGTCTTACCTGAATTAGGCAGTCGTCCAAATATGGCTAAACATATAGATATTTGTCTACAAAATGCAATGGCCGGAGCTAGACATTTTGTAAAAATTCTAGGAGCAGTAGATAAGCCAAAGGAAGTGCAAAGAACTGCAAATGCAGATATCCTGCCCTGAAACAAGTATTTCCTGCATGCTTCTTTGATAGGAATGTGGAAGGCAGCCTCAAGTCTAGGATAGCTAGCAAGCATCTTTGGAGAACAAGTGTAGCATTTGCTGTAGGGTGAGCATTATGAATTCTGGTACCACAAGGAAGGTGTTTAGAATTGATAGGGGATGGGGCACCAGATGCCCACTTCTGGGTACCAGAAAAAGTTTAGACTAAAAATCTTTGCCTGTTCTGCAGGAAAGTACTTTATCGCCCTCAGAGAGCAGGGAAAAGTACTTGCTTTGGCACCTCTGCCCACTGGTTTGCAGGTAGAACTGGGAACCCTTTTGGTGTTGGAAGAGTGTGGAATTTGTATCCCTGGGACACTTGGATCCAGCAGTCACTGGCAATGGTCACCCAGGTGACTGAAAGGAGAGTTTTCTTCCTAGGGGTAAGTGCCTAGGGGCAGAGGGAGGGGGTGATGGTAGAGTCATTGTGAGTTACCATGAGGGGTGGCTTAGAGCTCCCAGTTTTTGAACTTTAGGAATTCTATGGTTTTGATCTCTGCATTCCCGGTGGCTGCTGTCTGGGGGTCTGCTTCCACGAGGTCTTGGCTGAACTGACCTGATGAGAGCAGAAAAGGACCACTGCTTCGAGGAGCAATGCCTACTGAACCTGGGTGGCTGGACCTGTAAGAAATCCTTAACTGTCTGCATGGATTTAGCTTTCTTCCACCTTCAAGACCTCCTCCGCCTTACTGCCAAATAAGTTGTCTTTGTGCAAGGGTGCAGCCAACAATTGACCTGGCAAGGGCTGTTCCTCAAGTGATGCATGCCTTCTAAGGACAGAACCAGTGACTGCTGCCCTGAAAGAAGCTTCTAGGGTGTTAAAACCACAGTGCAAGGTGTGCTTAGTTACTCGACTTGCAGAATGCATCAACTTTCGATTCTGTACAAGCAGGAAAGGAAGACACAAAGTTCCATGTTATGTTGCTGAAATTTTAGCATATGGAACTGGCAATTTAGTGCTCGGATAGCAAGAGGTGTATACTTTTTTACACCATCTGTCTAGTGCTCAGGAATCCCTATCTGAGGGGGTGGGATTCTTAGAGACTGCTTTAATATCTTTAGGCACTTGAGAAATTACCTCAGGGTCAGCAGCAGGATTTAAGAAATGTGAGAATCCAGGACTAATACTGGTCAGGTTTTCTGGGTGCAAAAGGTAGGATGTCAGGAGTCTAACTGGATTCCAGGAAAACAGTCCACAACATACAGGACTAGGGGAAAATGACCAGGGGTCTGTGCTGCGGAAGATCTAAGAATTCCCTGTGTATTTTTTAGACAAAGGATAGTCCTGACATTCCCATTGGAAATGCTCCCTTCAAGGTATTGTAGGGCTTTCCAAAAGGAAACGTCCTCGGGTGGAGAAACAGAGAAAATGTAATCCTCAAACAGAAAAGGGTTGCATGCCTTCATATTCAGATGAATCAGATGGACTCAGACAAACTACTGGGCACAGATCTCTCTTCTGGAAGGGGTAGCTTTGCTTCCCCGATATGCATAAGGTAGTCTGCCATTTTAAGTGCTAGAGACTGAGGCAAGGAAGCAGGTGCTTGAGAGTGGGGCAGTTTCTTGGGTGTGGTTCGTACCCTGGGCCTTTAGAAACTCATTTGTTTTCTAAAGAACTGTAGACTCTAAAGTCAGTTTGTTGAAAATAGGTAGTGCGAAGTACTTGGAAGCTGGTGCCTGCTCAGTAGCTCCGGACCCATCCAAGGGAGAGAACCGCAGGATCCTTAGTCAAAAAGGATTGCGGCATACTTGACTCTGAAAGGGTCTCTGTAGCAGCCTACGAATCCACAGAAGTAGGCATCAGGGGCTGCAAAAGTGCCTCACTGAGGACCTGAAAGTACAGTTGTGTACCCACCATAAATGTAGACAGAGTGCATTCACTGTTGCAGTCTTACACTTGGGTTATCCTGCTGGCAGGCCACCCAAGTCCTGGTCCGGTGTCTGTTGCAGTTGCCTCTTCCCTGACGTCAGCACACCAGGGATATAAATGATGAATCAGACACCATTTTCTTCAGTTTCTTGCCCCATATGTCTGGTGCCCCCAAAAGGCTAGGCTAAAAAATTGACCATAAAAAAGCATGCACATAACCATCTACAAGCAAATACACCACATAGGTTGTATAGAATAGGGAAGTACAGATAAGTCCCAGCAATGAAAGGGGGGTGGTGGGAGAGTAACCTTGACTGCAACAGTGAAAACACCAACATCTACATTTATGGTAGATACACAACTGTAGTATGTTCATAGTGTTTCACTGCTGCAGTCATTACACGGGTCGAATCCCAAAGCTGAGGTTGGGTGGCTGGACCTAAATAGAATTAGGAGTGACTAAGGCCCTGCAGAACTGTAGTGGCAAAGCCTGCTCTGGATTTAGAGTAAAGAGTTAAGTGGTAGTGCTTGGTAAGTGTGCACTGAAGACCAGGTTGCAGCCTCCAAAATGTTCTTGGTTGGTACTCCTGAGGAAGGATGCTGAAGTGGCTGCTGCTCTGGTAGAATGTGGCCTAATGCCCTTAGGCACTGATTTGCCATGTTGTGAATAGCAGAAATGAATGCAGTGGCCCATCCATTTTGAAATAGTCCGCTTAGAAATAGCTTTTCCTTGCGATCCTTCAGCATATGCCACCAAGAGTTGCTCAGTCTTTCTGAAAGCTTTAGTTTAGTCAAAGTAAAAGCATAGCAGTCTGTGTATGTCCAAAGAATGCAGAAGTCTTTCCCCCTTATTCTACGGGTTTGGATAAAAGGTAGGCAAATGTATGGTTTGGTTAAGAGCCACACTGGACACTACCTTAAGCATAAATGTTGGGTTTGTCCTTGGAGAAACCCTGTCCGGATGGAAAATTAAAGGTTCCACAGCCATTAGTGCCTGTAACTCAGACTCTTCTTGCTGAAGTTATTGCTAGAAGAGCTGTTTTCATAAGTATTTTATCTCAGCTGTATTGGCTGGCTCAAAAGGAGTCAGTGTGAGTTTTTCCAAGACAAAATTGAGGTCCCATGCAGGTATTGGAGCTCTCCTTTGAAGTCTTATAGTTTTTGGCCCCTCAGATACTGCCTTAGCAGTGGATGAGAAAAAATAGGTGGGTCCATATTGTAATGAGCTGAAATTTGCAGAGGCATGGATCTTAAATTGATGAGAAGGCTAGGCCTTTGTCCAGCATTTCAGTTAGGTATTGTAAAATCTGAGGAATGTTTGGTACAAGCGTGTCAATTCCTTGTACCTGGTTCCAATCACAGAATCTCTTCCATTTTTCTGCATAAGAAATTCTGGTGCTGGGCCTCCTGGCCTCCAAAATAACATCCATAATTGCTTTAGAGAGGTGTGTTCTGAATGCTTACATTATCCACCATGCAGCCAGATTTAGGGTTCTGAGCTGGCTGTGTAGATCTGATTGTTTTGTTGGGTCAGCAAATTAGGAATTTGAAGTAATGTTCAGGCTGGGCCTTGAGACCGGCTCTTTAGGATTGGGTACCAGTGCTGGCGTGGCCAGTCAGGGGTAAACATTTTTGGCTTCTCTTGTCTGACCTTTAAAGGTACCTTGGGGAGAAGAGGCAAAGGAGGGAAGGCATATACTGTGAGGGTTTTCCAGCTGAATTAAAGGGCGTCCACTTTCCATGCTTGTTACTGATAAATCAGAGTGCAGAATCTCTGTAGCTGGCAGTTGAGGGAAGGCAAATAAATTTAAGTCTGGTATCCCCATTACCCTATCATTCTGAAGATTTGTGGATCTAGTTCCACTCGTGAGGAGGATCCATGAGGTTTCTGCTTAGTCAAGGTATTTGTCTTTCCTGGCAAGAATTGTGCTTGCAGGTGTACTTTATAATTCAGTGCTGTGTTCCACAAAGTCATGGCTTGTCGGCAGAAGGGGTAGGAATGTGTGCCTCCTTGCTTGTTTATGTACCACATGACTGTAGTATTGTCATGTCTATCAGCAGTTGTCCTGGATGAAGTAGGTCCTTGAAGGCTGTCAGGGCATTCTGTACAGCTTGCATCTTTTTGATTGATAAGATGCATTTGGCTTGTGGGCCATGTGTGCCCCACAGGCATAATCTGATGCATCTGTTGTCTGCCTGGCTGTGGGTAAAGCGAATGGCTGTCCCTTGTTGCAGTGACAGGCCTGTGCCCACCACCGAAACTCCTGTTAAGCAGGGAATGAGTGTAACTAATGTTTCCAGCCTGTGGCAATGTTGAGTCCAAACTTCAGATACCATTGTATTTTCCTCATATACAGTCTTGCATATGGAATTAGTAGAATGCAGCATGTAGCCCAGAGCCTGCAGACTTTCTTGCAGATAGCTGGGTCTTCGCCATGTTTTCGAAGTAAGAAGTCAATTGCCTTTGTCTGGCGTGAGAAGCCATCTGGACAGTTGTATTTAAGCTTGCACCCAGAATATTCTCTTGAGAGGGTACTAGTTTTGATTTTTCCGTTTACTGTCACACCCTAGGCAAATTAGTAATCTTTTTACAAACACAGATTCTTTAGTAGAATGTCTTGGGTCTCTGCTTGAATAAGGCAGTTCAAGTAGGGAAATATTTGAATTCCTCTGTCTGCAAGATGCAATTACTGGTGCCAGGCATTTTGTGAAGACCCTGGGTGCAGTAGATAAGCCAAAGGGCAGTGCAGAGAATTGGTAGTGCATTGAGCCAGCTATGAATCTGAGGTATCTTCTGCATGATTGACTGGGACATGAGGTCCAAAGTTACAAGCAAGGCCTTCTTGCCCAGCATGGGCAGAAGCTGCTGCAGTCAACATTTTGAATTTTGGAACATCCAGAAAAGTATTTAGAATAGACAGGTCCAGAATTGGTCTCCATGCTTTGTCCTTTCTTGCTACTAAGAAGTAGTGAGTAAAATCCTTGTCCCTGCTCTTGTGGCACTGGCTGAATAGCAGTCATGTCAGAGATTAAACTTGTTTTTGTGCCTCTGCCCATTGACTTTGTGGCAGGTCTGGCGTACCTTTTACCTTTGGAAGGGTGCGAAAGTGGAACCTGTAGCCCTGAGATTATATTTAAGACCCATTTGTCCTGGGTGATCCTGTGCCAATTGTGAAAAAAGTGCTAGCTTTCCCCCTAAGGGAGCTACCAAAAGTAAGTGCTTGGCATTGGCAGAGGGAAGCCATTGGGACAGTTTCCTATAAGGCTGTGATATGTCTTCTCTGCTTTTGAGGTAGAAGCCCCCCCCCCTCGTTTGGGCCTGTATGAGCCCTGGGGCTGTTGCCTGCCTCTAGGGCGTCTGAATCTGCCTCTGACACTGGAAATGACCAATTCTTAGGCCAGTTCCTGCTAAATCTGGGTGGCTGTACCTGTAAGAAATCCCCTACTGTCTGCATAGATTTAGCTTCACCCTCCATTTTCTTCAACACCTCTTCTGCCTCAACACCAAACAAAAGTATCATGCTGTAATGGAGCATCAAATAATTTTGCTTTAACATGATCAGGCAGATTCTGTTCCTTTAACCAAGCATGCCTTCCAATGACAGAACCTGTAACTGCAGCCCTGCATGAGGCCTCCAGTGAATCAACCATATTGCAAAGTAGGTTTTCCCACTTGTTCAGCTGCATGCAATAAATCCTGCAAATCTTTGTTCTCAGAACATTCCGAACATCAATTTTTTTAATTGAAGAGTACTGCTGATATCTGAGCATAAAAAATTGACAATTTAAGGCCCTTCCAGCCAAGGTAGGGGAAGCGTAGACTTTTCCCATCTGTCCAGAGCCCTAGAATCTGAGGGAACAGGGTTTTTAGCAGTAGCAGCCTTAACCCCCTTGGGACCCTGTGGTTTTTATATAGAAATTTATGGGAATCTGGACCCCTGTAGTATCAGTCTGGCTTAACATGTGCAGGAGGTAGAGAGTCTGGAGACAGGCCGGACTCTGAAAATACATGTATGCCTAGAACAGGAGGAATTGCAAGAGGTCTGTGCGAAGGAAGCAAGTCTAAGCCTTTTCTTACAATATGAATAATCCTGGCTCCTCCAGTGGAAATGCTCTCATGGTATGCAGAGTTTCCCCAAATGAGTAATCTTCAGGAGGAGAAGCTGAAGGAATAGAATCTTCAGCATCAGAATCCTCATAGGGAGGAATGCAATATCCCTCTTCTGAAGAGGAATCAGAGGAAATGGAAAACTGAACAGAGGAATCCTTCAGTATCTTGTCTAGGCCTCTTAGGAGGGGAATGGGAACCCCTGATCAAAGTAATTAGGTCTTCGGCCATTTTGAGCATCTGTTTCGTAGGCATAGGAGTCTGTCCTGGAGATGCTCGTTTCCTTGTCTTTAAAACTGCTTTATACTTTGTCTTGGATGCTGAAGTAGGCTTTATAGAACTGTGTGTAGGTACCTCAGAAGCTGATGCCTGCTCAGCAGCTCTGGACCCATCTGAGGGACTACTTTCCCAAGGAAATACCTTGAGTATCCAGAGGCCTAGTTGTCTCCACGTGGGAGGCAGCCTGTGGCTCAGGTAGCAGGAGTCAGGGGCTGCAAAAGCACCGGCGAACTGGCAACTGGCCTAGAAGAGGCTTAGTAGTCTGTTTTGGACCTCTGATGCCTGGCCTTTTCTTTATCCTTGTGCTTTTTATGAATTCTGGTAGTCTGTTCCGACAGCATTATATAGTTAAATCGTACTGACGTTTTATCATGCGTTGGTTAAATCTAGCACAAAAACAGACAACTAGCAACATCATGGTCAGGGCCTAGGCAAGGAATATAGTAAGAATGAAAATCCTTATGGAGGCATTTGCTTCCCACAAGAAACACAATTGTTAACTTTTTCTGACATCGGTATGGAGCAAGAAAAGTTTCCACAACGGGGTACTTGGCTTTGAAGACTTTGAACCTGAAATTCAATTTTGAAAATCTCAGGAGTCGGCCGACCAGCACTTGCAAACTGCTTTTGCATCGGGTACAACATGGCAAAACTTAAGAAAATGGCATCGGCTGCATCTTTTATACCCCTGGCACACTGACATCAGGGAAGAGGCGACAGCAACAGACACTGGACCAGGACTTCGGAATTCAGGCAGACTGCGGGTGGCCTGCCAGCAGGATAACCAAAGTGTAATGAGTGAAACACTATGAACATCTGAAGACTAGCTTAACGTGAGCATCAGTAGGCTTGGACCTGTGCAGTCTTTATCCTTACATTTTCTTGGAAGATCTGCTGTCGTACGGTTTGCCGAAGCCATATCGGAATGAGAGGACTATAAGCAAAAATATCCAACTACAATAAGGGCACAATGACGTATAGTTCTGGCATTTAAGCACAAAAACAGCAGGAGGCATCGTGGTCTGGACCTAAGCAAATAATAGTAAGAAAGTCTATTTGCTTTCCACAGGCTAACCAATTAACTTAAACATCGCTTAGTGCAAGAAAAAAATCCCCAATAGGGTACTTATCTTTATAAGCCTTCAGCTTCAATTCGGAAGACAAAACTGTGGTAGCAGCTGACCAGCACTCTTGCAAACTGCTTCTGCTTCAGACTCTGCGGCAAGAAAGACTGAAAATGGCATTAGCTGCCTTATTTTATACCAACGACCTGACGTCAGTCCTGAAGCAGCAGCAGCAGATGCAGAAATACTAAGCCTCTGGTATTCAGGCTGGCAGCTACCCTGGCAAGGATAATCCAAATGCGATGACTGCAACAGTGAAACACTAAGATAATCAAGGGGGAAACTTGCCGAACAAGGCTCCCTTCCCTTATCCACACACCACTTTGTAAAACCTTTTCCACTTAGCTAGATAAGATTTTCTGGTGGTAGGTTTCCTTGCCTCCATTAGGGCTGAAAGCACATCCTCAGAGTATGAGTGGTAGAAAGGGATCAAAGTTTATCAACCCCAGAATCCGGGATATCTGCAGGTGTGGATGGAGAGTTTGTCTTGTCAGTAGGTCCACCTTGTAGGGTAACGCAGTGATTGCCGTTGGCTAGACCGAGTAGAGAGAACTAGTGCTGTCTTGGCCGATATGGTGTCACTAAAGATGTTTCATTGGTCCTATATTTTCAGGACTACTTTCTGAATCACTGGGAAGGGGGGAGGCATAAAGAAACTTCCCCTCCCAAAAGATGTTGAAAGCGTCCACTCTCCATGCCAGAGGAGTGTGAGCGCAGAAGAGCTGCAGCTACCTGTTCTGGGGAGGCAAACAGGTCTATGTGGAGTACCCCACCAGTTGCCTGTCCAGCAAGACACCCCTGTCCAGCACCCATTCGTACTGTGGAGAGGTCTGCTTGCTTGCTGAGAGGGAAAGTAGGCAGTCTGCAGGACCAGCTTGTGGCAAAAGGCTAAGTCCCACATAAGCAGGGGCAGCCTGTAGAACTGGTAGGTCCTTGTTCCTCCCTGTTTGAGGTGCCACATAACTGTGGTGTTTGTCAGTATCTGGAGCACCCCTGGGACCAGAAACTGAGCAAAAGTCTTTAAAGCCAAGAAGACTGCTGTAATTTCCACCGACATTGACATACTTGCTCTGCAGAGAAGGGTGCCACTTTCCTGACCCTTAGGATGCCAAAGTTGCACCCTAACCTGAAGCATCTGTATGCATTGTTTGGGTTGGGGTGGGTGGTTGCAGTGAATTCCTGGGCATAAATGGACTTTCTGGATCCACCAGCAGATTCCTCTTTCAGACAGGGAAAGAGGGGAATATACTGTTCTAAGTGATGTAGATGTTGGGACCAAATATTTGAGGTACCGCTGTAGCTTGCACATATGCATTCCAGGCTAGTGGTAGCATGGGGACGGTTGCTGCCATTAAGTCCAGGAGATTAAGAAATTGCCTTGCTGTCACCTTCTGGCAATGGAGGGTTTCCTGGGAGAGAAGTCAGGGATAGAACCTTGTCCTGTGGGAGAAAGGCCTTCATTTTGTTCATCATGATTCTGCAGCCTAGGAAATTCTTGTCCTGGCCAGGGTTCAAGGAGGACTTTGGGAGGTTGATGGTAAATCCTAGATATTTTCAGAAGGGACATGAAGTGCAGATGCCTTGAGAGCATATCTTTGGACTCTGCTAGTATTAGGATGTCATCCAGATACGGGTAAATCTGGATTCCCTGCATTCTGCTGAAGGAGATGGCTGGAGCTTTGTAAAGACAAGGGTCAGAAGATAAACCAAAGGGCAAGGCAGTAAATTGGAAAAGAGGAAGGCCCAGAAAAACGCAGAAATTGTCTGAAGTCTTGATGGGGATGTGAATGTAGGCTTCTTTCAGGTCCAGGGTGGCCATGAAGGCATTCACTGGAATAAGAGGCAGCAGAGTGGGTAGTGACAGCGTTTTGGGAGTACCTGAAGGTATAGATTTAGAAAGGAGAGATCTAAAATGGGTATCCAGAGGCCATTCTTTTTGGGGACCAGGAAAAGATTAGTAGAATCTGTTTTTCCTGTCCTGGGGGAACAGGTTCTATGGTGCCTAGCTTTAGCAGCTCTGAGAAGACTTGTGGTAGATGAATTTGTTTTCTGGGGAAAAGGAAAACTTCTCCTGGATGTTTTCTTTCAAGAAAAGAAATACCCTTTTTGGATAATGGATAGAACCCATTGGTCTGTGGTGGACTGCCAGAGGGGGAAGAGTGTGGAAGGCATGCAGAGAGTGGAAGTTGGGCCAGGCAGTCATGCATTACTGGGACCTACCTACTTTATCCTGAAAGAGTTGTCTGGGTTGAGGTGGTGGCGCATTAGGTCTAAACAAAGTAGGTCTTCTTGCCCCTCTTCCAGATCTGGAAAAGAAGGCAGCTACCCGAGGAGGGCTGTGCCTTACAAAGGTGGTTTTAGCAGGGTAGTTCCTGTAATATGTGGGAATGGGGGACACCAACAGATGCTTAATCTCCTGTGGTTCTTTACTTTCTTCCTGCAGATTCTTGGAGATCTGCAGACTGTTTTCCAAAGTGGAAGTTGTGGTCTTGGGGGGTCCAAGATTTTGGACTTTGTCTTTAGACTGAAGTCTTAGCCAGGAGCATCTCCCAAGGACAGAAGCAAATGCTGCAGAACAGGCATATGCTTCTGCAGCATCATACCTGCATCTGATTGAGTGCCTACAGTTTAGAGGCAATGTCAGCCTTAATGGGACTGTCCGGCATAAAAGCCAGCATGGAGGCTTGAAACAGTAAGGCTAGAGCATGCTTAGTCATGTGGGTCTGAATTTGTGGCTCAAAATGCCAAAGTGAAGGATATGTATAAGTTCTTACCCATCCTATCCATATATATGCTATCAGTGGGTAGGAGGGAGGTGGAAGGCTGCAGTCTACACTTAAAATCAGGAGTGGCAACAGCTGGGTCCACCAAGGGAGGCTTAACTAGGAAAGTTAGCTCCTCTGGCACTTTATAGAAGCTGTCAAGGGGCTTGGGGGCCAGAAGCTGGGTGTCTGGGGCCTTAAAAGCTGAATTTAAGGACATCCATTGTAAGCAGGAAGCACCAGACGGACAGCAGAGGGAGAAGGTTATTCCACTTTAAGCAGCTCAAAGTACCTCTTTTGGGTCAGTCATTTGAGAAGTATCCCATTTGTGATGGTCTCAAAGGCAATATCCTCCAGAACCCCCCTTCCACAGATTCTCAGGTGAATACTCCCGGGGAGAAGCAAATCTGAGATGTATATAAAACTGAGTCCTCAGAGGAAGAAAAAGAATCATGCCTTTCCTCCCTAACTTGAAGGGTCATGGATGGGAGGGAAGAGGCAACAGGCCTAGGGCTCAAAGGCAGAGAAGAGGGAGCTGAAGGCCTAAGGGTCATGAAGGCCTGCATGAGAGGAAGTGAAAGCCTGCCAATCTGGTATGGTTTGAGGAAGACGCTTGTTTGGTTTCTTTTTGGCTGGGGAGGAGGTAGGAACTGGCATTGTTAGATATTGACCTTTCCAAAGATTGGATTGGAGGTACCACAGGAAAGTACAGTTGTGTACACTTACCATAAATTTAGATGTTAGTGTATTCACTGTTGCTGTCATCACATTTGGTTTTTCTGCTTGCAGTAGCCCTCAGTCGGCCTGATTAACAAAGTCTTGGGTCCTGCATCGGTTGCAGTCTTCCATGACGTCAGGGGTATTGAACATGCAGCCGGTCATTGCACCAGTTTCTTGCCCCAGATGTCAGGTGCCCCCATAATGGGAAGCAATTACATCTATAAATATAGAAGGTTATACCTCCAACAAAAAAGCAAATACACCAAAACACTTTTAAGCATAGTAAAGCAGAGACTGTAGAGCCAAAAATCAGGGGACTGGAGGAAGGGTAAAGTACAGTTGTGTACACTTACCATAAATGTAGATGTTAAGTGTCTTCACTGTTGCAGTCATGACTGTAGGGTCTCCCCTGCCAGCAGGCAGTTCTCGGTCGGCCAGAATCCCAAAGTCTGGGTCTGGAGTCAGCGGCTCAGCCATGCTCCCCGACGTCAAAGCAGCAGGAGTACAAAGCTGACAGCAGACGCCATGTTCTCCAGTTTCTTGCCCCAGATGTCAGGCGTTTCAAAATGAGTAAGATCCCATACCCTTTGCAAATGCACCTCAGAAGGGTGAAGGGAAAGTACAGTTGTATATACCTACCATAAATGTAGATGTTAGAGTGTCTTCACTGTTGCAGTCATAACTGTAGGGTACTCCTGCCGGCAGGCAGCCCGAGGTCTGCCAGAATATCAAAGTCTGGGTCCGGCGTCGGCTGTATCAGCTAGAACCCTGACGTCAGAGCGTATGGGTATAAGGCTGACATCTTCTCCAGCCTTTCTTGCTCATGATGTCAGAAGCCCCCATAAACCAAAAGGTGTCCCCAAAGGAAACACAAATACACCAAAAAGGTAGTGGAAAGGAAAACAAAGTAAGCAAATAGAAACAAGAGGGGTCTGGAGGGAGGGAAACACCGACTGCAACAGTGAAGACACTAACATCTACATTTATGGTAGGTATACACAACTGTACTATGTTCTTCATGTTTCACTGTTGCAGTCATAACTGTAGAGTAGAATCCCAAAGCTGAGAATACGGGAGGTTATGAAAAAGGAGCAGCTAGAAGACCCTGCAAAACAGCAGAGGCAAAGCCTGCCCTAGACTTGGAGTACAATGGGAGGTTATAGTGCTTGGAAAAAGTATGCACCGAGTGGCAGCCTCCAGAATGCCCTTGGTAGGAACCCTCTTGAGAAAGGCTGCTGAAGTGGCAGCTGCCCTAGTAGAATGAGTCCTGACGGTACCTGGAATTTGTTTCCCATGAAGAGAGTACCAACATCTTATACCATGAGCAATCCATTTGGAAATAGTTTACTTAGAAATGGCTTTACCAAGAGAACTGGAAGCAAAAATAAGCAATTGATCTGATTTTCTGAAACTTAGTTTTGTCCAGGTAAAAACGAAGCTGCCTGTGTAAGTCTAATGAATGTAAGACCCCCCCCCCCCCCTATTTTGGGGTTTAGGAATAAAGGTAGGAAGGTGAATAGTCTGATATAGAACCACTCTAGAGACTACCCTAGGCATAAATGTAGGATTGGTCCTCAAGGAAACTCTGTCCTGATGGAAGATGAGGTATGGTTCCACAGCCATGAGGGCTTGAAGCTCTGACACCCTTCTGGCAGAAGTCAAGGCCAACAGGATAGCTGCCTTCCAAGATAAGAACTTAATGTCCGCAGAGGCAGCAGGCTCAAAAGGAGGCAAAGTAAGCTTTTCCAAGACATAATTGAGATCCCAAGGAGGGACAGGAGTTCTAGGGGGTTTTAAATTCTTAGCTCTCCTCAGAAATTGTCTGACCAACTGGTGGGAAAAAATGGGAGGATCACAATTGAAGTGTGCTGAAATAGCAGAAGCATGAATTTTAATGGTAGAAAATGAAAGACCTTTAATCAAAAGGTCTGAGAGATAAAGATAGGAGATATTTGGTATTAAAGCATCAGAGCCACGATCCTGCATCCAAATACAAAATCTTTTCCATTTAGAAGCATAAGATTTCCTAGTACTAGGACGCCTAGCTTCCAAAAGAACATCCAGAACTTGTTTAGGAAGAGAAGGGATCAATTGCCTTTGATGAGCCAAGCTGCCAGACAGAGTCTTTGAGAGTGAAATACCTGACCCCGATGTTGGGACAGTAGAGAATGGGTCAGAGGAAGATTCCAAGGAGGTACCAAGGAAAGATGCAGTAGAGTAGGGTACCAAAACTGACTAGGCCAATTTGGAGCTATCAAAATGATTACACTGGGTTTGTCCAGCTTTATCTTTAGCAATACCCGAGGCAGAGGAGGGGGGGGGGGCATATCCCGAAAGATTCCTCCAACTGAAAGACAGGGCGTCCACTTTCCAAGCTGTCTTGTGGAAGGACCTGGTGCAAAACAGGGGCAACTGATGGTTGAGATGAGATGCAAAAAGATCTGAGGACAGCCCCAAACTGCAGTTATCTTGCTGAATAAGTTGGGGTCCAACATCCATTCGTGAGGATCCAAAATGTTTCTGCTTGGGCTGTAAGAGATTTTGTTTTCCTGGAATGAACTGTGCCTGAAGATCCAGATTCAACTTTAGGGCTGTATCCCATAAGGTCATGGCAAGTCTGCAAAGGGGGTAAGAATGAGAGCCCCCTTGCTTGTTTATGTACCACATGACTGTGGTGTTGTCTGTTCGGATTAGCAGAGGTCCTGGCTTCAAAAGGGCCTGAAAGGCTAGAAGAGCATTCTGGACTGCTAACATTTCTTTCAAGTTGATGTGCCATAGAAGGTGTTTGTATGTCCAAGAACCCTGTTGGCATTTGTCTTGAAAATGAGCTCCCCATGCATAACCAGAGGCGTCCGTGGTTATGGTCTGAGTAGGTTGAGGCAGACGAAAGGGCTTGCCTTCGTTCAAAACACACGCCCTGGACCACCAAAGGAATTCCTTCTGGAGGCAGGGAATTAGTGGTATCACTGTATCCAGACTGTGGCAATGTTGAGACCATACACTCTTTAGGTACCACTGAAGTTTCCTCATGTGAAGCCTCGCATTTGGAATCAACAGGATGCAAGAGGCCATGTAGCCCAGAGCCTGCAGGAATTTCCTTGCAGTGAGCAGAGTTAATGCTGCCAAGGTCTTGAAGATTGAAGCCAGCTGTAACTTTTTCTGGAGTGAGGAATGCTTTCTGTAAATGTGTCCAAAAGAGCTCCCAAAAAGATCATTTGTTGAGACTGAATCAAATGTGACTATGTTCACTGAGAATCCCAGTAGTAGGAGAAGACGTTGTAGTAGAAGGTCTTTGCTGTCTGCCTGAATTAGACAGTCGTCCAGATAGGGGTAAATCTGAATCCCCTGGAGTCTGCAATAAGCTACTACTGGAGCCAGGCATTTGGTAAAAACTCTGGTCGCAGTAGATAAGCCAAATGGCAGTACAGAGAATTGCAAGTGTCTTGAGCCTGCCTTGAATCTGAAGTACTTTCTGCAATGATGCCTTATGGGAACGTGTAAGTAAGCCTCTTAAGTCCAATGTTACCACCCAAGAATCTTGTGTGAGCATTGGAAGAAGTTGAAGTGTAAGCATCTTGAATTTTGGAATTTCCAAATAGGTGTTTAATATAGAGGTCCAGACTAGGTCTCCAGGAGTTTTCTTGGGACCAGAAAAAGTCTGGAATAAAAACCTTTCCCCACCTCTAGAGGTGGAACAGGTTCTATGGCCCTTAAGGCTAATAAGGCGTCCACTTGATTCAAGGCCTCTGTCCACTGATGTTTTGGCAGATCTGGGCAGCCTGAAGGCCTTGGCAGAGTGTGAAAGTGGAATCTGTAACCTTTCAAAATCACGTCTAACACCCATTTGTCCTGGGTAATGAGAGTCCAATTCTGGTAAAAGTAAGTTTTCCTCCGAGGGGGGCGTCCAGGGAAGGAGGACCTGGAGCCCAACAGAGGGAGTCATTGAGTGTTTTCTTTGGGTTTGAGACCTGTCTTCTCCCCTTAGAGGTGAAGAAGCAGCCCAAGGTCTAGGTCTGTAGGAGGCCTGTGCCCTACCTCTGGAGCATCTATCTTGCCCTTTGAGGCCTGTCAGAGGTGGGAAAAGACCAATTTTTGGAGGGCCAATTCCTAGAAAATCTAGGAGTTGGAACTTGCAAGAAATCTTTAACAGTCTGCATAGACTTGGCTTTTTCTTCCATCTTTTTAATAACCTCCTCAGCCTTCGACCCAAATAGTACATCATGCTGTATCTAAATCTAGCAATTTTGCCTTAACTTGTTCAGGTAGATTCTGCTCACGAATCCAGGCATGTCTCCTGATAACAGTACCAGAGGCAGCCGCCCTGCAAGAAGCCTCTAAGGCATCAAAACCACAATGTAAACTATGTTTGCTGACTTGTTCAGTAGCATGCAACACATCCTGTAATTCTTTGTCCTCAGCACATGCAGGAAAGGCAGAAATCCTTTGTTTTAAAACAGATAAAAGAAACTGCTGATACTTAAACATGTCAAATTGGCAGTTTAAAGCTCTAACAGAAAGGGTGGCTGAAGTATAAACCTTTATACCCCACCTGTCCAAAGCACGAGAATCCTTCTTAGAGGAGGCGGCCTTAGCAGCCCTGGAACCTTGCGAAATAGTTTCAGGATCAGCAGAAGGGTTCTTGAATAAAAATTGATGAGAATCAGGGACCCTGTAAAATCTATCAGGCTTAGAAGGAGCAGGAGGCATGGAATCAGGATTCAAGTTGGCTTCAGAGAAGGCATCATCCACAATATCAAGTACAGGAGGAATAGCTAAAGGCCTGTTCTGAGGGAGAAGGAATTCCCAGAGTCTTTTTGGAAGCAGAATAATCCTGACCTTCGCAATGAAAATGCTCCCTCATCTCATGCAAGGTTTCCCCAAGAGAGAAATCTTCAGGGGGGAAGGAGGCAGAGGGAACAGAATCCTCTGCATCCGAATCCTCATAAGGAGGGAAGGAGTAATCCTGATCAGAGGAAGAAACAGAGGATACAGAAGCCTGATCAGAGGAATCATAAGGGATATCCTGTCTAGGCCTTCTCAGGAGGTGAGTGCTTATCATAGTTAATAAATCCTCAGCCATCTGAAGTAATTGAGTCTTGGGAGCTGTATCCGAAGAAGCTTTGAGTAGAATGTCTGGGTTTAACAGGATTCTTTGACTTAGCTTTGGTCTTTGTGGATGTGTGAAGGCCTGAAGACCTCCTCAGAAGCCGGTACCTGCACAGTGGTTCCGGACCCATCTGAAGGAGCGACGTCCGAAGGTCCTGCAGCAGACAAATTACTAGGCCTAGTTGGCTCACCATGCAAGTCCGTGTCGGCCATCGGTTCTGAAGTGGCGGATGACAGGGGCTGCAAAAGCGCCTCGCTGACGACTGCCGAACCCGAAGCTGGCTCCGGCTGCAACATGTCCTGTTTGGACCTCGGAGGACTGTCCTTGTCTTTGCGCTTCTTCTGTAATCCGGTAGTCTGTTCCGACGACATTCTATAATTAGTCTACCGAAGTAATTCAAGGCCCAATCGTACCTATGCTTGATAGTGCGAGAATTAAACCTGGCAGAACCGAAAAGAAAGGTCGTGGTCAGGGCCTAAGCAAGGTAGACCAAGAGTGGAAATCTTTGAGGCATTTGTTTTCCACACGATACACAATTAACTTTGACATGGAGGAGCAAGAAAAAAAAAAAAGTTTACCCAATGGGGTACTTAGCTTTGAGAAGAGAAGTAGAAACTTCGGACCGCCTACAATCACACCACGTTGTCTTGAAAACGCCAACCAACTAGCGAACTGCTTTGCACCGCACGGCAAGAAAGACTGGAGATGGCATCGGCTGTCAGCCTTATACCCATACGCTCCGACGTCAGGGTTCTAGCTGATACAGCCGACACCGGACCCAGACTGATATTCTGGCAGACCTCGGGCTGCCTGCCGGCAGGAGTACCCTACAGTTATGACTGCAACAGTGAAACACGAACATCCACACAAAAGAAAAAATAAGAGGGGACAGGAGGGAGGGTAACCCAGACTGCAACAGTGAAGACACTAACACCTACATTTACGTAGTGTACACAACTGTACTATGTTAAGTGTTTCACTGTTGCAGTCATGACTGTAGGGTTGAATCCTAAAGCAGAATAAAAGGGAGGTAGTCATAAAGTAGGGGGGGGTGGCTAAAAGCCCTGCAAGACTGCAGAAGCAAAGCCTGCCCTAGACTTAGAAAAAGTATGCACTGAACTCCAAGTTGCAGCTTCCAAAATGTCTTTGGTAGAACACCCCTGAGGAAGGCAGCTGAAGTGGCAGCAGCTCTGGTACAGTGAGTCCTTATACTCCCTGGGATTTGCTTTCCATGGTGTGAACAAAATCCGATTCCATGAGCAATCCATTTTGAAGTGGTCTGTTTTGAAATTGCTTTACCTTGGGAACTTGAAGCATAAGAAACAAATAACTGTTCTGATTTCCTGATGTCCTTGGTTCTATCCAGGTAAAAACGTAGTTGTCTGTGTACATCCAAGGAACGCAAGATCCTTTCCCCCTTATTTTGAGGACTGGGGAAAAAAGTTGGCAAGTGAATAGTTTGATTTAAAGCCACTTTGGAAACCACCTTAGGCATGAAAGTAGGATTAGTCCTTAAAGACACCCTGTCTTGATGAAAAATAATATAAGGTTCCACAGCCATGAGAGCTTGCAACCCCAAAACTCTCCTGGCAGAGGTCAGAGCTAACAGGATGGCAGTCTTCCAAGATAAAAACTTGATGTCAGATGTGGCAGCAGGCTCAAAAGGAGGCAAGGTGAGTTTTTCCAGAACATAGTTGCGATCCCAGGAAGGAATTGGTAGAGATCTAGGGGGCCTCAAGTTCTTAGCTCCTCTGAAAAACTGTCTCATGAGCTGATGAGAAAAGATTAAAGGGTCTGTATTATGAGCAGAAATAGCAGAGGCATGCATCTTTATGGAAGAGAGAGAGACCCTTATGTAAGAGGTCTGTCAGGTAAAGTAAAATCAGAGGAATGTCAGGAATAAGAGGATCTGAATCCTGAGCCTGCATCCAGGTGCAAAATCTTTTCCATTTTCCTGCATAAGACTTTCTAGTGCTAGGCTGTCTGGCTTCTAAAATGACATCCATAACCTGCTTGGGTAGGAGAGAATGAATCCGACCCTGGATTAACCAGGCCGCCAGGCTGAGAGTTTTGACTTGGGAGTGCAGAACCTGACCCTGATGTTGGGACAGAAGGTTTGGAATCTATGCTAAAACCCAAGGGGGCTCCAGAAAAAGGTTTTTCAGTGTTGGGTACCAAAACTGTAGAGGCCAATTTGGGGCCAGCAAAATCATAATCTTGGGCTTGACCCGTTTGATCTTTAATAACACCCGTGGAAGAGGTAGAGGTGGGAAGGCATACCCTGAGGGGTTTCTCCAACTGAATGATAGTGCATCCACTTTCCAAGCTAGCTTGTGGAATGTCCTGGTGCAAAAAATCTGTAGTTGATTGAGGTGGGATGCATGCAAAGAGGTCTGTGAGGACATCCCGAGACTGCTGTAATCATCTTGAATATTTCCGTGTCCAGCATCCATTCGTGTGGATCAGACAGGTTTCTGCTCAGACTGTCTGCCAGGAAGTTTTGCTTCACAGGTAGAAACTTAGCTGGAAGGTCCAATTTGCAAGCTAGAGCTGTGTTCCATACATTCATGGCTAGTCTGCAAAGGGGATAGGAATGTGATCCCCCTTGCTTGCTTATGTACCACATAACTGTGGTGTTGTCAGTCTATCAGTAGTTGTCCTGGCTGTAGATTCCTGAAAACCAATAGAGCGTTCTGAACAGCTAGCATTTCCTTTAAATTGATATGCAGGTGCTTCTGAACCTTTGTCCAAAGGCCCTGCAGACAGTAGCCCTGCAAATGGGCTCCCCATGCATAATCTGAGGCGTCCGTGGTTAGTATCTGACTGGCTGGAGGCAGACTGAAGGGTTTCCCTTTGTTTATAGTACATGCCTTGGACCACCAAAGGAATTCCTTTTGAAGACAAGGCAGGACGGTGATCTGTATGTTTAAACTGTGGCAATGCTGAGACCATACACTTTAGGTACCACTGTATTTTCCTCATATGTAGTCTTGCATATGGTACGAGAAGGATGCAGGAGGCCATGTAACCCAAAGCCTGCAGGAATTTCCTTGCAGATAAGAGTTAATGTTGCCAAGGTTTTGAAAGTTGAAGCCAGCTGTAATTGTTTTTCGTATGTCAGAAATGCCATCTGGGTTGCAGTGTTTAGAAGAGCACCCAGAAAAGTTCTGTTGTGAGTGTCAAATTTGACTGTTTACAGTAAATCCCAGGAACTTGAGAAGTTTCTGAACAAATTCTAGATGGAGTAAGACCTCCTTGCTGTCTGCCTGAATAAGTCGTCCAGATAAGGGTAAATTTGAATTCCCTTGAGTCTGCAATAAGCTACTACTGGAGCCAGGCACTTTAAGACCCTGGGCGCAGTAGACAATCCAAAGGGCACTGCAGAGAATTGATAGTGCCTCTATCCGGCCTTGAACCAGAGGTATTTTCTGTACTCCTGCCTGATTGGAATGTGTAAATAAGCCTCCTTTAAATCCAAAGTTACCATCCATGCATTTTTGGTCAGCAATGGGAGTAGCTGCTGTAGAGTAAACATCTTGAATTTTGGTATTTCGAGAAAAGTGTTAAAGACTGACAGATCCAGAATGGGTCTCCATGAATTTTGCTTTCTGGGGACTAGAAAGAGCCTTGAGTAAAAACCTTGTCCCATTTCTGAAAGTGGAACCAGTTTTATGGCTTTCATAGCCAAGAGGGCTTCCACCTGGTTTTAAGGCCTCTAACCATTGATGTTTGGGTAGATATGGCCATCCGCTTGGTCTGGTATGAAAATGGAATTTGTAACCTCTTGAAACCACATCCAGAACCCACTTGTCTTGGGTTATACAAGTCCAATTTAGGTGAGAAAATTTTCCTCCGAGAGGGGTTTCCAGGAAAGAAGTTCCTGCAGCCCAACGGAGGGATTCATTGAGCCCATTTTCTAAGAGCTTGTGGCCTGTCCTCCCCTAGGGGTGGAAGCAGTCCACTGTGTCTATAAGAGGCTTGCGTTTGAGGCCTTCCTCGGGACTGTATCTACCCCTCTGAGGCCTGTCTGAATTGAGAAAGGACCAATTGTTTGTAGGCCAATTCCTACTAAATCTGGGTGGCTGTACTTGTAAGAAATCCTTAACAGTTTGCATGGATTTTGCCTTGTCCTCCATCTTCTTTATCACCTCTTCAGCCTTGGATCCAAACAAAACATTATGCGGAACAGGAGCATCCAATAACTTGGCTTTTACTTGATCTGGCAAGTTCTGTTCCTTTAATCAAGCATGCCTTCTAATGACTGTACCAGAGGCAGCAGCCCTACAAGAAGCCTCCAAGGCATCAAATCCAGTGTAAACCATGCTTCCCAACTTGTTCAGTGGCATGCATAAGTCATGTAATTCCTTATCTGCACAGGCGGAAATGAAGTCAGCTTTTGTTTCAAAGAAGGAATTGCTGGTATTTCAGCATATGAAATTGACAGTTTAAGGCCCTAATAAAGTAGCTGAAGTGTACACTTTTTTGCCCCATCTTTCTAAAGTCTGGAATCCTTCAATGGGAATAGTGTTTTTAGCAGAAGCAGCCTTAACCCCCTTAAGGCCCTGAGAAATGGTTTCAGGATCAGCAGTAGGGTTCTTGTATAAAAACTGGTGGGAATCAGGAACCCTATAATATCTGTCTGACTCAAGAGGAGCTGGAGGAAAAGAGTCAGGAGTTAAATTAGCCTCCAAATAAGCATCATCCACAATATCCAAAATAGGAGGAATAGCCAGGGGTCTATGTTGGGGAAGAAAATCCCTTAGTCTTTTCTTGGATTCTGGGTACTCCTGTCCTTCCCAGTGAAAATGTTCCCTCATTTGATGCAAAGTTTCCCCAAATGAGAAATCCTCAGGGGGAGAAGCTGAAGGAATTGATTCCTCAGCATCAGAATCCTCATAAGGAGGGAAAGAATATTCCTGGTCAGAAGAAACTGAACAGAAGCCTGATCAGAGGAGTCATAACACACTTCCTGCCTTCGCCTTTTATCTGGAGGGGGATGTGAACCCCTATTCATAGCAAGTCCTCTGCCATCTTAAGTAACTGTTTGAGACTTGCGTGCCAGATCAGAAGAGGCCTGGGCTGCAGTCTGATTTGAAAGTCTTTGCCTTTGTCTTTGCCTTTATTAGAAGCAGAGTAGGCCTGAAAACCCCTTCGGAAGCCGGTAACTGCACAGCAGCTCCAGACCCATCTGAAGGAGCATTGTTTGAAGGTCCTGCAACAGAAATATGCAAAGGCCTAGTTGGCTCCTCGTGGGAGTCAGTTTCGGCCATCAGTTCCAAAATGGCTGACAGGGGCTGCAAAAGCACCTCACTGACGGCCGAACCTGAAGCTGGCTCTGCTTGTACAATATTGTCTGATTTGGACCTCGGAGGCCTGTCTTTATCCTTGCGTCGTTTGTGAACTCCAGTAGCCGGAACAGTGTCAGACGATATTTTGTAATTAAAACGCCTACCGAAATAATGAAATGCGAAATTGTACGTTGACTGAATCTAGCACAAAACAGACAACTAGCTACGTCGTGGTCAGGGCCTAAGCAAGGAATACAGTAAGAATGAAAATCCTTGAGGTATTTGCTTCCCACATGAAATACAACTTAACTTTTTCTGACATCGGACTGGAGCAAGAAAAAAGTTTCCCCAACAGGGTACTTAGCTTTGAGTAGGAGAAGTCTTCGGACTGAAGTACGTACATAAGTCAGGAGTCAGCCGACTGGCACTTACGAACTGCTATCACCGCACGGCAAGAAAGACTGGAGAACACGGCGTCGGCTGTCAGCTTTGTACTCCTGGTGCTCTGATGTCAGGGAGCATGGCTGAGCAGCAGACGCCGGATCTAGACTTTGGGATTCTGGCCAACTGAGGACTGCCTGCCAGCAGGGGAGAACCCTACAGTCATGACTGCAACAGTGAAACACGAACATCTAGGACTGCAACAGTGAATACACTAACACCTACATTTATACAAGTGTACACAACTATTATGTTCTTCCTATTTCACTGCTGATCATATTTGGGTAGATTCCCAAAGCCAAGGATGGGAGGAGGAATTTAGATAGCATTAGGGCCAGCTGTTAAGGCCCTGCAAGACTGCAGTGGCAAAGCCAGCTCTGGATTTAGAGAAAACTGGCAAATGGTAATGCTTGGTGAAAGTATGCACAGAACTCCCAGGTAGCAGCTTCTAGGATGTCCCTGGTAGGTACGCCTCCGAGAGGCTGTAGAGGTAGATGCAGCCCTGGTTGATTGGGGTCGGATCCCTTGTGGGATAGGTTTTCCATGGTGCTTATAGCAGAAATGAATGCAATGGCCCATCATTTGGAAATTGTTTGCTTTGAAATAGCCTTCCCCTCTGTCCCTGCAGCAAATCCACCAGCATTTCAGATTTCTTTTAAGGTTTAGTCCTGTCCAAGTATAATCCAAGTTGCCTGTGCACATCTGAGTGCAGTATCAGTCTCTGTCCTGTGGATTAGGAAATGTTGACAAATGGACTGATTAATGGAAACACTGGACACCACCTTTGGCATGAAAGAAGGATCAGTCCCGAGGAAGACCCTGTCTGCATGAAAGGCTCCACTGCCATAAGTGTCCTGCAATTCAGATACCCTTCTTGCTGAAGTGATTGCTAAAAGGAAAGCTAATTTTCCAAGAAAGGAATTCTAAATCCGCATTAGCAGTTGGCTCAAAAGGAAGGGTGAGTTTCTCCAATAAGGTCAGAGGCTGGAGATGGAGCTCTCCTTGGTGGTCTCAAATTTTTGGACCCTCTGCGGAACTGCTTGAGCAGTGTATGAGTGTAGAGGGGAGGTTGTGTTATGAGGTGAAATGGCAGAGGTATGAATTTGAGGAAAAAGGCCCTTGTGAAGCATCAGTTAAGTATTATAAAATCTGAGGTAAATTGGTACCAGGCACAGAATCTTTTCCATTTTTCAGCATAAAATTTTTTAGTACTAGGCCTACTTGCCTCTAAAATGATATTACTGACGGATGGTAAAGGAGAGATTAGGTAATTAGCCAGGCTGCTATGTTCAGTGTTTGAAGCAGAGGGTGAATAATCTGGTTCTCCTGCTGAGACAGCAGGGTAGGAGTCTGAGGCATGTGCCATGGGAACAGTGACACTGCGCAAAAGGTAGTACCAGTGTTGGTGTGGCCAGTCTGGTGCAATCAAAATCCTTGGTTTTTGAGTAGTACTTTGGAGAGCAGAGGCAGAGGAGGAAAGGCATAAACTGAGAAGTTTTTCCAGCCAAAGGACACAGCATCCACTTTCCAAGCTAGTCTGTGGGGAGTCCTTGTGCAAAATTTTTCCAATTGATAGTTCTGGGTGGAGGCAAAGCAACCCATCTGGGCTCCATTTGCTTGCCAACATATTGAGAATCCTTTGTTCCAGTTCCCACTCGTGTGGGTCCATGAGGTTTCTGCTCAGTCTGCCAATGTATTTAGTTTCCCTGGCATGAATTGAGCTTGCAGATGCACTTGGTAGCTCAAAGCAGTGTTCCACAATGCCATGGCTAATCTGCAGAGGGGGGTAAGAATGTGTACCCTGCCCCCTGCTTGTTTATGTACCACAAGTGGTGTTGTCCATATTTACCATTAGTTATCCAGGAAGAATGTCGCCCTTTAAGGCTGTCTGAGCATTCTGTACAGATAACATTTCTTTGAGATGCAGGTGCATTTGACTTGGGTTCCATTTGCACTGAATGCACTTTGCTGCCAAGTGTGACCCCTGCACTGAATGCACTTTGCTGCCAGGTGTGACCCCTATGCAGTCTGATGAGTCTTTTAAAGTTTGGACAGCAGGGAGTAGTGTGAATGGTAGTCCCTTGTTTTGGTGGCAGGCCTCTGCCCACGAAAGGAACTCTAGGCAAGGTATGACGGGAATTATTGCTTCTAGATCCAGAGAAAGTTATCAGCACAGGCCTTTTTGATACCATTGCAGTTTCCTCGTATGTAGTCTCCCATATGGAATTAGAAGAATGCAGGAGGCCATGAACCCAAAGGCTTGTAGTATTTGCCTTGCAGATAGAGTTTGTGGCCACTAAGTAGGTTGTCAAATGAATGTTTCTCTGGCGTGAGGAAAGCCATCTGGGAAGTTTTATACAAGCTTGCTCCCAGGAATATAATTTGACAGGGTACCAGGTATAATTTTTTGTTTATGGTGTACCCCAGACAAGTTAGCACCCTTTGTACAAAAGCATGTCCTGGCTTTCTGCCTGAATTAGACAATCTTCCAGGTATTAGTATATCTGAACATTTATTTGCCTGCAAAATGCAATGACTGGAGTTAGGCACTGAATACCCTGGGCACAGTCGATAAGCCAAAGGGCAGTGCCTGCTTTGAAGTGTAGGTATCTTATGCAAGACTCCCTGATTGGGATGTGCAAATATGCTTCCTTTAAATCTAGTATTGCCACCCAGGCATCTTTGCCTAGAATAGGAAGCAAATGAAGAGTCAGCATCTTGAATTTTGGAATCACCAAAAGGTGTTTAGAGTAAACAGATCCAGGATAGGACACCATGAAAGCCTTTTCTGGGTACCACGAAAAGTCTAGAGTAGAATCCATGCCCCCTTTTCCTCTTCTGGTACCAAAAGAATAGCCCTTATGCTTGAGTACTTGCTTTTGGGCCTCTGCCCACTGATCTGGAGGTAGATCTGACCAACTGCTGGGAGTTGGTAACGTGTGAAGTGAAATCTGTATCCTTGGGACACTAGTTAAAACCCATTTGTCCTGGGTAACGAGTTCCCAGTTCTTTGCATGAAGTGCAATCTTCCCCCCCAAAGGGGGGGGGGGGGGGGTCAGTTGAGAAGTGCTTCGAAGTTTTATAAAGAGGTCATTGAAACAGTTTAAAATAGGGGGAGCTTTATTACTCTCAGATTTGGAAGTGGAGCCCCCCTCCCACTGCTTAGTTCTTTGCGTCCCCCTGGGACACAAGCCTGGGTGCTCTGCTAGATCAGGGTTTGGACTGAACGTCTGGAAGAGGCAAAAAAAGAACAAGTTCTTAGAAGGCCAATGCCTACTAAATCTTGGAGGTTGTACTTTTAAAAACATCTTTAACAGTTTGCATAGATTTAGCTTTTTCCTCCATATTTAACTGCTGCCTTGTTGCCCAACAGGTGGTCCCGATTTTTAAGGGACCATCCAGTAAATTTTGCTTTATGTGGCAAGGATTGCTCCTTAAGCCAAGCACGCCTTCTAAGTACAGACCCAGTAACAGCAGCCCTGCGATGCCTCTAGTGACTCAAAACCACATTACAAAGTATGTTTTCCAACTTACTATTAAATCCTGTAAAATCCATATTTTCAGCACAATCAGGAATAATTTTCTGTTTAAGCAATCCAATATGCTGACACTAACATATGAAACTGGCAATTCATGGCCCCAATAGCCAAAGTTGCAGAAGTGTATACCTTCTTAACCCATCTATCCAGCACCCTGGAGTCTATCCGAGGGGGAATGATTTTTGGCAGTAGCAGCTTCCATGCCCTTGGGTCCCTGTGAAATGGTTTCAGGATCTGCAGTAGGATTTTTGAAAAGGAACTTTGCAGGAACCCTGTAATATCTACCACTCTTTGTGGTAGATCACTTTATGCTGAATCTGTGACCAGGCAGCATTTTCTATCAAGAGCAAAAAAAAAAAAAAAAAAAACACTGCTACTTGCTTCTGTGAAGTACTGCATAGTTGCATGAACTGAATATCTTCTGGCAACCAAAGGAATTCAGTCCCTTTGATGCTACTGGATAGCTACAGGACAAGAAAACTGGATTGGCTATAAGCAGGATTTATGCTGTATGCAAATTAACTGTTGCCATTTGATAGTTCTGCCACTAGAATACCCAGATATTTGATGCCTTGAGATGCAATGATTATTGGCTCACAGCAAGACACGCGATATGCTGTATGCAAATCGAGTTTACTGGTTAACTGTCTGGAACATTGATCGGTTTATTCTGCTGGTTTATCCAGTCTAAAATCAGTGAGCACAGCTAAAATATATGATCTTATGAAGGCTAGTAAGCCAAAAGCACTTACAGGAATTTGTTTTTTGTTTTTACTGATTAAAAGTCTAACATTTTTACAGCTGTGGTGGAACAGAGAATTTTTTTCCTACTATCACTAAAATCCAGTCAGGGGCCAAGCTAGATTCTGAAAAGGCAAAGTTCAGTACAAGAGATATAGCTAAAAGCCTGTGTTGGGGCAGGAGTAAGAAATCCCCAAGCCTTTCTAGAATCTAAGAAATACTGACTTTCCCCAATAAAAAAGCCCCCCAAGCCTTTCTAGAATCTGAGAAATACTGACTTTCCCCAATAAAAATGCCCCCCCCCCCCGAGAGTATGCAAGGTTTCAACAAAAGATAAATCCTTGGGGAGGGGGGGAGCAGAGGGAATAGTCATCAGAATCCTCATAGGTAGATGAGGGTAAACCCTGGTCAGGACAAGTTTCAGAATCCTGCTCAGAATTATCATAAGCAAACTCAAATATCTTAGAAGGGGAAGGTTGGCTTCCCCAGATTAAAGTAATACGGTCTTTAGTCACATTTTTTTAGGCAGAGACCTGACCATGCAGTCTGGGCGTCAGTTTTCTAGACATGGTTAGATTAGGCCTTGAAAATGGCGGTTTAATATGCAAGTCAGTAGGCCTGAACACCCCCAGAAGCCAGTGCCTGCAAAGTGGCTCCGGACCCATCCAAGGTAGAGACATCCGCAGGTTCCACAGTTTGAGCATCTCTAGGCATACTGGACTCCAAATGGGTTTGAGTAGAGGCTTGCGAATCTGAAGTAGCGGATATCGGGGGGGTGCAAAAGCACCTCACAGTGCTGGTGAACTGGCGACTGGCTTAAGAGCGTCAGCAGCTTTCGACCTAGGCAGCCTGTTTTTTTGGCATGTCGGTAGTCTGATGGCTTACCAAAGACATACCTGGATAATTGAACCAAGCACCAATATTTAGAAGCAAAATTAAACAGACTTGAGTTCATGGTTTAAATAAAGGCACAAGACAGTAAAGTACATTGTGCATTGTGGTCAGGGCCTAGGCAAGGAATACAGTACAAATGGAAATCTTTGAGGTATTTGCTTTCCACAAGAAATGCAATTTACTTTTACTGACATCGGTTTAAAGCAAGAAAAAGTTTCCCCAACAAGGTACTTGGCTTTTAGTTGAAGACTTGTTCTGAAACGAATATTTCAGGAGTCTGCAGACTGGCACTTAACTGCTTTGGGCACTGCACAGCAAGAAAAACTGATGTAATGACATCTGCTGCATGTTTTATACCCCCGATGAACTGATGTCACAGGAGACAGCAACCACCGCAGGAACCAAGACTTGGTTAAATCAAGCCGACTGAGGGCTACTGCAAGCAGATAACCCAAATGTGATTACTGCAACAGTGAAACACTAACATCTGGTTCCCCCTTTACATAGACAGTAGTTTGTGTCTGGCCATACCCCAAGGACAGGCCTGTTGTCAACTGTACAGCTTCTAGGGTCATTGTTGGAAGTCAATGGAACCGCCGAGCACAACTCTTAGATCAGCAGTTGGCAGAGCATCAGGAAGCCAGGCGAGCAAGACCTAGGAATCTTGGCCTTTTGCGGAGGTTCAGGTTCGGGCACAGATGCAGGATCCATTTTAAGGGCCAACTGTTTTAGGTGCTGGGTTTCTAGGTAGAGGTTTAAAGCAGCCAGAAGGCTGCATAGTGTCTTCGGCACAAAGGATTGACAAATTGAGGAGGAATGCCATGCTTCCAGCCTAAGCAAAAACACCTATCATGGGCGTCTTTATGGGTCATCTGGCACCCACATTGGCACATTCCCTTTTTACCAGACAACTAAAGGCTACAACCAAGCCTAAGCATTATTATCAAGACAAGAAAATTCTAAACCAATAGGTTACTTAGCTTTATTGATGCAACGTCTGAAGGAGCAATTTTAAGATGTGTAGGTAGTCTGCAGCTTAAAAGTTGAGGATTGTGCGCAAAGACGTCACATTGAAGGTCCCTGGTTTATGGCCTTACAACCAATGTCCCACACACGTTGCAACAGCCAAACTGAAGCTTTTGTATAGGAGCCTACGAATGAGTTGCCCAAGGGCAGGAAACCCCACAACTAGAACACCAACACAGGAATAGGACATCAGATGAGCTTCGCTCTACCTCTTAGTGGTTGCAGTCACAACCATGGAAAAATAGGCAGATAAAGGAGTACTTGCAAGGGACTCGGGACAAGTCAAAGGAAAAGCAAAAGTTGCAGGATAACCGTCAAAACTGAATAAGGCAAGAAGAATATCAAAACTGTAGCAATGCAATGGAAGGCAACGTAAAAAATGAAAGTGAACCAAGTATTAACCAACAGTGCTTGACAACACAAGTTAGCCTAGTACAGAACAGAGGAAATGGGGCATTGCCCTAGACAGGTTTGAAATACTACAGAAAAAAATTCAGACCTTGTGAACAGACCCAAAAAGGGGGGGCTGGCAAGGTAAGTTTCACTTACTGTAGTAGGTGCAAGGGATTACCTTACTTTTGAAAAACAGTACATCATGAGTAGATAAACTCAGGGTTTTCAGAACTGCCCTGTCATTTTTCATTAGATACATTCCTACAGAATGAGTAAAGATGACAAGGTTACTCATTACATTCTAATAGTAGACTGAAAAAATACTTGCAACACCTGAAAAAAGGTGGAGACCGCTGCAAAACGCAGATTTCAAAGTAGACCATTCATTGTCACAAACTTTCTAGACCAACAGAGAACCCTTAGTCAGGAAAGAGTGATGGGCATTCTGCAATTACCAAAGCCTTTGACAATTTTGCATTTCCATAAATTCATTGGAATCAACTACATTGGAATCAACTACATTAAAATGTTAAAGCAAATATTTGGCAGACAATGGAGCCAATAGCTCCCACCAAATGACCTTTTGTCATGCAAGTACAGTAGAAAGTCTATTATCTGAACATAGATAGTCCAAAACGTCAAGTATACGAATCAGCCTCCCAAAGTTTTCGGGTAGGAAAAATACTCTGAATACGTATTTGTTTGAGCAGGTTTGAAGTTGCAGCCAGTGTGTGTGAAAAATGTCCACAAACACTGAATGGTTGAAAAAAAAATCTTCCTACA
The DNA here is from genome assembly GCF_019279795.1 of Protopterus annectens. Lineage (NCBI taxonomy): Eukaryota > Metazoa > Chordata > Ceratodontiformes > Protopteridae > Protopterus > Protopterus annectens. Next base: position 1,044,059,453 of record NC_056748.1, read on the forward strand.
TGCAGAGAAGATTTTAGCTGGTTCAATTATATTATCTGAGCTATCCTAGGCCCCAATTAGTTTTGGTAACAGACTAGTGTTGCAGTCTTAGCCACAAGAGGCATCTCAGGGAATGGACACCACGTTAAGGCAGATGACGTTTTTGTAGCAGCAGAATGGCTTCTGTAGGAAAGGATATCATCCTGGCATTAAACTTTTTTGGTCATTTAATGGGGAATGAGACTGAGAATGTTCAGGGGTTACAGTTAAGACTCCACATTTGATAAAGACTTTGCTAAATGACAGCGAGATAATCAAGGGTTAGTCAGACATTTCTACAGAGTATGTGGATGGTGAACATTTCTGGAAGAATTGGACGTACTACACTGAGTTTGCAATAGTAACGTTACAAAAGGGAGACAACCAATTATGGTTAAGTTACCAGGATACATGCCAGCACACGGGGCTGAGCTAGAGACTATAAAAATGTATTGCAGCATTTACATCCAGTAAATATTTAGTGAGTGCTTATGTAGCAAATTGAGACTACATGGAATTGTGATTTTAGTGACAGATTTTTGCAACAGTGGAAAATCAGTCAATTGTTATAGCACCATTTTATTGATCATAATGTGCATGTATATTGAACTTTGCATTAGACTCAGATGCCTATTGTAACCATTACAAAAAGGAACCAATGAAGACACCAAGATTCAAAGTTTGATTTAAATACATTTTTGTTTTCAAAGTAAAAAAGGGGGAATTATATAAACTGGTTTCCCTCAAAGTTGCACATTTGATAAGACTCATTGCTAGAACTCTAAGAAAACTCTTATTACCAAGCCTGCTACTATGAAGGAAATAGTGACGTAGCATCTGCAAGTGCAGGAAAGAAACATGCATTGGCTTAATGTGCTTGTGTGGAATAGTAAACTAAGTTTTTGTAGCAACTAGCATTAAAGGCTGGTTAAAAGTATCAAACAGGTGAATGTACACAGACATTAGAATATGAACTTGCAAAAGGGAAATGTTAACAGCCGAAAAAAGTTACCCAATCAAAGAACATTTTGGCATGCCAAGAACTGGTTGTTTGGAGGAGCATGGCCAACAGCAAAACAGACTAGCCTATCAATTAAATATTTCGGCCTGTTAAAAAGTGATTCTCTCTGGAGTGAAAAGGATGCAGACAAAGAAGGCATCAATACAGGAATGGAATATTTTCATCAAGGACAGTTTATACCAGTGTGTTACAAAGAAAATATAAGGAATCTCAGTGCTTTGTAAGCTTGTTTCAATAGAACACTGACAGTTGTATAGTTCTGTTCAGCTATTTCAATCTAACAGCATCTACCAGAACTCCCTTGGCCCAGGGTGTTATTTCCTTTGGGGGCTTAAACACAAAATATCTGATCTCTTGGGGATAGGCTCCACATTATCTGGCTCCTTCCATGCACCATGTGAGACGAGTTAACCCAGCCAGGGGTGTCGCACAAGGCATAGCTGGGCCAGACCCAAGAGCCTCCAGGAACAGACTCCTGCAAAAGGTGCCAGAAAGCCAGCCACCCTTCCATTTTAGTAATCCCAGGGAGAACCCCTTTCCTTCATTGAAGCCAGTGCCCTCAGATGCCTGAGGGGCATCCAAGTGCCTCCATTCTGCACACTCTTCACAGGAACCTCATCACTGGGGTGGCTGGTGAGGTATCAGAAGTGACCGAAGGAAACTGACTTGAGACTTGAATGGGCTGACTGTCCCAGTAGAATAAAAGTTTAATGCTCAGAACCAAGAGCCAACAGTGAAAGAAATGTGATCAGAGGGGGGCAAGGATGTCCACCCCAAGTAAAGATGGCCCCCTCCACTACCTCAAAGGCAGAGGACCTAGGCAAAAAAGATGTCAGCAGCACTGGAAGAGAAGTCTCTTGTGCTAACCCAGACTCCCACAGGCCCCTTCAGAAGATGGAGTTGGACCAGAACTGTATAGTGCCAAAGGACCAAGAGGCAAGGAGAGCTCCAATAAATTGAGTCAGCTGAACAGTGGTCAAGTGGGGATGGATGAGTTCCTTAATGTTGTGTGAGAAGGTCCACTATGTGGGGTAACTGCAGTGACTGCTCTTCCTAAACGCAGAAGTAGGAGGAACAATGCTATCTTGGCCAGTAAGGGTCACCAAGTTTTTGGTTTGTAATTATGAATTTTTAGCAGTACCTTCGGAATGAGAGAGGGAATGCATACATAAACATCCCCTTTCGTGAAAGATGAGGGCACAGATGTTTCAGGCCAGAGGATCTCCGGCACAAAAATGTGGAAGTTGTCAGTTTACAGGGAGGCAAAAATGGTCCATTTGTGAAGTATCACCAGTGGACAAAGTCCAGGAAAAAGTTGTGTAAAATCTTACCATAACCATAGAGGTCTTCTTCCATGTTACATTATTCATCACATATGGGTCTAATCCTCTTGCTCCCCAAATGTCTGGCCAGTCACTGTATGGTGTGCAGGACATTTGACGTGGCTAGTGGAACATGGGCCATAAGTAACATCTGCATGCACCAGCCCTCAGAACTGCAAGCCTCAGTCTGAACCAGTCTAGCAAGGGAAAGGCCAGTCCTGTACCATCCAAAAATGGAAATTCAGCATGACAAAGAGGAAGATGGTGGGTGGGAAATACTGCAACACTGCAAAGGAAATCTACAGTTATAAGATTTTACACAACCTATGTCCTATTCACACGTTGCAGTATTCATCACATGTGGGCGAGTGCCAAAGCTCACTGTGAAGGGGGTGGTGGTCTAGAGGCAGTCTCCAGGAATTCATTGATAGCCCTGGCAAACCCTGCCCTGGCAATATGGTACAACTCAATGTCTGAAGTGCACTAGTGACCAAGTGGCTGCTTCAAGAATAGTAGTTATCCAAACCCCTGAAGGCTCCTGATGAGGTCACTGCCTTAGTGTGCTTTAATAGCACATGGCAGGGATTTCCCCATATTTTTAGCAGATGTGATAGGTTTGGAAATCCAGGCAGAAAATTGTTTGGATACTGGCTTCCTTAGAGCCATGGGGTGGAAGACAAGTTTCAGCTTGTCTGATGGGCATGGTTTTGTGCAGGTAAAAAAAATCAGTCTTGTTTGTGCATGTCTACAGACTGGAGTACTCTACCTGTGGGTTAGGAAAGAGATAGGTGGATGGCTTAAGTGAAAAGTTGAGCACCTTGGGCATGCAGGGATTTGTTACAAGTGCAACCCTGGTCAGTATGGAATGCTAGGAAAGGTGCAATAGCGATGAGGGCTAACAGCGGACACTTCTGGCTGAGGTCAACCCCACAAAAAAGGGCAGTTTCCATGTAGTGTGTTTTAGGGAAGCTGTCCACTGGCTCAAATGGAGGAAGCATAAGCTTTTCCAAAATAAAGTTGAGGTCACACAGGGGTGGAGATTGCTTTCTGGAGGGTCTTAGGTGAAGGATCCCTTTAAGGAATAACTGTTGGTAATCTGGAAGCTGGGGGATCCAGAGAAGACGGGCTAAAATGGCAGACAACTGGGTTTTAATGGATGGACAACCATGTCTGCAGTAGTTCACAGGTAAGACAGTACTAGAGGGGTCTATCTGGCAAGCAGGTCTTGAGACACTACACAAATCTCTTCCACTTTGAAAGGTAAAATTTTCTTGTATTTGGTTTCCTGGCCTCCTGCAGGACAGTGAACACATCCTCATAAAGGTGTTGGGATCAGAATCTCAGCCAGCGTGAGGTGCAGCAATTGTCACTGTGGGTGTATCTGGGACCCCTTGTGCTGTGTGAGAAGGTCCTCAAGGGGTAACTTGTGGTAACTGCTCTGACAGCAGTAAGAGTAAGGGGAACCAATGCAGTCTTGGAAAATAGGGTCTGTCCTGCTAGATCTTCAGCAGGACAAGGGCAACGGGGAAATTCAGAGACCTTCCCTTCCCAGAAACTGAGAAGGCATCTGTTGCCATCGCTTGAGGGTGTGGGAAGTCTGTGTGCTGGAAGGAAGTTTCATGTTGGAAGAGGCCAACCAGTCTATTTGAGGGGTACCCCACTGGTGGACTAAGTCCAGGAAGACATCCCCGTGAAGCATCAATTCGTGGTTGGTTTGATCTGCTGAAGGCGTTTGCCTGGGAGTTCTGTTGTGAAGGAATGTACACCACTTGCAAGGCAACTCACTGGGAGGTAGGTCAGTTCCTACACCAGGAGAATTAGTCTGCAAACCAAGTAAGATTTGCCCCCCCCCCTTTGAGATACCACAGAAGTGTGGTATTGGCTGTAAAGATCTTTACTAGTCCTTGTAAACTGGAAAGCTGGGAGGACCAGGAGGTACTGCCCTCATCTCAGATACTGAGGGATTCTTGTGGCCCTGGGCACAGACCCTGCGCTTTCAGAAAGCCCAGAGTTGCTCCCCAGTCTGAGGCATCTGTGTGAATGACCCATTTGAGTTGAGAAAGTTGAAGGGACAAGACCCGGTTTGTGGTTCACTTGCTTCAACCACTGAATTTCTACTTTCAGGCAGGGCAGGAGGGGAACCCTGTACTTCAAGAGGGGAGTGCTATGTCCAGACAGGACTTTACCATTGCAACTTCCTATGGAGTCTTGCTAATGGTAACATGGGGATAGTGGCTGCCATGTAGCCCAGGAGCCTGAGATACTGCCTTGCAGTCAATTATGTTGTCTGCAAGACCAGAAGTAGGTGTTAAGCTTTCCACACTTTGGAGGATAAGCTTTCATGTCTGTATGAATCCTGCACCCCAAGACAATGACTTAAGAAAGCTCTGGTGAGATTTTGGGAAGTTGATTTGAAATCCCATGGACTGTAGGACTGTAATGGCCATTTAAGTGTTGCAGGTGGACCTGTTTGCAGTCTGCCTGAATGAGCAAATTGTCCAGGTAAGGGAGTACCTGGATTCCTTTTGTCCTGCAAAAGGCAATAACTGGAGCCAGACATTTGGTGAACACACTGGGTGCAGTGGAAAGCCCAAAAGGCAAGGCAGAGAATAGAAAGCAAGGAGCCGCCACAGAGAACCTCTGGTATTTCCAGAAACTGGGCCTTATAGGTATGTGAAAGTAATCATCCTTTACATCTAGGGTGGCCATGAACCCTTTGAGAAGGAGCAGAGAGTTGGGTAAAGTCAACATCCAGAAAATAGGAACCTATAGGAAGAGGTTAGAAATCCAGACAGTCTACAAGGACAGTCTTTACTTAGAACTAGGAAAATCCTGGAGTAGAAAACTCTTCCTTTTGAAGCCAGTGTTACTATTTTGATAGTGAAACCAGAGAAGCCCCAAATCCAGGAGACAGCAAGACTACCAATGGTAGTATAGTCAAAGGCAGAGTCCAATGTTTGATCACTAAAAAAAGATGCAGAGACCACTTAACCAGTAGCACTTTATTCAAAAATAACCACACGTACTTGTCAGTTCTGAGATAAAGATAAACAGTACGCACAATACTTAAACCCAACCCCAATTACCACCTCTTGCAAGACTTAAATCAATTAACCCTGCAGAAGCATTATACATCACTATCTAAAACATTTAAAAAGGAGTTCAGAACCATACCTACAAGATATAAAAAATGGATAAAGCCAGTCAGCCCTCCTAATATAGGCAAGCCCGACTGTTTGACAGATCCACACAAATATATACAATTAAAACTAGCACTACATAAGATCAGACGCTAAAATAAAATACTTTTAATACATTCAAATCACAAAAATAAAAATTAAAGGCAATGATCCTTTCAGTGCCCTTAACTTTAGAAAACAGGCGAGAGAAAACAAGTCATTCAAGCCTGGTCAGCAAGTTGCATTCAGTCTTAACTGCCATAATGCGTCCATTTTTTTCCCCAATTGCAGAGTCCATGGTCCCCCCCTCAGATCCCTGCTTAACATAACAAACCTGAATGACCATCAGCTAGTGCCTAGCTAGGGCATTTGTTTTAATTTTCAATCCATCCCTCATGTTCGTAAATTAAACTAGAGTTTCCTCAGTTTTTCCTACTTAGCAGGGTATTGTACGCAGACTGCACAGTAAACCCCCCCTCTGACTGACATGTAAACCTACCCTCAAGTCTAAGCCAGCCATTAATGCTCACCCCTTACTGGCTCACCCCTGTAATTCGAGTATTTCAAACATCTGCCCTTCCTAAACTGGAGGAAGTAATACATTTACTCATCTCACAGGAGGACAAGATGACCCAGTTTTTAAATAAAATCAGCGATTTGCTAACAAAGCTGAAAGTTTTGACAAAGGCCAGCCTAAAATTTGGCGGCCCCTAAATCCGGTCTTCCATACCCAACAGTACAAGAAATTACCCCCGGAGGTTCAGTGCCTGAACCCATTGGTTCAAAATGGTAAAGGTTCACCCCTGGATAGCTCTGAAATGACCCCTTTCCCTCTTGATGACCTCCTGGATTAAAGTGGAAGGAGATACCCTCCTCAAACAGCCTTCAGGATATCAAACTCCAAAAAATAATGACAAAGCAGCACCATACGTGCCACTCACTGCCCCCTTGACAACTGCCTGTTTGAATGGGTGTGAGCTGCTGAAATGCAAGAAGCCGTTTAATTTTCCTTTCTGAATATCTCTGCAATGAAGGACCGTAAAAGTGTAATTTATCACATCCAAGTAAGGAATTTAATTTCTCCCTACCACGTGTGAACCTCAAAAAAAGTGGAAGATCTAAGTCAAAAACTCAAATGAGCTCAGAGGGGCCATCCCACAGAATAAAGACATAGTCCTGGTAATATAGGTCTTGCAACAGGGAGAAATAATGAGACTCCAACAAAAAACTCTTTCAATCGCCACCATATTTGCAAAATACCCCCACACTTGGAGCCCATCCCCACCCCATCAGTTTGCAGGAAGAACTCCAGGTCAAACAAGATGCAATTGCTCTTTAATACCAGTTCAAACTGTTGGTAAACAATCCTACCCTGGGACACTTGATGGTGCCTTAAGACATCTATGTTTCCAGTACTGGCTCCAATAGATGGAGCTGCTGTTCTGGAGGTTGTGGGGATACCCCCTCTCTTTGGAGGCATAAGCCAGGTCATATAATAATACTCATTTTATATTACTGAAAGGAACCACTTGTGAGGCTATTTATGTCCACACTAAGACAGTAAGACAGTGGGAGAGGGTGGGTGGGTTTAGGGTTTACTGACACTACCTGCCCCATCTTGAAAAGGCAGCATCTCGCTACAGGAGAAAGCTCTGGCAAGAGTAGGTTGCTTCCTGGTTGTTTTGCTGGGTCTTATGGGAGCAGCAGGACAAGAGTGCTTTGTAATAAATTAGATTTTTTGCTGGGTAATTCCTCTGGAATTTAATGAGACCATTAGGCGTTTTAAATCCTGCATCTCTTCCCCTTTTGTTGTACAGACTTAAATCAGCCACTGTTGAACCAGAGTGGTACTGTCCAGTGGGCCATCAACCAGCTTGGCTCTAAAGTCATCTGGTAGAGGTTGAAGGCATAGCAGGGAATACTTTCTCAAAGCAAATGCTGATGTTGCTTAGCTGGCTGAGGCCTCTGCAACACAACTGCACTTGACTGCCTGGTAACCTAGGTGGTGACAGCAACAAGGAAAGTGAAGCTTTGGCAACATCTGGTGAAAGACAATTTCTTGGAGACTTGCCAGAAAGAAAGCATTGATCCTAGTGTCCGGTACTTAAGAGCCCTGATGGCCAGAGTATCAAATGTGTAAATTCTTAGCCAGACATTCCACAGTTTTGCTGTCTGTCAGCTGGGAGAATGGTAGTGAAAGGCAATGGGAGAATGGTAGTGAAAGGCAATAGTTCAGAGGCCTTATCAGTGGAAATGGTGGCAAAGTCTGCTGGAGGACACAAACTTAAATCTCAGGAACTTTATAAAATCCATTCAGTCTGTGTTGAGCAGGGTTGGAGAGTCAGGGTTCAAGGATGCTGGAGACTGAATCCAGGCAGGCAGAATTGTATGGAACAGCAGTAAAAGTTGGGGTATCCATCTGAATGAGGTCATACCACCCTTTTCTGAACCTCAGTCACTTCAGAGATTACCCACTAATTGTTTCCCCCCCAAGGGAAAAATCCTCAGCTGGGGAGTCAGGGTTAACAGATTTTTTTTCTCTGGGGAGCTGTATCCTAAGGGAGAAGGTAGCCAAGAGGTAAAGGTTCATAGGCGTGTACTAGGCTAATGGCCCTGGAGCCTTTACAAGCCTAGCCCATAGGATTACCCTGGTATTGTGCCATGCATCCTTAGTTCAGAGTGCCTGTCGAGTAGAGCCACTGGAGTGATCCCGAGTGAATTTTTTTTTTATTACCCACCCACTCGAGATTTCTCTTGAAGAGGGCCAGGGAGGTCCTTTGCTTGACATGCAAAGAGTGATTTATATGAACAGAAATCCTCTTCCCTTAGAGAGGGGTCTGATGTTAGAGGCCCTGGACTCTCGATAGGAGGGATGGTGGAAGGTCCTGTAGTGGTAGGCTGTAAACAAGTAATTGGCTGAAAAGCCTTCCAGTCGGGCATGCTTTCAGGAGTAGATTAAATAGGTTTTAAGATTCCTTCCGGGAGGCCTGGCGGGCATCTGAAGAGAGGAAGGCCTAGAATCTGGTGACTAAGGTACCAGAGGGATCAGACAGGCCTTCTGAAATAGCTGTCCTCCACCCCTGTTGGAGGAAGACACTGGAAAAGCCTCCACAGACATCCCCTTCCATGCAGGATTGTACAGCTTCTGTGGAGGTACCTGCTGTATCTGAAGCAGAGCCCAAATCCTCAACTAGGCCAACCACAGGCTGAGGGTTGTAAGAAAGAGGCACAGTAGTAGTAGGCCTAATAGTCTTGTCTCTCAGCAGTTCAGCAGGTATATCAGCAGAGCCCTCTCTATCAAAAGGCTAACCATTTTAAACGTTGGTTTTCCAGATAAAGATGGTGTGCAGATGGCTGTGCAAAGTTTTGGGCACACATGTCTAGCAAATGGAGCAGACCTTGTAGTAGTGCAACCAACCTAAACAGAAGTGATGGTGGCAGTCCTTGTGGGGTATCTAACTTGCCCTTTCTAGATGACAGGAACAAAGCACTAGAACAAAAATTTAACTGAAAAAGTTCCCAATGGGGCACTAACCTGATATCTTGGAGCTCAGACTGCTGGGCTGCCAAGAACACAATGTTTAAACAGGCTGTTGAGTAGTTCTGAGGGTTGGTGCGTGCAAACGTCACTTATGGCCCACATTCCAGTAACCAGAGTCCCACACACCAGTAACCAAAAACTTTTGTACACTGGCTGGATGTTCGGGGAGCAAGAGGAGTAAACACGTGCGATTAATACTGCTATATGCAAATAGGACATCCCTGTGGAGCATCCATTTGTTGGACTGTCTCAGACCTGCTCAAGGTGTCGGCCATTACACTCAGGTAAAAGAAAATGATGTACATAGCCTGAAGGGGGTCTGAAGCTCAACTGCCAGCTCCCACACTTACTGGGCTAGTCTGAAGAGGAGACAACTGTCCCTCCTTGCTAGTTTGTCACATTGCCTGCAAAATTATAGGGCCTGGGATGAAGGAAGACTAAAAGGCCTGCAGAGCCAGCAGCAGTGCCCTCATTTCTTTTACACTATTCCGGGGGGGGGGGGGGGGGGGGGACTGGACCAGATCCCTCATGCTTTTATGGAGCAGAAAGATGCTCCCCATCCTGTGTCTGAGGTGTTTGTGACCATCTCTTGGACAAGTGTTACAGGATAGAGTGGGAGACATGGGTCTGTCAACTCCAAGTAACCTCTCTTCAAAAGCAAGGGAGAAGAGAAACTGGGAACTCTAGTGGATGTGCATGTTGCATTAACACTGGATTGGATTTCAGAAGCCACTGTAATTCATGCGCAGTTTTCCCAGAGAAGCAATGGAATGGTGGATGCCATGAAGCCCAGAGTTCTGAGAGAATTCCTGGTAGTGATGAGTTAAGAGAAGGCTTAAAAAAAAAAAAAAAAAAAAAGACCTTCAGGTCAGTTTGTATCCTGCATTCCAGAAAAATGTGGCCCTGATAAACCTGAGAAGATTTTTACCCAACCGGGAACATCTGAAACAGACAGCAACCACTTCCGCAAACATAATACACATACAGGCGAAGCATTCAGAGTGGGAGACAGGGGCATGCATGACTAGCAGAGGGATACGCCTTTTCAAGGTATTTCCCCAACTGCTGAGACCAGATAACCCAAGGGGCCAGACACTGTTCTCTGGGCTCTAACATTACACCAGGAACTTAAAAAGGTATTACAAGTAGTCTACTTATCTGTGTTAGTGGCTTGAGAATAAAGGAATCAAAAATCCTCAGATAGCCAAAAAATCTCTGGGTTTTTACATGCCCACCAAGTTGAAACTAGACTTAATACCACCAGTTCAAATGCTCCCTCAATATTTAAAAGCTTTCTAGAGAGATGCCCTAGGAGGGAGCCATAACTATGTCCTCGTTCATTTAACATCCAACTGGGAATTGAACCAGGAACAAATCTGCCCCCTTTTCCCTCAGATTCAAAAAGTAAAGTGGCAAATTAGCTTTATGGGGAGGGGTACCTAAACATCAAAAGCTGCATGTACTAGGTGATTTATTTCCTGTCAAGCTAATACACATCCGTAATTAAAAAAACACCATCTTGTCAAAAATCAGGAGAAAAAATTCTACTGAAGCAAACAACCTTCCTGTGAAATCTAAGCAGCAACCAAATTGCAGTACCTCTGAAGGAATAAAGGAAAGGCAGACACCGCTATAGACTGATGCCAGTCACTGGGACCACACAATCATGTCCAATCATGTCTTCGGCAAGAAACACTCCAGCCATACTAACAAGTGAGCCTACAATGAACATCTTGAAAAAGAGGAAAAAATGATGCAAGGAAGCCCTGGACTTGTGCCGGAGTGCTGTATTGGTGCTTCAGAAACCAATTAACTTGCAATTAGACTGACAAGGTTTACAAGTCCAATACCAACACCTGAAAGACCTTTTCACACAGCTGTATATAACAAATACAAGGTGGCAGCAGACCACTAGGAGTGGCAGTAGCCAAGTTTCAGCACAAACTTACCACTATTCAGAAATGTGACAGTGTGCCTTCCCCATCAAATGAAATCCTATTTGTCAGCATCCACTCGACAAATGCTCAGAATGTCAGACTGCCGTTACACTAGGAAAGCCACTATCCTACTTGCTCTTATCACTTTCTCCACTTTGCTGAATTTTGAGCAAACTCAGAACCAGAGTTCATGGATGCGAGGCCTTCACCCCCAAAGTAAAAGAATGCAAGACAACTTCCTGCAAAATGGACCTAGCTGCCTTGAATTGTGACTTACAATTTTAGAAGTTTTAGAGTGAAATAACCATGCGTCAAAGACTACTCAAAATAAACAGTCCCTCATTTTGCATTGTGAAGCATTCAACTTACCTCATTTCAATCTGCTTCCGTTTCTGAACTTCCTGATTATGAAGCTCTTCCATTCTACGAAGCTCTTCCTGACGTCTTATTAAATCTGAGAAAATACACAAATGTCTATGGTGAAAAATTGTGTAGCTTTTGAAGCTGAAATATGCATTTTCAGAAAACTCAATGTCAAAGCAATTGAGCACTACGCAGAGTTCAGGGATATTTACACAGCTTAGCAATGGAACTGCCACTTGCAATAACTCCACTTGCACTTACAGATTTTAAAAACTGAGCAATCAGAATACTACAGGCAAGAGAAACTACATCTGACAAGTCTATAGAAAACAATGAAGTTTAGACTAGGCCCAAAATAAGTCAAGCAACTTTTCTCCAATTCCTACAAAAGGACAAAAAACTTAGCCTTTTGTTGGGGGAAGTCCCATCTACAATTGCTTACATTATCTTATCTTCAACAGGAAACAGATTTAGAGTTACGAGGCAAGTGATGGTGCTTGGTAAGTGTGCACTGAACTCCAAGTTGCCAATGTGGCTGCTGCCCTGGTAGAATGTGCCCCAATATTCTTAGGCACTGATTTGCCATGCTGTGCATAGCAGAAACAAATGCCATGTCCTATCCATTGAGAAATAGTCAGCAACTGGCCTAGAAGAGGCTTCAGCGGTTTTGGACCTCTGATGCCTATCCTTTTTTGTCCTTGCACTTGTGAATTCCGGTACTCTGTTCCGACGGCATTATATAATTAAACCTTCAGCCAATGCAAAGCAAAAATCGAACAGATGCTTAATAGTGCGTTGGTTGAATCTAGCGCAAAACAGACAACTTGCAACATCGTTGTCAGGGCCTAGGCAAGGAATACAATAAAAGTGAAAATCTTTATGAGGTATTTGCTTCCCACAAGAAATACAATTGTTAACTTTTACGGACATCGGTCTGGAGCAAGAAAAAAAGTTTCCCCAACAGGGTACTTTGCTTTATTGAAGACTTCGGATCTGAAATCAGGAGTCAGCCGACTGGCAGTTGCGAACTGCTTTTGCTTTGGGCACCGCGTGGCAAGAAAGACTGAAGAAAATGGTGTCGTCTGCATCTTTTATACCCCTGGTGCATTGATGTCAGGGAAGAGGCGACCACAACAGACGTCGGACCAGGACTTTGGAATTCAGGCAGACTGGGTAGCCTGCCAGCAGGATAACCCAACTGTAATGACTGCAACAGTGAAACACAATGAACATCCATCTTCCAAAGCCATCAAAAAATGTACAAGACTGGATCTGCAGTTATGCTGCATTACCTACAGACTACACTACTTTGCCCACTTACATAGAAAATAGCAACCATCACAGAACTGTGAAAGCAAGCATGTCACTGATGCTGTCCCAGAAAGTACTACATGGCATCATGCTTAACCACTTTCTGTACAACTCTAGCAGTACAACATTCTGTACTTACTATGTCTACCCAAACCTGAAATTATAATCTCAAATACCCATACCTTACTTGTCTACTAGTTACACACTAAATCCTAATAATTCTTTACAGCTCTAAAGGAAATACTTTCAGCAACATACTTAGAAATTGGTTTCTATATTTAACGGCCATCTACATTCCAAAAACTACTATTGTTAGATACGTACAAACTGCAGCACTATGTGAAGAAAGATACAACTGCAAGAATATACTCCTAACTGTTGCAGAAGGCCCTCTGCTGCTCTATTACTAACACCTAGGAAATTCTCTGAAGATGGACATAAAAAAAATTTGGGCCACGTGGTTGGAAGTCCAAGGACAGGGTTGCCCCCTCCATACTTAACAGCATCTTACATAACAGTATAGTTGCCAACTATCCAGAATTCTTCCCAACAGTGCAAAATTAAGGGTCAGTTTGGAAAACAGACAGCCTTTTCTGGAAAAGTATCTACAGAAGACACCAGTCGAAATTTGGTTCGACTAGAATCCCTCTTGCCATATGAAAAGTACAAAAAAAGAGTACACCTACACTCAGATGTGTACAAAGAGTGACTTCATCACTAAGCAATCTTGGAAAAACCAGCATGGTCAGTCAAAGTTGTAAAGCTGCTAAAACTACAAACTTAGTGGATTGTTAGCAGTTTGGCAAAAGTTTGTCCTTTGGGTTTACATTCTTAAACTGAACGACTGCTAGAAGGTAATTAGACTGGTATATTAAAAATTCTGGACAGGTAAAGGAGAAAACATTAGTGAGCAGAGATAAGTGGGCAAAGTAGTGTACCTATCCCCTACTGACCAAAGAACTTGAGCTAACAAACTTAGCTTTCATGTGAGTCTTACTATAACCCCCCCACACCCAGTGTGTGTAAACTGCTGAAAAAGGTTTAGCTTTCTACTGTAAGCCCTCAATTTGTTCACATACTTGACAGTCCCAACTGAGCAGGTAGTACTCCAAGATAACCCAAACTGCTTAAAGGCATTCTGACAAAACTGTCAAGTTTCTTTGTTTTATGCAGTTTGTCTGGCACATGGTTTGGAAAGATTTGAAGACTTACTGATGAGTTAGAAACATTTGATTGGGTGTGAGTTACTGTTCAGTGTACAAAATGGGAAACGAGACTATGCCAATGCCATTGTGTTGCTTTGTATACTTGTGGGATGGAGATCAATTGACTCGACAGAGATGTAAATGGAAATGAGCAATTTATATATGCATTATACTTGACATATGTACCCCTGTTTTGGTTCTTTTTGAACTGCCTCCCTGTCCCCCTGTTTTGGTTCTTTTTGAACTGCCTCCCTGTCCCTATTCCAAGACTGTCTTTAAAATCTTCAGGATTTTGAAGAAAGATTTCCTAACTGTATGCCTACGAAAAGGGAAAATCATGGAAAAATGTTTTTCAATAATTACAGCAGTAGATACTTAAAGTTCACTGCTCTAAAAAAAAAAAAAACACACATTTTATCCAATTAAAAAATCAGTATGAATACAGATAAGTAGGTATTAGGTCATCTGCCAGAGGGCATTTATAAGCCTAGCCAAAGGGTCAGCTTTCGCCACCCCATTGATCAGAGCCTTTGTCAAGAGCCAATGAAGTGATCCCAGGGGTGTATTTTCCATTACCCAACCACTCAGGGTTTCGCTTGGAGTGTTAGTGAGGGGCTCTGCCTAATGTAATTAAGGAATTTTGTTCCAAAGCATGGAGAGTGACAGGAATTTATCCCTCCAGCAAGTTCTATTTATTGTTGTGGCAAGGTTTAGCTCAATAGAGCGGGTGGCTCGCAGTGACTTGGACTAAGTGGAACATGTCCATTAATTCTGAGTTGGACATAGCTTTGTAAGTCAGGCAGAGATCACCGCTGAGTAAGCGATATGCCACAGAGTACAGCCGGAGGTTTTCCAATCAGGCTGCATAAGACATGTGTTTGAGGCCAATAATCCACTTGAGGTACTTTTCTGGTCTTTCCAGCTGTTGGAACTGTCTGAGGTACATCCCAAAGGGGGCATTGTACTCTATGATGGGTCTGATGAGTGACAAGTAGAGGGGCACTATAACCTCTATTTCTAGATGCAAACCATTTATTAGATGGGCTACTTCCTAACTACTATGGCTACTTCCTAACTACTATGGCAATACGATTGTCAAAGGAGATACCATCTACCTGGGTCCCCAGAACTCTTTCTATAAGAGGGGGCCTGCCACCTATGTAGTAATTCATGGGCGTTTCCCTAAACGGGATGACTATGCATTTTTTGGCATTTAGCTTGAAACCATGACTGACACCAAGTGTCTGTCCATATCAGCCAGAGTGTTATGGCTCCCAGTTTTGCAGTCAATCTGCAAACTTAGCCATAGTCCTCCTGTGTTTACCTGTACTTCTGAGAAATATACCTTGTGGGACACCACTTGTGACTGGTTTAGAGTTGGACCTGGAGCCTGCTATTCTTACCATGCAAGTTCTGTCCAAGCCAGTTGGTAACCCATCTTGACATAAGGGTTTATGTTCAGGCTGGTTACTTTCTATAATTCCCCGAGTGGGGAATGGTGTCAAAAGCCTTGGACAGGTCAAGGTAGGCTGTGTGAACCACCTTCTCATCTATGGAATTGGAGACAGTCTCGAAGAGGTCAACCAGGTTAAGTAGGCATGATCTGCCCTTAAAGCAGAACTGGGTCAGGTCAAGTGTTTGGAGGTTCCTAATGTCTTTGTTAATGAGTTCGATGATTATGCACTCTATAGCTTTGCAGACCAGCATAGTCAGGCTTATGGGGCGATAGCTACCAGGGTCTGTTGTGGCCTCTCCTTTGTAGAGTGGAATAATCGTTACTGTGTGCCATTCTATGGGCATGTAGCCTGTGGAGAGGCTAAGGTTCAGCACACACACACACAAATATACCTTCAAATAAAAGCAAACAAAAAAAGGCTTTTTAGCATAGTAACAAAGGTATAAAAAAAAGAAAGGTAGGGAGCTGGCAGGTGGGCAACCAGGACTGCAACAGTGAATACACCAACATCTACATTTATATAGAGTGTACACAACTGTACTATGTTCTTAGTGTTTCACTGTTGCAGCCATTAAATTTGGGTAGAATCCCAAAGCTATGGTTGGGAGGATGGAATTATACAGCATTAGGAGCAGCTATAAGGCCCTGCAGGACAGCAGTGGCAAAGCCTGCTCTGGATTTAGAGGAGGCGAAATGGCGATGCTTTGGGAACGTATGAACTGAGCTCCAGGTAGCACCTTCTAGAATGTCTGGTAGGAACCCCTCAGAGGCTACAGAAGTAGATGCAGCCCTCTGGGAATGGGATCCAATCCCCTTGGGGACAGGTTTACCATGTAACAAATACAATGGCTTATCCATTTTGAAATGGAGATAGCCTTTCCTCTGCCCCTGCAGCAAATGCCACCAGTAGTAATGCCACCAGTAGTTTAGATTCTCTTAGAGATTGTCCTGTTAGAGTAGAATCTTAGTTGACTGTTTTCCCAAATCCACAGAACAAGGAGTGGATTCTACTTTTATTGGATGTACAGTTTGTAGATGAATGGTCTGATTAAGAGCCACACTGGATACCACTTTAGGCATAAAGGATGGATTGGTTCTGAGCGCTACCCTGTCCAGGTAGAAAACAATAAAAGGCTCCACTGCCATGAGAGCATGTAGTTCTGAGATCCTTCTAGCTGAAGTGACCTGCTAAAGAAAAGCAGTCTAAGAGAAATTTTATGTCCGCAGCAGCAACTGGCTCAAAAAGGAGTGAGTTTTTCCAACACAAAATTGAGTTTTTCAAAATTGAGGTCCCATACAAGAGTTGGTGCTCTCCTGAGGTCTTAAATTTTTGGCCCCTCAGAGATGCTGCTTTAGCAGGGGATGAGGAAAAGTAGGAAAGGCTGTGTTATAACGAGCTGAAATGGCAGAGGCGTGGATTTTTGTTAGAGAAAGCTAGGCCCTTGTGAAGCATCTTCATTAAATATTATTGCAGAATCTGAGGAATATTGGGTATTTCTGTGCTTATTCCTTGTGCACAATTCCATGCACAGAATCTTTTCCATTTATCAGCATAAGATTTTTATGCACTAGGCCTTCTAGCCTCCAAAATGACATCACAGGTTTGCCGAGAGATTTAACTGGTGAAATTAGTTGATTAGCCATGCTGCAAGATTCAGAGTTTGGAGCAGAGTGTGTAGAATTTAAAAGTTCTGCTGAGACAGCGGACAAGGTGTCTGAGGCGGGTACCACGGAGGAAGGTGGTATGCTGCACAGGAGCAGATACCAGTGTTGGCGAGGCCAGTCTGGAGCAATCAGAATCATTGTTTTCCTGACTTAGTAAGATCTTTGAGAGCAGAGGCAGAGGGGGAAAAGCATAGAGGTTTTTCCAGCTGAATAGAGCATCCACTTTCCAAGCTTTTTGTGAGATCTTTTTGCCTCACTCCAGTATGTCATGGCTCTCCCATTTGCATGTCAACATGCTGAAGATTTGCAGATAGTTTTCATTTGTGTGGGTCTACAAGACTTCTGCTTAGTTTGTCTGCCAGAGTATTTTGCTTTCCTGGCAGGAATTGAGCTTTTAGATTTGGTAAGACAAGGCTGTGTTCCACAAGGCCATAGTTAGTGTGCAAAGGGGGTAGGAAAGGATACCCCCTGCTTATGTCCCACATGACTGTGGTGCTGTCCGTCCTTATCAGTAGTTGTCCTGAATGAAGAAAGTCCTTGAAAGCTATCAGAGCACTCTGTACAGCTAGAATCTTTCTGGTTGATATGCAGGTGCATCTGATTTGGGCTCCATTCGCCCTGAATGCATCTCTGCCAGATGTGCCCCCAAGCATAGTCTGATGAGTCTGTAGTCAGTGTTTGGGTGTAACGAATGACAGTCCCTTGCTCTGGTGACGAGCCTCTTCCCACCATAGAACTATTGCTGCAGGCAAGGAATGATAGGAATCTGTTTCCAGGCTGTGACAATGTTGACTCCATAAGCTTTTTAGGTACCATTGAAGTTTCCTCACATGCAGTCTTGCATATGGAATTAGAAGAATGCAGGAAGCCATGAACCCCAAGGCCTGCAGAACTGGTCTTGCAGACAACTGGGGTTGTGGCCACTTGTTTTGAATTAAGTCATCAACTGGATTAGTCTGGCATGAGGTAAGCCATCTGGGCAGTTGTATTCAAGCTTGCAGTGACAGGGTACCAGTTGCGATTTTTTGTTTATGGTGTACCCTAGGCAAGTTAAAAGCCTTTTTACAAACGCCAGATGCTGAAGAGAGTCCTTGTTTTCTGCCTGAATTAGGCAGTCTTCCAGATAAAGGATAAATTTGAATGTTTGTCTGCAAAATGCAATTACTGGTGCCAGGCACTTTAAGACCCTGGGCGCAATAAAACCAAAGGGCAGTGCAGAGAACTGCTAATGCAAACAGCCTGCTTTGAAGTGGAGGTATCTTCTGCAAGATTCTCCGATTGGGATATGCAGGTAAGCATCTCAAGTCTAGTAAGCATCTCAAGTCTAGTTACCAACCAAACATACTTGCCTAGCATAGGCAGTAACTGTTGAGTCAGCATCTTGAATTTTGGAACGTCCAGGAAAGTATTTAGAATGGATAGGTCTAGAATTGGACACCATGTCTTTTCTGGGTACCAGAAAAGATCTTAATAAACCTTATCCTTTTTCCTTTTCTGGTACTGATTGAATAGCCTCCATATCCATGAGGGACAACTTGTTTCTGGGCCTCTGCCCACTGAATTGGAGGCAGAGCCCACCATTAGTCTGGAATTGGCAACGTGTGGAAAAGTAATCTGTATCCCTGGGATACTACATCTAAAACCTACTTGTCCTGGGTAAATAGATCCAAATTTTGTGCATGGAGTGCTAGTCCCCCCCCCCCCCAAAGGAGCTGCCAAAATACAAGTGTTTGGAAATGGCAGAGGAAAGTTAGAGACTGTACCATGGGGGGGTTGCCTTGCTACTTCCAGATTTGGAGGTGGAGGCATCCCATTGTTTTGTTCTGTAAGTTTGACAAACCTGGAGCCTTTAGTGTCTCGGTTTGACCAGAGCGGCTATGGTGGGTACTGGAAAGGACCAATTCTTAGTGGGCCAGTGCCCAGTGAACCTGGGTGGCTGCACTTGTAGGAAATTTTACAGCTTGCATAGATTTAGCTTGGTCTTCCATATTTCAAAACTTCTTCTGCCTTACCAAATAGAGTATCCTGTTGTAAAGGAACATCCAACAATTTTGCTTTAACATTATCAGGCAGACTTTGCTCCTTGAGCCAAGCATGCCTTATTACAGATAGTAACAGCAGCCCTGCAAGAGGCCTCCAAGGAAGCAAAAACACGTTGCAAAGTATGCTTTCCAAACTGTTCCGCTGAATGCAATATATCTTAACACTATTTTAGTCAGAAATAATTTTCTGTTTAAGCCCATGACATGCTGCCGATATTTAAGAATATGAAATTGACAGTTTAAAGCCTCGATTGCCAGGGTTGCAGATGTGTAAACCTTACCCCATCTATCCAGTGCCCTGGAGTCTATCAGAAAGTAGGAATTTTAGCAGTAGAAGCCTCAACACCCCTTGGGACCCTGAGAAATAGTTTCAGGGTCAGCAGTAGGGTTTTTAAAGAAATGTGGGAGTCAGGAACCCAGTAATACCAGTCTGGCTTACTTGGAGCCGGAGGCAAGGAAAATCGGGAGCCCTGCTGGATTCTGGAAAAATATCAATGTCTAGAACTGTAGGTATAGCCCAAGGCCTATGCAGAGGAAGGAAATCCCTAAACCTTTTTGGATTCTGAAAAATCCTGACTCTCCCAATGAAAATGTTCCTTTAAGGTATGCAAAGTTTCTCCAAAAGAAAAATCCTCAGGAGAAGCAGAAGGGATGGATTCTTCTGCATTAGAGTTCTGAAGGTGGAATAGATAATTCCTGATCAGAAGAAATGGAAACCTGATCTGAAGATTTTGCCTAAGCGTCTTTAGCAGGAGAGGAGCACTTGGCCCATTTTTTTAAACAGAAGTTGGTTTTGTTTGAGGATTGTGAAGGTTTAAGAAAAAAAAAAAAATCAAGCCTGAAAATACCCTCAGAAGCCTGTGCCTGCTCAAGTTTCCCCAACGGGGTACTTGGCTATTTCGAAAATCTCAGGAGTCAAGAAAGACCGAAGAAAAAGGCATTGGTTGCATCTTATACCCCTGGTCAGGAAAGAGGCAACAGCAACAGACGCTGGACCTAGACTTTGGAACTCGGGCCGACAGCGGGTAGCCTGCCAGCAGGATAACCCAAGTGTAATGACCGCAACAGTGAAACACTACTTTGGGCAGCAGAGGAAGAGGTGGGAAGGCATAAACTGTCATTGATGTCCAACTGAAAGAGCATCCACTCTCCAGGCCTTTGGATGGAAGATCCTTGAGCAGAATTGTCAATTGATGGTTTTTGTGGGAGGCAAAGTGATCTATGTCTGGCCTTCCCCATTCTTGGATTATTTCTGTAAAAACTTTTGGATGCAACTTCCATTCGTGTGGATCTGTCATATTCCTGCTTAGGTTGTCTGCCAGCGTGTTTTCCTTGCCTGGCAAGTACCTGGCCTTCCCCGTGGAAGTGTTCCCTTAAGGTATGCAGAATTTCATCAAATAAGTAATCCTCAGGGGGGGGGGGGGTACAGAAGGAATAGATTCCTCTGCATCAGAGTCTTCAAAAGGGGAGTAAGACTGTTCCTGATAACAGTGCTCTGAAATAATGGAGCCCTGATCAGAGGGGGAATCTTCCTCCACTCTGGGTCTTTTGTCCGAAGGTGGCCGAGAACCTCTGATAAGAGTAATTAAATCCTCAGCCATTTTAAGCATCTGTTTCTTAGGCATGGGGCCTGGAGATGGGCCCTGTGTAGCTGGTCACTTAGGGTGCATGGTAGCTTTAGACTTGGTGAAAGCCTAGATGGAGAAAGAAGAGGAAGGTCTGAAGAAACCTTGAGTGGAGGTGGATCTGTCCACATTGTTTCAACGCCAAGCGTGGCTTTGGAATCTGTAGTCAGGGTGTGGGCAGAGGAGCCTGCGACCTCGGGTACAAGAGACTCTGCCAAAAGTGTAGTCTAATCAGGGGCTGTGTAGGCACCTCACAGAACTGGACCACGTGTAGTCAGCTTTGGCGTGGTGTCGGTAGAGGCCGCAGACCTAGAGTGTCAGTCCTTGTCTTTGCGCTTTAGACAAAACCCGAGTCAGAGTATCCAACGACATAGTATAGTTAAATGCTTTCCCAAAATAATGCTGGGCGAACTCCGCCAGATGCTTAATAGTGCATTTGTTGAATGTAGCACAAAAGCGACAGAGACGTCGTGGTCTGGGCCTAAACAAGGTATACAGAGGGAATGGAAATCCTTATGCGGTATTTGCTTCCCACAAGAAATACAATTATTAAACTTTGTCTGACATCGGTCCGAGACAAGAAAAAAAAAAAAAAGTTTCCCCAAGTTTCCCCAACGGGGTACTTAGCTTTTAAGAAGACTTGGTTCCAAATTTTTCGTAATCTCAGGAGCTGGCCGACCGGCACTTGTGAACTGCTTCGGGCACCACGCGGCAAGAAAGACTGAAGAAAATGGCGTCTGCTGGTTCTTATACCCCTGTCGCACTGATGTCGGGGAAGAAGCGACGACAACCGACGCCAGACCTAGACTTTGGAATTTGGCCGACCGAGGACCCGCCTGACGGCAGGAGAACCCATCTGTTATGACTGCAGCTGTATGCATGATGAACAGTGAAACACTATGAACATCAAAAATTTCAGGAGTCGGCCGACCGGTACTTGTGAACTGCTTCAGGCACTGCACGGCAAGAAAGACTAATGAAAATGGCGTTGACTGCATGTTTTATATCCCTGACGACCCAACATCATAGAAAAGGAACAGCAACAGACACAGGACCCAAGACTTTGTTATTCAGGCCAACTGAGGGTAACCTGCCAGCAGATTACCCAGATGTAATGACTGCAACAGTGAAACATGAACATCTGCCAAGTACCCAATTGTCAAGAACGTCAGAGGGCTAAGTAATCAGTTAATTTTAGCTCCTTTCCAACAGTACTGCCAAATACTACCCCCAAAGGGTACTACCTTAATCCTCTGGCTTTAAGACAGAACATACTGAAACAGTGGCATTGGAAATAGCTGGAAATTTGCACCATCTTGCTACTCTACTCCCATGACATCTTACTTTTAGAAGTCTACCAGGCTGTTTTTTTTTTTTTGGGGGGGGGGGGGTCTTGTTTTCAGGTTTCTGCTCAGCAGAAGCCCAATTATTGCAAACTATCAAGTTCACAGAACATGACAAGAAAGTTGAGACTTGTCTGCCAAGGCACCAATCAAGCAGCATCCTGGAGTAGTGCCTTGGCCAAAGACCTTGGTAAGCCCATCAGGCTACCTAAAGCAAGATGTTTACTAAGATGAATGCTAATCAGTGTTGCAGTTGAGGATAGCGATGGCATGTTTGTCCTGTACCTCAGATGTACAGACACCCAATATGGAGGGTTATCTACCTCTCCTAGAGATCTAGAGGTCATAACATGGGTGTCATAAGTTTTAAGTGTTATCACTAGAACAGTGAACATTAACATACGATACCCATAAGTGGATGCAATGCAAACTCACGGTAGCCATAAAGTACACAATTTAACCAGTGGACAACTTACCACTGCAGGAAGCCAGGTGATGGATCACAAACGGGTTGGTTTTGGCTGTAACAGATTTATATTCAGTAATTCAGTCTACAGATTCTTTAAGTACATGAATTTTTCTGCTTGAAGTGGTGTAGTTTGTCACTAGCAGCATCTAGTGAATTTTCTGAAGAGCACCTGAAAGCAAATTTTACTAGAGGAATGCTCAGTGGATTGATCTTCAGAATCCAGCAGGTCTAAACACTATTTATGGGAAAGAGGCAAATAGAGACCATTTACTGAAAGTGCCTCATTTAGGCTTCACAAAACAATTTCTTTGGAGGGAGCTGAACATGAAAATTACAGGTGCATTAGAACAATTGCAGTTTGATTAAGGTAGGCCAAGTCTCCTTAATTGGCAATGCCCAACTCAAATAAAACTTTCCCTAGTCAATGCAGGCAGATATACTATACGAAGGTATTGGGGGGGGGGGGATCCTACCACCACTACATTTTCAATAAAATGAAAACCTACAACAAAAAACATATGCATGAAAGGACATTTCAAATGTCTGCAATCTACATACATCATTTTTCAAGAAAGTAGGCTCCAGCACAAGTGTTAAAATTCAGCAGGAAGAGATGTTGAAATTACAAAGCACAAACTAGCCACATATATGGTCCTGGAAACCTGTATTGAATTAACTGCCAGAGCTAGAACTTGCATAACTGACAAGCCTGCTTCCCAATGGTAGTTAACAGCAGCTAGGGACACCACTGCAAAAGCTATCAGAAGTGGGAGCTGGCAAGTCTCAGCAAAGGCATGAGAATGTTGGCCCTTCAAACCAACAGGGTTTCCACGGTCTCTGGCACAGTCAGGACAAGCCTTGCTGCTCAATTACTTCTTTACACAGAAAAAGTTGTTCTCTGAAGAATCCTTCAGAATCAGGGAGCAATCCCTAGCACTAGTGAGAACTTTCACTCCAACAGGGGTCAAATTTTAACTTGTGATTTAGTGTTTCATTCGTAAGACCACTTATATTCTCTAGTACTATTGTGCACTCAGTTACCCGTTAGCTACAACAACCACTATTTTGGAGATATCTTCCAGTAATATCAGTACAAAAAAAAAAAAGACAAAAATCATGTATTTGAGAGAAAATGACAACTTTCCACTTACAAGTGCATAATGAGACTGGCTTCTGAAAGTGAAAATGAATGGCACCAGCATATTTCACTGCATGGCAACCCTTGCTAAAGATTAGCACTACACCCCCCCCCCCAAAAAAAATCTAAAGGGGTAGTAAAGTAGAAAAACCTAGTTATTTACTTACTGCCGACCCAGAGGGGTCACCCGGATAAGTTTTTTTTTTGGAAAGTGTCAAGAGCCACTTTTATCCCTTACAACGGCCTACTCCTAGAATACTGCCCTATATACACAACTAAAAGATACTTTAAAGTGCTTGAGATCATGCCAATTAACAATTTGTTCGTGTTGTTGCAATTTACGATCTGAATAAACCATGTGATTTTTAATCAGCTTGGTGGACTTGTGAAATTATACATTTTCATTGATACTTTCCTTGGAGTGCGTCTTTGGTACTACTGGTCGGACCACTAGGTCTTACAAGAGAGCTTAGAGTAATGCAGCAGGTACCTTTACAACAAAACTCCACTTTGAAAATGATTACACTCCTGAGGAAATTGCAGCACAAGCATCAATGGTGATAAGTTTAAGCCATTCAAATGCTGAATCAAGCATCTCACTTCAGACATTAACAGCCAGCCCAGTATCACTTCAAACTGCATTACTTACAAATGTAAGTTACTAACCTTGTCTCATCATCATGACTTGATGCTCCTGTCTGGCTGCTTCTAATTCCAGCTCTAGCTTATCTTTAGCATCATGTATATTCCTGTCCACTTGCTCTTGCTGCTGTTTCTCCATTTCTATCATAGCCTTCCACCGCATGGCATACTCATATTCAAAGGACCCAGGCTGAGCAAATCTGGGTGGCTGCTCCCGTTCACTAAAAATACAAAACATATCCAAATACAAGTACAGTTTTGACTGCTTTTAGGGAGGATAATTCAGTTTTATACTTCCTTAAAATACAAATCTTTCAGAAGAAAAAGTACAGTTGTGTACACTTACCATAAATGTACATGTTAGAGTGTGTGTATTCACTGTCGCAGTCATTTCATTTGGATTATCTGCCTGCAGGAAGCCCTCAGCCGGCCTGAACACCAAAGTCTTGGACTCCAGCATCAGATGCTTTCTCCTTCCATGACATCAAGTAGTCAGGGGTATAAAACATGCAGCAGATGCCATTTTATCAGTTTTACTTGCCCAAGATGTCTGGTGCCCACAATGGGAAGCAACTGTATATGCTGTAATAAACCTCCAAAAACCACACACCACAAAGCTTAAAACAAGGAGAGGTAGATCCAAGAGGAGTCAAGGGGCTGGAGGGAGGGTAACCAAAACTGAAACAGAATATACCAACATCTACATTTATGTAGAGTGTACACAACTGTACTATGTTCATGTTTTACTGTTGCAGTCATTACATTTGGGTTGACTCTCAAAGCTAAGGAAGGGAGGAGGAAGTTGGAGCATTAGGGCCAGCTATTAAGCCCTGCAAGACTGCAATGGCAAAACCAACTCTGGATTTAGAAAAAATGGTTATGTGGTAATGCTTTAAGGTATTAGAGCTCCACAGCT
Source organism: Protopterus annectens (assembly GCF_019279795.1). Classification (NCBI taxonomy): domain Eukaryota; kingdom Metazoa; phylum Chordata; order Ceratodontiformes; family Protopteridae; genus Protopterus; species Protopterus annectens. The sequence continues at coordinate 1,044,084,646 of NC_056748.1, forward strand.
TCTTGAATGTCCCTGGTAGGGACACTTCTGAGAAAGGCTGTTCAAGTAGATGCAGCCCTGATGGAACGTGATTTTATCCCCTGTGGGGTAGGTTTTCCATGGTGCTTATAGCAGAAATGAATGCAATGTGCTATCCATTTAGAAATGGGTTTGCTTTGAAATGGCCTTCCCCTCTGCCCCTGCAGCAAAGCGGACTAGCAGCTGTTCAGATTGACAGACTTGGTCCTGTCCAAAATAAAATTTAAAGTTGCCTGTACACGTCCAAAGAGCAGCATTAGTTGTTTTATGGATTCAGAAATAAGGTAGGCAAATGAATGGAATAAGTTACACTAGACACCACCTTGGGCATAAAGGATTGGTCCTGAGGGAAACCCTGTCAGTATGGAAGATAATGAAAGGGCTCCACTGTCATGAGGGCCTGTAATCCAGATACTTCTTGCTGAAGTGATGGGTAGAAGGAAGGCTCTTTACCAAGAAAGGACTTTCAACTCTGCAGTTACAGCTGGCTGAACGAGGGAGAATGAGCTTTTCCAATACAAATTGGAGGTCTCGGGCTGGGGTAGGGGCTTGCTGGGGGGGGGGGGGTCATAAGTGTTTAGCCCCTCTGAGGATGAGGAACTGCTTTAGCAGGGGGTGAGAAGGGGTGATTCAGTATTATAATGTGCTGAAATGGTAGAAGCATGAATTTTAACAGACGAGAAGGATAGGCTCTTGTGGAGCATTCCTGTTAAGTACTGAAAAATATACGAGGCAAGTTAGGCACAGTTGTGCCCATCCCGCGTCTAGCTCCAGGAACAGTATCTTGCACTTTTTAGCATAGGATTTTCTAGTACTAGGCCTCCTTGCTTCCAGAATGCCATCTAGCACCTGCTTACTGAAGGATGCCATTTGTGAGCTCAAGGAATTAGCCAAGCTGCAAGACTCGGGGTTTGAAGCAGAGGGTGCAGAATCTGGCCCACCTGCTGGGACAGTGGGGAAGGGGTCTGAAATAGGTGCCATGGCTCCAGCAGTACCACACTGCACAAGAGGGGGTACCACTGCTGGAAAGGCCAGTCTGGTGCATTCAGTACTGTCCTTGGCTTGTCCTGTTTGATCTTCAGCAGAACCTTAGAGAGGATAGGCAGAAGGGGAAGGCATAAACAGGCTTTCCCCAAGGAAAGGACAGGGCCATCCACTTTCCAAGCTCGACTGTGGGAAGTCCTTGTGCAGAATTTGTCCAATTGGTAGCTCTGCTGGGAGGCAAACTGGTCTATTTCTGCGAGTCCATTTGTTGAAGAGGTTGAATATTTTTGGTTCGTTTACATTCATGTGGGTCCATGAGATTTCTGCTTAGGTAGTTTGCCAGTGACTTTAGCTTGCTGGTCAAGAATTGAGCTTGTCGGTGCACTTGGTAGCTCAAGGCAGTGTTCCACAGAGCCATGGCTAGTCTGCGTAGAGGGTGAGTGGGTTCTCCTGCTTGTGTACCACATAACTACGGTGTTTAGTCTCAAGAATTGTCCTGGAAGGATGTTTTTGAAGGCTGTCAGGGAATTCTGTACAGCTAACTTTTTGGTTGCTATGCAGGTGTATCTGAGACTGGTTCCATTTGCCCTGAACACACTGCCCTGCCAAGTGAGCCCCCATGCATTGTCTCATGCGTCTTACGGTTTGGGCGGCAGAGGGTAGAGTGAATGGAAACTCCTTGTGGTAGCAGATTTCTGCCAAAGGATCTCTTTTTGTACAAGGAATGATTGATTCCAGGTCCTGAGAATGTTGACACTAGGCTTTTTAGATAACATTGCAATTCCCTCATATGCAGTCTTGCATATGAAATTAGTAGAATGCAAGAGACCATGAACCCCACAGCTTGCAAAATTTTCCTTGCAGACAGCTGGGTCTTGTGGCCAGTAATTTGAAGTTGTCAAATGCGCTTGTTTCTTTGGAGTGAGGTAAGCCATCTGGGAAGTTGTGTTCAAGCTTGCACCCAGGAATACAACCTGCTGGCAGTGCACAAGGTGAGATTTTTTAGTTTATGGTGTACCCCAGTGAAGTTTAACGAATTCCAGATGTTTTAATAGCCAAGTCCTGGTTTCTGCCTGAAAGAATCGTCCAAGTATGGGTATATTTGAATATTTCTCTGCCTGCAAAATGCAATGGCTGGAGCTACACTCAATACCCTGGGCGCAGTAGATAAGCCAAAGAGAAGTGCAGAGAACAAATGGTGCATGGAGCCTGCCCTGAAGTGTAGGTACTTCCTGCAAGATTCCCTTATTGGAATGTGCAGGTAAGCTTCCGTTGAGTCTAAGGCTGCCAACCAGGCATCTTTGCCTAGCATAGGAAGCAGCTGAAGTGTTAGCATTCTGAATTTTGGGATTACCAAAAAGGTGTTTAGAATAGGAAAGTCCAGAATAGGACTCACCAGGAGCTGTCTTTACTGGGTACCAGGAAAAGTACCGAATAAAAACCTTCACCCTTTTCTTTAGCTGGGACACGTTGAATAGCCCTGATAGGAGAGAGAACCTGCTGTTGAGCTTCTGCCCACTGATTTGGAGGTAGGTCTGGTCAACTGTTTGGGGTTGGTAGGGTGTGAAAGTGGAATATGCATCTTTGGAAAACTATTTAAAACCCATTGGTCCTGGGTAATTTCAGTTTTTTGCACACAGGGCAAGCTTTCCTCCTAAGGGAGCAAGCAATTGAGCAGGGCTTGGGAGGGTTCATTGTGACTTTCCCGAAGGGGGTGTCCAACTACTTCTTGCTTTGGAAGTGGAAGCCCCCCACTCCTTAGGCCTATGCATAGCCTGAGACTAACCTAGGTGGTCTGCTGTTCCTGGCTTTGGACTAAGAGGCCTGGAAGAGACTGGAAAGGACCAATTTTTTGAAGGCCAATGCCTACTAAATCTGTGAGGCAGTACTTGAAATCTTTAATTTGAATAGATTTAGCTTTTCCTCCATCTTTGAGGACTTCTTTTGCTTTGTTGCCAAACAGGCAGTCTGTTTAAGGGAGCATCCAGTAATTTAGCTTTGACTGATCTGGCAAGTTTTGCTCCTTAAGCCAAGCATGCCTTCCAAGTACAGACCCAGTAACAGCAGCCTTGCAAGATGCTTCTCAAGAGTCAAAACCACACTGCAAAGTATGTTTACCAACTTGTTCAGCAGAAAGCATTAAATCCTGTAATTCTGTGTTCAGCACAGTCTGGAATCATTTTCTGTTAGTCCCATAATACACTGCTGGTACTTTAACATACGAAATTGGCAATTTAAAGCCATAATGGCCAAAGTGTACACATTCTTACCCTATCTGTCCAAGGCTCTAGAATCTCCATCAGAAGGGGTAGGGTGTTTGGCAGTGGTAGCCTTAATGCCCTTTGGTCCTTGGGAAATTGTCTCTGGATCCACAGTAGATTCTTGAAGAGGAAACTTACGAGAGTCAGGTAGTTTAATACCAGTCAGGTTTTCTGGGAGCTGGAGGTAGTCTGGGGACAGGCTAGATTCTAAGAAGCATCTACAGTGTCCTGAACAGGAGGGACAGCTAAAGATGTGTGCTGAGGGAGTAAGAATTCCCCAAGCCTCTTTTTGGAGTCAGAGTAATATTGGCTTACCCAGTGGAAATGCTCCAAGTGTGCAAGGTTTCACCAAAAGAAAAATATTCTGGTGGGGAAGCAGGGGAATGGAATCCTCCATCAGAATCCTCATAGGTAGAGAAGGGCAAATCCTGGCAATCAGAAAAAAGACAATATCAGAATCCAGATAAGAAATCGAAGGAAAATCAGTTCTAGGTCTCTTAAGTAAGAAGGTCTTCAGCCATTCTAAGCATTTGTTTTAGGCATATGGGCCTGACCATGCGGTTTGAACGTTTCCTATGCGTGGGTCGAGTTTTAGGTCTGGATGAAGATGGCAGTTTAAAATGCAAGTCTGTAGACCTGAATGCACCCTCAGAAGCCAGTGCCTGCACAGCAGCTCTGCACCCATCCATAGTTGAACAAACATCTAGCAGCATACCAGACTCCAGATTTCCAGGCCTCTACTGAAACCCATGTGAAGTAGCACGTATCAGGGGCTGCGAAAGCACCTTGCTGAGTACTAGCTTAGTGGAAGCATAGTCAGCAGTTTTGGACCTATGCAGTCTGTTTTTATACTTTTTTCTGGAATATCAGTAGTCAGATGACTTACAGAAGCCATTTCCGGGTAGTTAAACAGTACCAAAATAATTTGCTGCAAATATATACTGACGAATAGTTAGAGAGTTCAACAAGGCACAAAACAGACACCTAGGGATGTTGTGGTCTGGGCCTAAGCAAGGAATGCAGTATGAATGAATCTTTGAGGTATTAGTTTTCCACAGGCAATACAATAACTTTTACTGACATTGGTTAAGAGCAAGAAAATGAATCCCCAATGGGGTACTTCTTTTTTTGAAGACTTCAGTTCTGAAACTGAAACGAATCAAAAGAATTTCAGGAGTCAGCCAACCGGCACTTGCAAACTGCTTTGGGAAGACTCATCTAATGGCATTGGCTGCATGTTTTATACCCCTGACGACATGGAAGAGACCGCAGAGACAGGAATCCAAGACTCTGGTATTTAGGCCGGCTGAGGGCTACCTGCAGGCAGATGACCCAAATGTAATGTAATGACTGCAACAGCGAAACACCAATACAGACTTCCTACAGTAATCCAGGAGACTAACAGTTAAAGTAAAAATGTAGCAAGAATAGTCTGAAAACACAGACCAGCTTCTTTCTTACAAGACTTGCATCCAATTACTGAAGAATTCAAGCCAGTCCAGGTAAAAAGAAATCTGAGCCCATTTAGCCAAGATACCACCAATGCCATAGTCAATGCCAGCAACCTGAGCACAAGTATGAAGCATACCTCCCAAAAAGCTACACACAGGATTGAGTGGCCAGTTCACTGAGTAGAGTGGCTCTTCACTCTCACCTGTGAAGCACCAAAGATAAAGGGAAACTGTAGCGCGCCTAAAAAGGTATGATAAAACTGCACAAATTCATGAGTAGCAGGCATATGCAAATGCCTATACAGACTAAAGTGTGAAGGATGTCTGTACAGTAGCAGCTACTGCAAGGGTCACCTAATTTAAACCACCATTTATCGCTGATTATTCAGCATGAGCTTAAGGGAACTGGATAATGTGAAATATGCTAAAAATCCATTATATGCCAAAAAAAAAAAAAAAAAAAAAAAAAAAAAAAAAGTGTTCTTACCATAACATTCCATGCGAGTTAACCTCACCTTTGTTCTTACATGTGGGTACGGAGCCGATCCAATCAGCTCTGAGTTAGCCACTTTCCAAGTTAAAGATCTTTGAGTAGCTCAAGGCAGTCCCTATCAATACAACTAAGCACCAAAAAAACTCAAGTCTAAATCTCTACATCTAAATATATATCTAAAGATCTGGGGAAGACCATATGACCTGGCTAGGTTAGGAAGTGGAGCAGGCATGCTGTCAAGTTTGAGGGAGAAAAAAAAAGGGGTGAACTGACAAATGAGTCGGGAGGTCCGGATCCCAAGGTTCTTCCACTTGGTATTGCTGAAGAGGAACCATATCTGCAGAGGCCAAAACAGGGCTATCAGAATACCACAGTCTTTTCACACGCTTTTGGCTTTCTGTAAGAATCTGGGGATCAAGGGGGTTGGTGGAAAGGCATAAAGGAGACCAGAGGGCAAATTGTGTATAAGCGAATCCCTTGGGCTGTCCCTCTGTGGAGGATACAGGGCAAAGTAGTTCCTACATTTGGCATTCATCAGGGATGCAAAACCCCATCTGCAGAATATCATTTCCGCCATTTGAGGGACCACTAAGGAGGCAGCACAATGACTCTGCTGAGTTTGTTCGCCATCACATTGGATAACCCTGGGATGTGCGTTGCTATCAGAAAGTGCCCGGTGGATACAGCCCACTGCCAAATTCTCAGGGCCTCTCGGCATAAAGGTAAGACTTGGTTCCCCGTTTGATGTACCAGACTACAGTACAGTTGTGTACACTTACCATAAATGTAAATGTTAGAGTGTACTCACGGTTGCAGTCATTACATTTCGGTACTCTGCTGGCAAGCTGCCCTCAGTTGGCCTGATCAACGGTCTTGGGTCCTGTCTGTTGCTGTCCCTTAATCCATGTAGTCAGGGGTATAAAACATGCAGCAGATGTCATTACATCAGTTTGCCATAGATGTCAGGTGCCCCCCAAATGGGGAGCAAATATGTATCTATATGTATAAAAATAAAAACATACCTCCAAACAAAAGCAAATACACCAAAAAGGCCTTTAAAGATGGTAACAATAACAAGAGGTATAGCTAGAGAAACAGTGGGCTGGAGGGAGAGTAACCAAGACTGCAACAATGAACACACTAACATCTATGTTTATCGTAAATGTGCAACACTACGTTTAGTGTTTCACGGTTGCAGTCATTACATTTGGGTAGAATCTCAAAGCTATGGATGGGAGGACGGATTTAGGAAGAAGGTTGGCAGATGAGTGGTCTAATTAAGGGCCACACTAGATACCACTTTAGGCATAAAGGATGGACTGGTCCAGAGAGCCAGCCTGTCAGGATAAAAAATAATGAAAGGCTCCACTGCCCCAAGAGCCTGTAGTTCTGAAATCCTTCTAGCTGAAGTGACTGCCAAAAGAAAAGCAGTTTTTCAAGAGAAATTTTAGGTCCACAGTAGCAGCTGGCTCAAAAGGAGGTAGAGTTTTTCCAAAAAAAAAGTTGCGGTCCCATGCAAGAGTTGCTCTCCTGGGAGGTCTTAAATTTTTTGGACTCTGAGGAACTGCTTTAGCAAAGTACGAGAAAAGAGATAAGGCTCTGTTGCAATGAGCTGAAATAGCAGAGGCATGGATTTTTATGGAAGAAAATAAATAGGCCCTTGTGAAGCATCTCAGTTAAAAGTATTGCAGAATCTGAGGAATATTGGGTACTGCTGTGCTTATTCCTGGTGCTTTGTTCCAGGCACAAAATCTTTTCCATTTGTCAGCATAAGACTTCCTAGTACTAGGCCTTCTACCCTCCAAAATGACATCCATCACAGGTTTGCTGAGATGTAACTGGTGAAATTAGTTTATTAGCCATGCTGCAAGACTCCGTTTGGAGCAGTGTGCAGAATGATAGTTCTGCTGAGACAGTAGGCGAGACCGTAGGTGAGGTGTCTGAGGTAGGTACCACGGAGGAAGGTGCAACATTGTGCAGGAGCAGGTACCAGTGCTGGCGAGGCCAGTCTACAGCAATCCAAATCAATTTTTGTTTTTTCCTGTCTGACTTAGTAAGCCCTTGGAGAGCTGAGGGGAAGGCATAGACTGAGGGAATCCACTTTCCAAGCTTTTGAGATAAATTCTTGTGCAGAATTTGTCCAACTGATTTTTGCCTCACCCCAAAACTGTGTCTGGGCTCCCCCATTTGCATGTCAACATGCTGATTTGTGGATCCAGTTTCCATTTGTGTGGGTCCATAAGATTTCTGCTTAGTATGCCAGAGTATTTTGCTTTCCTGGCAGGAATGGGGCTTTTAGATGCATTTAAGTAAAGGCAGTGGTTCCACAATGCCATGGCTAGTCTGCAAATGGGGTAGGAATGAGTACCCCCCCCCCCTGCTTGTTTATGTACCATAAGAGACTGTCTCTCTCTCCATCAGTAGTTGTCTTGGATGAAGATAGTCCCTTGAAGGCTGTTGGAGCATTCTGTAAAGCTATCCTCTCCTTCCAACCGATATGTAGGTGCATTTGATTTGGGCTCCATTGGTCCTGAATGCATCTCCCTGCCGCCGCCCCCCCCCCCCACCAATCATAGCCTGATGAGTCTGTAGTAGAGGTCTGGGCAGCAGGGGGTGGAATGAATGACAATCCCCCATTTTGATGGCAGGCTCTGCCCACCATAAGAACTCTAGTTGCAGGCAAGGAACGATGGGAATCAGTTTTCCAGGCTGTGACAATGTTGACTCCAGGCTGTGAATGTTGACTCCATAAGCTTTTTAGGTACCACTGAAGTTTCCTCGTATGCAGTCTTGCATATGGAATTAGAACTCAGGAGGCCATGAGCCCAAAGGCCTGCAGAATGTCTTGCAGATAGCTGGGTTTTTGTGGCCACCTGCTTGAAGTCAATTGAATTTGTTTTTCTGGCATAAGGCAAGTCATCTGGGCAGTTGTATTCAAGCTTGCACCCAGGAATGTAATTTGATAGGGTACCAGTTGTGGTTTCGAAAAAATCTGGCATTTTGTAAAAAGGCTTCTAACTTGTCTAGGGTACACCATAAATGAAAACTGTCCTTTCTGCCTGAATTAGACAATCATCCAGGTGTGGATACATTATTTCTTTGCCTGCAAATACAATTACTGGTACCAGGCATTTTGTGAAGACCCTGGGTGCAGTAGATAAGCCAAAGGGTAGGGCAGTGCAGAGAACTAGTAATGCAAACAGCCAGCTTTGAAGCTGAGGTATCTTCTGCAAGATTCCCCGATTGGGATATGCAGGTAAGCCTCTTAAGTCTAGAATTACCACCTTGCACGTAGCATAGGTAGTAACCGTTTAAGAGTCTGCATCTTGAATTTTGGAATGTCCAGAAATGTATTTAGAATGGATAAGTCCGAATTGGACACCATGATTTGTCTTTTGAGTACCAGGAAAAGTCTTTAAAAACTTTGTACCTTTTCCTGTACTGGTTTAATAGCTCCCATAGCCTCTGCCCACTGATGAGGCAGGTTTGGGCATCTGCCCACTGATTCGGAGGCAGGTTTGGGCATCTGTTCGGGACTGGCAAAGTGCAGTTTTGTACCTACCATAAATGTAGATGTTAGAGTGGTTATACTGCTGCAGTCAAACTTGGGTTATCCTGTAGTCAGGCGGTCCCGCAGTCGGCTGAATCCCAAAGTCTTGGTCCAGCCGTCGGTTGTAGTCTCCTCTTCCCTGAGGACAGTGCGACAGGGGTATAAGAGAGCAGACACCAATTTCTTCAGTTTTTCTTGCCCCAGATGCCAGGTGCCCCCAAGTAGAAAGCAATACAATAGCTATGAAACAATACCTTAGTAGACGAGCAATAGAACTAGCTGTTAGCAAATACACCATATAGACATGCATCCAAGAGATTGAAGTACATGGAGTTGTAACTAACACCCTGGTATGTAGAGGGGATGGAAGGAGGGTAACCTGGACTGCAGCAGTATAACCACCAACATCTACATTTATGGTAGGTACAAAACTGTACTATGTTCATCGTGCTATACTGCTGCAGTCATCACACTTGGGTAGAATCCCAAAGCTATGGAAGGGTGGCTGGTACCAAACTGGGTTAGGTGATGCTAGGATGCCCTGCAGAACTGCAGTGGCAAAACCAGCCCTGGTTTGAGTATAATGGAAGGTTGTAGTGCTTGGTAAAGGTGTGCATTGAACTTAAAGTAGCTACCTCCAGAATGTCTTTGGTTGGAACCCCTCTGAGAGGCTGCAGAGGTTGCAGTAGCCCTGGTAGAATGGGATCCAATACTGACAGGCACTGCCTTCCCATGGTGCGAGTAGCAAAAGCGGATACAATGTGCTATCCATTTAGAAATGGTCCGTTTTGAAATGGCCTTTCCTTGTGAACCTGCAGCATAAGATACAAAGTTGGTCAGTTTTTCAAATCTTTGTCTTTTCTAAATAACGTAACTGTCTGAATGTCCAAAGAGTGAAGGAGCCCTTCTTTATTCTGTGGGTTAGGATAAAAGGTGGGTAAATGAATGGTCTGATTCAAAGCCACACTGGACACTACCTTGGGCATGAAGGTAGGGTTAAGTTTGTAGAGAGACTGACCCGATGTCAAATAATGAAAGGTTCCACTGCCAAAAGTGCTTGTAGTTCTGAGACCCTGCATGCTGAGTAATAGCCAGTAACAAGGCTGTTTTCCAATACAAGTATTGTAGTTCTGCTGAGAATGCTGGTTCGAAAGGAGGTAGTGTTAACTTTTCTAAAACGAAGTTCAGGTCCCAAGTTGGTGTTTGTGGTTTTCTGGGGGGGGGGGGTCTTGTATTCTTAGCCCCTCTGAGAAACTGAGTAAAGGGTGTGAGAAAATTGGGGGATCCGTATTACTGAGCTGAAATGGCTGAAGCATGCATCTGAATGGAGGAGAAGGAAAGGCCTTTGTGTAACATCAGTTAGGTATTGCAGTATGTGAGGAATGTTTGGAATCCAATGATTTTGACCTTTAGCCTGGTGCCATGCACAAAATCTTTTCCATTTGTCTGAGTAAGTCTTCCTGGTGCTGGGCCTCCATAATTACATTCAGGACCTCCTTGGAGAAAAAGTGTTGATTGATAATTTAAGGAATTCTCCATGCAGCTATTTTAAAGTTCTGAGCTAGCTGCGACAGGTTTGATGGTCCACAGTAGTGGGAATGGAGGCAAAATCCATGGAGTGCTGCGAGTCAAGTTCCTTAGCAATGGGTACCAGTGCTGGCATGGCCAGTCCAGAGCAGAGGATCATGTGGTCTGTTCTGACCTTCAATAATACCTTGGTCAATAGAGGTAGTGGAGGGAAGGCATAGACAGTCAGTGTTATCCAACTAAACGATAGAGCGTCCACTTTCCAGGCTAGGGAGTGACAAGTCCTGGTGCAGAATTTTTGTAATTTGGCAATTGTTGGGGGATGCAAATAGATCCATGTCTGGACATCCATCTTGAGTTATCATTGAAAATACTTGTGGATGTAGTCTCCACTCGTGGGGGTCTGCCATGTTTCTGCTCAATTAGTCTGCCAATGTTCCTTTCCTGGCAGGAATTGTGCTTGTAGTTGTACTTGGTAGATCAAAGCTGTTCCATAAGGTCATAGCCTGTCTGCATAAAGGGTAGGAGTGTGTTCCTCCCAGTTTATGTACCACAACTGTGGTGTTTTCGGTCCTTATTAGAAGTTGTCCTGTATGCAAGAGGTCCTTGAAGGCTGTCAGGGCATTTTGCACAGCTAGCATCTCCTTTTGGTTGATGTGAAGATTTGTTTTGCAGACCATTTGCCCTGTACGCATTGTCCTGCCATGTGCGCTCCCCAGGCGTAGTCTGAAGAATCTGTTGTCATGGTTTGGTTTGCTGGAGGCAAGACGAAAGACCCTTGTTTGACATGCTTGAGCCCACCATAGGAACTCTTTTTGAAGGCAGGGAATGAAAGTACATTTGTTTCGAGGCTGTGCCTGTGTTGACCATACACTTTTCAGGTACCATAGTAATTCTCATATGCAGCTTTGCATATGGGATTAGTTGAATGCATGATGCCATGAACCCCAATGCCTGCAGGATTTTCCTTACAGTGAACTGGGTAAAAGTTGCTATTTAAGTTAAATCAATTGCTTTTGTCTGGCGTGAGGTAAGCCATCTGGGCCGTTGTATTTAAGCTGGCACCCAGGAATATTATTTGTTGCAAGGGTATTAGTTTTTACTTTAACTGTGTACCCTAGGCAACTGAGCAGCTGTGTTACAAGTGCCAGATGCTGTAATTGAACGTCCTTGCTGCCCGCTTGGATCAGGCAGTCGTCCAGATATGGGTAAATTTGTATTAGTCTACAATATGCAATTACTGATGCCAGGCATTTTGTAAGTACTCTGGGTGCAGTAGATAAGCCAAAGGGCAGTGTAGAGAATTAATCTGTTGTACCTGCCAAAAATCTGAGGTATCTTATGCAATCTTGTCTGATAGGGACATGCAGGTATGCCTCTGAGGTCCAACGTTACCAGCCAAGACTCCTTGCCCAGCATGGGAAGGAGCTGCTGTATAGTGAGCATTCTGAATTTGGTTATCTCCAGGTATGTGTTCAGAATTGAGAGGTCTAAGATGGGCCTCCAGGCTTTGCCCTTTCTTGGGACTAGAAACAGTCTTTAGTAAAAACTGTGACCTTGCTCTTTTGTAGGTACATTTTGAATTGCTTTTATAGCCATAAGAGCTGAAATTTGCATTTGAGCCTCTGCCCATTGGTTTGGAGGCAGATTTGGCATGCCTCTCATCCGAGGTAAAGTGTGGAAATGAAATCTGTAGCCTCGAGTAATAATGTCCAGAATACATTTGTCCTTTATGATGCGCCAATTCTGTGGAAATTGGGCCAGTTTCCCCTCCCAAAGGTGCTGCCAGGGCAATTTTGCTTGGCAGGCGAAGAGGGAAGTCATTGTGTTGGTTTCCTGAAAGGTTGAGGTCTTTCGTCTCCACCTCTGAGTTGCTGTATGCCACTGTCTAGGCCTGAAAGAACCTCGTGGCTGGCCTCTGCCCCTTGGGTGCCTGTACCTACCTCTTTGGGGTCTGATGCAAGAAAGGACCAGTTTTTTTGATGGCCATTTCTGCTGAAACGAGGAGGTTGTACCTGTAAAAAATCTTTAACTGTTTGCACAGATTTTGCCTTTTCTTCCATTTTCTTCAAAACTTCCTCTGCTTTGATACCAAACATCTTTCTGCAATGGGGCATCCAATAACTGCTTTGACATGTTCTGGTAAGGCTTGTTCTTTAAGCCAAGCATGCCTACGTATGACAGACCCTGTGACAGCTGCTCTACATGAGGCTTCCAATGAATCAAAACCACACTAAGGTATGTTTTCCCACTTGTTCTGCTGCATGCAGCAAATCCTGTATCTTTCAAATATAGTTGGTCTGAGGGATCAGCTTCTGCTTCAACTGTGCAAGTCAAATACTGTTGGTATTTTAGCATGTGGAATTGGCAGTTTAAAGCCCTCATGGCCAAAGTGGCAGAAGTGCACACTTTCCCCATCTTTCTAATACTCTGGAATCTTTCAGAAGGGAGTGGATTCTTAGCAGTAGAGGCCTTCACCCCTTTGGGACCCTGGGAAATTGTCTCTGGGTCTGCATTAGGGCTTTTGTATAGAAACTTATGAGTATTAGGAACTCTGTAGTATCTGTCTGGTTTAGCTGGAGGTAAGGAATCTGGGTTTAAACTGGATTCAGAGAAATAGGTCTAAAATTGGAGGAATTACCACGGGTCTATGCTGTGGAAGAAGAAACAGAGTCTTCATAAGGAGGGAAGGAGTAATCCTGGGAGTTGCCTGAGGAAATGGATGCTTGGTCAGAGGAAGGACAATCTTCCTCCAGTCTAGGCCTTTTGTCAGGTGGGGGTTGGGATCCCCTGATAAGGGTAATAAAATCCTCTGCCATCTTAAGCATCTGTTTTTTAGGCATAGGGGCCTGGGGGGGTAGACCCAGTTTAACTTTCAAGGGGGCTTTGAGCTTAGCATAAGGCTTGGCAGAGGCAGTTGTCTGTTTGAAAACACCCTCCGAGTCCAAAGATCTATTACAAGTTTCCGGATCTCCATCAGGGCTGGTGTCTGAGGAGTGAGGTGGAACCGGATCCTGAGGCCCAACAGTTTCGGTTTGGGATGCCATCAGAAATTCTGAATCAGCGGTAGTCAGGGCTGCGAAGGCGCCTCACTGAAAACCGGAGAACCAGTGTCGGGCCTTGCTGAGGCCTTGGTATCTGGTCTTGGCTGCCAGTCCTTATTTTTGCGTTTTTTTAATCATTGCTGATGTCTGTTGCTCTGACTGCATGCTATAATTAAATTTTCTGCCAAAATAATGCTGGAATTCTACCCGACGCTTTATTGTACGTTTGTTGAACCTAGCACAGAACAGACAGGTGTCGTGGTCTGGGCCTAGGCAAGGTATACAAGAGGCCTAGGCAAGGTATACAAGAATGAAAATCCTTAGGAGGTATTTGCTTCCCACAAGAAATACAATTATTAAACTTTTTGTCTGACATTGGCCTGAGGCAAGAAAAGTTTCCCCAACAGGGTACTTAGCTTTAGAAAAGACTTCAGGCTGAAAATTTCAGGAGCTGGCCGACCGGCACTTGCGAACTGCTTCTGCTTCGGGCACCATGTGGCAAAACTGAAGAAAACAGCGTAGGCTGTCTTTTATACCCCTGTTGCACAGACTTGAGGGAACAGGCGACGACAACCGACTCCGGACCAAGCCTTTGGGATTCGGCAGACTGCAGGACCGCCTGACGACAGGATAACCCAAGTGTGATGACTGCAGCAGTATAGCACTATGAACATAGTGTGGAAATAAATCTGTATCCCTGGGATACTATATTTAAAACCCATTTGTCCTGGGTAATCAGTTGTCAAGTTTTGTACATGAAGTGCCAAGTTCCCCCCCAAAGGAGAAGCCAAAAATTAAGTGCTTGGTGATTGCAGTGAGTCATTGAGACCATTTACCATAGGAAGGTGCCTTGTTGCTTCCAGATTTGGAGGTGGAGGCACCCCATTGCTTTTTCTAAAAGTTCCTTGCGACTGTAACCTGGAGCCTTTAGAATGTCTGGGTTTGACCTGAGCAGTTCGTGGGTACTGGAAAGGACCAGTTCTTAAGCCAGTGCCTACTAAAACCTGGGTGGCTGCACTTTTAGGAAATCTTTTCAGTTTGCATAGATTCAGCTTTATCTTCCATCTTTTTCAAAACTTCTTCAGCCTTATTACAAAATACTGTCCTGTTGTAAAGGAGCATCCAACAATTTTGCTTTAACATGGTCAGGCAGACTTTGCTCCTTGAGCCAAGCATACCTTCACAGATCCAGTTACAGCAGCCCTGCAAGAGACCTCCAAGGAATCAAAACCACATTGCAAAGTATGTTTTCCAACTTGTTCAGCCGAATGCAATAAATCCTGCAACTTTATTTTCCACATTCAGAAATCAACATTTTCTGTTTAAGTAAACCCATGACATGCTGCACCGAATGCCAAGGTTGCAGATGTGTAACCTTCTTACCCCATCTATTCAGCACCCTGGAATCTATAAGAAGGGGTAGGATTTTTTTAGCAGTAGAGGCCTTAATGCCCTTAGGACCCTGAGAAATTCAGGGTCAGCAGTAGGGGGTTTTAAAAAGGAATTTGTGGGAGTCAGGAACCCTGTAGTATCTGTCTGGCTTACTAGGAGCCAGAGGCAGGGAATCAGGAGTCCTACTAGATTGAGAAAGTGTCTAGAACAGGAGGTATAGCCAAAGGCCTAAGCAGAGGAAGAAATCCCCAAGTCTCTTTTTAGAGAGACTGAGATATCCTGACTCTCCCAGTGAAAGTTCTAAGGTATGCAAAGTTTCTCCAAAAGAAAAAAATTCGGGAAAAGGGATGGAATCTTCTGCAGAGTTCAAGTGGAATAGATAATTCCTGATCAGAAGAGGAATCAGAAGAAATAGAAGCCTGATCTGAAGATTCATAGTCAGTGCCTTGCCTGGGCCTCTTAAGCAGGAGGGGATGGGTACCCCTGATCAAGGTAATTAAGTCCTCAGCCATTTTGATAATTTTAGGCATTGGGGCCTGAACATGTGGTCCAAGCATCATTTTAGACGTAGTAGTTTTTGGCCTTAGTTTTGAAGATGGCATCTGTTTAATATACAGATCTTTAGGCCCGAAGACCCTCGGAAGCCGGTGCCTGCTTAGTGGCTCTGGACCCATCTAAGCTAGAGACATCTGCAGGTTCAATACTTACAGCACCTCACGGCATACCGGACTCAGAATGGGTCTCCGTAGAGGCCTGCAAATCAAAAGTAGTGGGTATCAAGGGGCTGTAAAAGCAAGTCACTGAGTACAGGCAACTGGCTTAGAAGCAGAGTCAGTTGTGGACCTCTGTCTTTCTTTGTGTTTAGGTATTCTGGTAGTTTGACTGCTAACAAACGACATTTCTGGATAGTTACATCCTGAGCCAAAATACTTAGAGGCAAAAATATACAGACGCTTAAGTGCGTTGGTTAAATTTACACAAAACAAACAGCAAGGCATGTTGTGGTCAGGGCCTAGGCAAGGAATACAGTACAAATGAAAATCCTTGAGGTATTTGCTTCCCACAAGTAATACAATTAACTTTTACAGACATTGGCAAGGAAAAAAAAAAAAGTTTCCCCAATGGGGTACTTGGCTTTAGGTTGAAGACTTCGGTTCTGAAACAAACAATTTCAGCAGTAGGCCGACCAGCACTTGGAACTGCTTCTGGCACTGCACAGCAAGCAAGACTAATGAAAATGGCGTTTGCTGCATGTTTCATACCCCGGAAGACCTGACATTATGGAAGGGACAGCAAGACGCAAGACCAAGATGGTTAATCAGGCCAACTGAGGGCAACCTGCCAGCAGATTAACCAAATGTAATGACTGCAATAGTGAAACACTAAGAACATCTGCAGATTTTACCTTTTACAATAAAAGGTCAATACACAGTCAACACGTTTCTCCTAGTTTCTGGCAAAAGACTAGAACAGCCATTGGGCAGTAGCAAAACATGACACTTTAGTATCAAGGATCTGTGTCAAGTTGCATCTTGCAGCCATGGGTACAAGGTTTGGGTCCTTCCCCACTATTTGTTCACTCTGCAGACAGGGCTTCCAGTGTACCTTTGAAAAAGGGAGAGAATCTTGCAGACTTAACATCCACCAAAAATAAGCAAATCAGAACTATAAATTCCGCAGATATCTGCACATGGCTAGTTGTACCCTTGTATATGCTCCATTTAGTACTATATAGTCAGACAACTTTTACCTTTAAAGAGCAAAAGACTTCAATTTCAATGCACTGCAAATCAGACTGGGGGGTGGATCAAAGGAAGCATGTCACACCCCTCCACACTGCTTTCAGACTTTATTTTGCACTGCTCGCAAACATTTCTTGGTTAAATCTTCAATGCAGTTTGAAATGTAAACCTTTATACAAGCACATAAAAATGGATGAACTTTTGATCTCATACACGAGTCATGAAAAATGTTATCCAAAAAGCAGATTACACCTACAAGTTGTGAAAACATGCATCTGCAAGCTCAAGCCAAGCCATGTCACTCTCCAAGTATAAATGTACAGCAAAAAAGTACAGATGTATACACTTACCATAAATGTAATGGTAGGAGTGCATTCACTGTTGCAGTCACCACATTTGGGTTATCTGCTTGCAGTAGTCCTCAAGTCGACCTGATTAACAAAGTCTTGGGTCCTGCGTGAGGGACACAGGCATACACCAAAAAAGCTTTTAAGCTTAGTAAAGTAGAGTAGAGGTATAGCCAAAAAAAGTCAAGGGGCTGGAGGGAGAATAACCAGGACTGCAACACCAACCTACATGCATGGTAAGTGTACACAACTGTACTATGTACTTCGTGTTTCACTGCTGCAGTCACCACATTTGGGTAGATTCCTCAATGTGAATGATTTGGGTACATTCCTAAACATGAAGGATGGGAGGACGACTTGGACAGCATTAGGACCAGCTATAAGACCATGCAAGACTGCAGTGGCAAAGCCAGCTTGGGATTTAGAGAATATTGGAAAACTAATGCCTGGTGAAAGTATGTACAGGACTCCAGGTAGCAGCTTCTAGGATGTCCCTGGTAGAGAACTCAGAAAGGCTGTAGAGGTAGATGCAGCCCTGGATGAATGGGGTCTGATCCCCTGTGGGATAGGTTTTCCATGGTGCTTACAGCAGAAATTAAATGCAATGGCCTATTCATTTAGAATTAGAAATAGCCTTCCACTCTGCCCCTGCAACATATGCCACCAGCAGTTCAGATTTCCTTTGAGGTTTACTCCTGTCCAATTAAAATCAAGTAGTCTTTGCACATTAAGGAGTGCAGTATCCATTCCCCTTTGTTATGTGGATTAGGAAATGTTGGCAAATGAATGGATTGATTAAGAGCCACACTGGATACCACCTTGGCCATGGAGGGATTGATTGAGGGACACCTTGTCTGCATGAAAGATGAAAGGCTCCACTGCCAATAACAGCCTGTAATTCAGATACCCTTCTTGCTGAAGTGATTGCCAAAAGGAAGGCTGTTTTCCAAGAAAGTAATTTTAAATCTGCACTAGCAGGTGGCTCAAAAGGAGGAAGAGCGAGTTTCTCAAATACAAAGTTAAGGTCCCAGGCTGGAGTTGGGGCTCTCCTGGGTGGACTTAAATTTTCTGGCCACTGCTTGAGCAGTGGATAAGAGAAGAGGGAAGGTTCTGTGTTGAGCTGAAACTGCTTGAGGTGTGAATTTGGAGGAAAAAGGCCCTTGTGAAGCATCTCTGTTAAGTATTGTAAAATCAGAGGTAAGATGGGCAGCACTGCTGTGCTCATCCCTTGAGACGTGTTCCAGGCACAGAATCTTTTCCATTTTTCAGCATAAGATTTTCTAGTACTAGGCCTCCTTGCCTCAAATGATATCTATCACTGGTTTATTGAGGGATGGTAAAGGAGAAATTGGGTAATAAGCCAGGCTGCTAGGTTCAGGATTTGAAGCAGAGGGTGCAGAATCTGGTTTTCCTGTCGAGACAGAGCAGGGGTCTGAGGCAGGTGCCATAGGGCCAACAGCAACACTGCACAAGAGGGGGTATCAGTGTTGGTGTGGCAAGTCTGATGCAATCAATATCATCCTTTGTCCCATTTGATCTTTAGTACTTTGGAGAGGCAAAGGAGGAAAGGCATAAATTGACAGGTTTTTCCAGCTGAAGTAAAAAAGCATCCACTTTCCAAGCTTGTGGGGAGTCCTTGTGCAAAGTTTGTCTAATTGCTAGTTCTTGGGGGGAGGCAAATAGACAAATGGGGAAGCCCAGATATAGGCCTATGTTGAAAATCTTTGGATCCAGTTTCCACTCGTGTGGGTCCATGAGGTTTCTACGTAGTCCATCTGCCAGTGTACTTAGTTTTCCTGGCAGAAATTGAGCTTGTAGATTCACTTGGTAGCTCAAGGCTGCATTCCACAATTCCATGGCTAGTTTGCAGAGGGGGTAAGAATGGGTACCCCTGTGCTTATGTACCACATAAGTGTAGTCAGTCTTCACCATTAATTGTCCTGGAAGAATGTGGTCCTTGAAGGCTGTTGGAGCATTCTGTACAGCTAACATTTCTTTGCTCGATATGCAGGAGCATTTTACTTTGGTTCCATTTGCCCCAAATGCACTTCCCTGCCAGGTGAGCCCCCCCCCTCCATTTTCTTTAGTACCTCCTCAGCTTTAAAACTAAATACATCTTTTTGAAGAGGTGCATCTAATAATTTAGCTTTGACATGATCTGGCAAGGCTTGCTCTGAGCCAAGCATGTCTACATATAACAGACCCCGTAACAGCAGCTCTACACGAGGCCTCTAAAGCATCAAAACCACACAGCAAGCTATGTTTACCCACTTGCTCTGCACCATGCAACAAATCCTGCAACTCAACTGGTTCTGGTTGTGTCATTTTGCTTTTCAACTGAGATAACAAAAACTGTTGATACTTTAACATATAGAACTGACAGTTTAATGCCCTCATGGTTAAAGTGGCAGAGGTGTACACCTTCCCCCCCCCACCTTTCTAAAGCTCTGGAATCTTTCTGAAGGTAATGGGTTTTTAGCAGTAGAGGCCTTAATTCCCTTGGGACCCTGTGAAATAGTTTCTGGGTCAGCAGTACGGCTTTTGTATAGGAACTGGTGTGAATCAGGAACCCGGTAATACCAGTCTGGTTTAACAGGAGCTGGAGGCAAAGAATCTGGATTAAGGCCGGCTTCTGTGTACACATCCAACATATCTAAAACAGGAGGGATAGCCAGGGGCCTACGCTGGGGGAGCAAAAGAAAATCCCTGAGACTTTTCTTGGAATCAGAGTAATCTTGGCCTTCCCAGTGAAAGTGTTCCCTCAATGTATGTAGGATTTCCCCAAAAGAGTAGTCCTGTGGGGGGGGGGGGGGGACCGAGGGAATAGACTCCTCTGCATCAGTCTTCAAAAGGAGACTCTGCATAATCCTGGTCCTCAATGTTCAGAGGTAATAGAGGCTTGATCTGAGGAAGGGTAGCCTTCCTCTAATCTGGGCCTTTTGTCAGAGGGGGGTTGAGAACCCCTGATAAAAAAAAGAGTAATCAAATCCTCAGCCATTTTGAGCATCTGTTTTTTTAGGCATGGGGCCTTGAGGGGGTCTTTGTTTTCATGGCCGCTTCAGATTTAGTGAAAGCTTTAATAGAGGAGGAAGGCCAGAAGACAACTTGAGAAATGGCAGGCCTGTCTAAACTGAGTTTCCCCACCAAGAGTGGCATCGGTATCTGTAGTAGGAATGGGGACAGAGGAGCCTGCGACCTCGGGTACTGAAGACACCAGTAATGTGTCATCGGTACACAGGGGCTGCGTAGGTGCCTCGCTGAGAACCGGTAGTCTGCCTTAGTGTGGTGTCAGTCGGTGGGGACCTCGTATGTCGGTCCTTATCTTTGCATCTTTTACTCAAAACTGGAGTCTGAGTATCAGACGACATAATATAATTAAATTTACCAATAGTGAAGGGTGAACTCTGCCCGGCGCTTAGTGTGCTTGTTGAATCTAGTGCAAAAATGGCAGGCAGAAACTCCGTGGTCTGGGCCTAAGCAAGGTAAACAGAGTGGAAATCCTTATGTGGTATTTGCTTCCCACATGAAATGCAATTAAACTTTGACATCGGTCTGAGGCAAGAAAAGTTTCCCCAACGGGATACTTAGCTTTCAAGAAGACTTTGGCTGAAATATTTTCGTAAGTTTCAGGAGCTGGCCGACCGGCACTTGCGAACTGCTTCTGGCACCGTGTGGCAAGACAGACTGAAGATGGCATCGGCTGCCTCTTATACCCCTGCCGCACTGACGTCAGGGAAGAAGCGACAACAGACGCCAGACCTAGACTTTGGAATTCAGCCGACCAAGGACCCACCTGACCGCAGGATAACTCATCTGTAATGACTGCAGCTGTATGCACGATGAACAGTTCCCAGTTTTTTTGCATGTAGAGCAATCTTTCCAAAGGGGCAGTCAGTTGAGAAGTGCTTGGAAGTTTTAAAGTTAAGGCATTGTGACAGTTAAACAGCCCCATTTTTTCAGATAAAGAATGGAGAAACTGGTGTGTGCTGAAAAGCCTGGTGCTGGGAAATTCTAATGAGGTAACAGTTGTGGATGTACACTTGGATTTTGGGGGGGGGGGGGGGGTCAGCACAAAATCCTTTGCTATTAAATTAAAAAACAGTATGTATAAATTTGAGCACGTAATAGAACACGGACTTTTGTTCAATGACAGCTTCACAGTATCGCCCTCTTAAATTAGATAGCCTAAAAATACCAACAGCAGCCATATTGTACAAATACCAATTTAAAACCAAGTGTGGCAAGCTACTTTGTTATCACTTTGAAGCTTTGCATAGCTTCTTTTTTTTTTTTTTTTTTTTTTACAGTCCTTGTCTAATTATGCCAGCGAGAAACGCTTCGGCAGCTACAAGTACTAAATTTTGCACCCAATGTACCACCACACAAGTCTACAGCTGAGAGCGCTATGCAAAGTACAAAAACATGTTAAATACTCACGCATGATATGCATTGTTCTTCACCATAAGTTTCTCTGGCAGACCTTCTTCATCATCAAATTGTTCCATAGGCTCAACAGTCACAGGCCGAGGAAAACTATAACAAGTCACAAGAGAAAATTCTGAAAAAAACCTTAGTGATAAGTGGCCCAAACTGTACACTGAAGCAATAGTCTACTCTAGTTTGCCATCAAACAAGCTTCTTTACCCTTGGCCTACTCCATTTGGTAATTTCAGTTGGTGCTTGCTGTCACCCACCATAAGCTTGTTAATGCCACCAAGAAGCCATAATTAACCCAATACTTCACATACAATTAACTACCATAGCAAAAGAACGTTTGGTTAAATGGTTAAACAATGCACTAGTCTTGTTGCCCTCACATTTTGAGTCACTCTGCATACATTACACTATTATACAGGCTACCATCAAGTAGGCCCATCAGAATGCTCTAAATCCTTCTGCAACTAAATGCAAAAGGACAAAAAGAATCCTCCCAAAATGAAAAAAGTGACACCAATACTTCAATTATGGCACTTTGCAGGCTAGACAAACATCACTGCCACCTCCCCACAACATACTCCAAGGCACTTACTACCTGAAAAAAGGTAGTTTTGTACCTACCATAACTAGATGGCAGTCAGGCGGTCCCGCAGTCTGCCAGAGTTCAAGTCTTGGTCTGGCGTTGCGGTCGCTTCTTCCCAGTGCGCCAGGGGTATACAAGAGGCATCAGATGCCATTTTCTTCAATTTCTTGCCCCAAATGTCATGCCCCTAATAGGAGAGCAATACATATTGCCAAAGAAATTTACAGAAAAATACAAATACCTTCAGTTACAAGCAAATACACCAAAGGTTGTATGAGATAGAAAGGTTCAGCTAGTTCAGAGGGGATGGAGGAAGGGTAACCTGGACTGCAGCAGTGTGAACACTTCAATATCTACATTTATGTTAGGTACAAAACTGCACTATGTTCATCATGTTACACTGCTGCAGTCACACTTGGGTTGAATCCCAAAGCTAAGGATGGGTGGTTGAGTTAAACAGGGTTTGGAGAAGCTAGTAGGCCCTGCAGAACCACAGTGGCAAAGCCAGCTCTAGTCTTAAGAGTAGACACGCAACAGATGGTGCTTGGTGAAGTTGTGCACTGAGCTCCAAGTTGCAGCTTCCAAAATATCCTTGGATGGTACCCCCCTGAGAAAGGCAGTGTATGTAGCTGTAGCCCTGGAGTGAAACCTAATGCTAGTATGTACCGGTTTCCCATGATGTGGGAAACAAAAACGTATGCAATGTCCTATCCATTTTGAAATGGTCTGTTTTGAGATAGCCTTAGTTTTATCCTAGTAGTAACATAATTGCCTGTGAATGTCCAGAGTGCAGGAGTGTCTCCTTTGTTCTGGGCATTTGGAAAAAAGGTGGATAAAATGAATCGTTTGGTTTAAGGCCACACTAGATACCACCTTTGGCATTAAGGGTTAGTCAGTAGAGTGACTGTCTTGATGAAAAATAAGGAAAGGCTCCACTGCCATTAGGGCTTCTAGCTCAGACTCTTAGCTGAAGTTATTGCTAGTAGCAGAGCAGTTTTCCATGAAAGAAACTTTAAATCAGTTGAAGTAGCTGGTTCAAAGGGCGGTAATCCAAGTCTTTCCAGAACAAAGTTGAGATCCCAAGTTGGTGCTCTCCTGGGCGGTCTTATGTTCTTAGCCCCTTTGAGGTACTGTCTTAGGAGTGGATATGAAAAGAGAGGATCAGTGTTATAGTGAACTGAAATCGCCGAGGCGTGGATCTTAATAGATGAAAAGGAAAGTCCTTTGTGCAGCATCTCAGTTAAATATTGTAGAATCTGAGGAATGTGCAGCATCTCAGTTAAATATTGTAGAATCTGAGGAATGTCTGAAGCAAGTGGGTTTTGGCCTTTAGCCTGGTTCCAGGCTAAAAATCTTCTCCATTTGTCTGAATAGGTTTTCCTGGTGCTGGGCCTTCTGGCCTCCAGAATGACATCCATAACATCATAACAGGTGTTGGCTGGTTTAGGTAATTTGCCATGCAGCCAGATGTAAAGGTCTTGAGCTGGCTGTGTAGAATCAGATTGTTTTGCTGAGTGAGCAGGTGAGGAATTTGGGGTAAAATCCATGGTGGTCCATGTTCCTTAGTATTTGATACCAGCGTTGGCGTGGCCAGTCTGGAGCAAAGAGCATCATTTGTGGAGTCTCTAATTTGACTTTCAGCAGCACCTTTGCTAGAAGAGGCAGTGGAGGAAATGCATATACTGTTAATGGTTTCCAACTGAATGAGAAAGCATCCACTTTCCAAGCTAGTGGATGGAATGTCTGCGAAATTTTCGAAGTGGGTTAGCAAACAGATGTCTGGGTGCCCCCATTTTTGAGTTATTGCAAATACTTGTGGAACCAGTTTCCACTCGTGGGGATTCATGATGTTTCTGCTTAGGTCATCTGCCAATGTGTTTCTTTCCTGGCAGGAATTGTGCTCGTTGAACTTGGTAAGTTAGTGCTGTGTTCCACAAGGTAATTGCTTGCCTGCATAAGGGGTAGGAGTGCGTGCCCCCTTGTTTATGTACCACATTACTGTGGTGTTGTCAGTCTATTAGATGTCCTGGATGCAAGAGGTCCTTGAAAGCTGTTGGGTATTTCTTTTTGATCGATATGCAGATGCCTTTGATCTGTAGCCCATCTGCCCTGAATGCACTGTCCTGCCATGTGTGCTCCCCCAGGCATAGTAGACACATCTGCTGTGCTAAGTCTGCCTGGCTGTGGGTAAGGTGAAAGACTGACCCTTGAGGTGACATGCCTGTATCCACCATAGAAACTCCTGTTGCAGGCAGGGAATGAGTGGTATTGTTTCCAAGCTGTGGCTGCGCTGAGTCCATAAGCTTTTCAGGTACCATTGTAATTTCCTCATATGCAGTTTTGCAAATGATACTAAGGGTATGCAAGATGCCATGAATCCCAAGGCCTGCAGAATTTTTCTTGCAGGGAGTTGGGTCTTTGTTGCCATCATTTTGAAGCATTGAGTCAGCTGTTGCTAGTCTGGCATGAGGCAAGCCATCTAGGCCATTGCATTCAAGCTAGCACCCAGGAATGTTATGTTCTGAGGGCACTAGTTTTGAATTTTTAGTTTACTGTGTACCCTAGGCAACTTAAAAGGTGTTTGACAAACGCCAGATGCTTTAAAAAGAACATCCTTGCTTTCTGCTTGAATAAGGCAGTCGTCCAGGTATGGGTATATTTGAATTCCTCTTAGTCTGCAGTACGCAATTACTGGTGCTAGGCATTTTGTGAAGAGCATGGGTGCAGTAGGTAAGCCAAAGGGCAGTGCAGAGAATTGATAATGAGTTGAACCTGCAATGAAACTGAGGTATCTTCTGCAATTTTGTCTGATGGGGAAATGCAGGTATGCCTCTGAGATCCAACATTACTAGCAAAGCCTTCTTGCCCAGCATGGGAAGAAGCTGCTGTAGTGTGGGCATCTTGAATTTGGGTACTTTGAGATAGGGGGTTAGAATTGAAAGGTCCAGAATGGGTCTCCAGGCTTTGTCCTTTTTGGGGACTAGAAAGAGTTTGAGTAAAATCCTTGGCCTTGCTCCTGTGTAGGTACCTGTTGAATGGCTCTCATGTTCAAGACAGCTGTAATTTCTTTTTGCGCCTCCACCCATTGATTTGGTGGCAGGTTTGGCATTCCTTTTATCCTTGGTAAGGTGTGAAAGTGGAATTTGTATCCTTGTGAAACAATGTTTAGGACCCATTTGTCTTTTGTGATGATGTGCCAGCTGTCTGCAAAAAGAGCTAATTTTCCTCCTAAGGGAGCTGCCAAGAGAAATTTGCTTGGCAGTCTGAGGATTTAGTCATTGTTTGTCTTCTGTTAGTTTGGGGCCCGTCTCCCCCCCCCCCTTTCTGGGTAGTGGCTCTCAATTGGTGAGGTTAAGGGCCTTGAGACCTCTGCCCCTTGGGTGTCTGTATTTGGCCCCTCTGTGGTCTGTCAAATGCTGGAAAGGACCTGTTTTTTGCTGGCCAATTTCTGCTGAAGCGAGGGGATTGAACCTGTATAAAAATCCGACAGTCTGCATAGATTTTGCCTTATCCTCCATTTTCTTCAAAACCTCTTCTGCTTTTACACCAAATAAAGCATCCCGTTTTAAAGGTGCATCCAGTAACTTTGCTGTAACTGGATCTGGTAGGGTTTGTTCTTTTAACCAAGCATGCCTACGTATGACAGACCCAGTCACTGCTGCTCTACAGGAAGCTTCCAATGAATCAAATCCACATTGTAAAGTATGTTTGCCCACCTGTTCAGCTGCATGCAAGAGATCCTGCATCTCCTTAAAATCAGGCTGCTCTGAATGTGCGCTCATTTTTTGTTTTGAGACATCAGGAATTGACATTTCAGCATGTGGAACTGGTAATTCAAGGCTCTCGTAGCTAGAGTAACTGAGGTGTATACCTTCTCTTTCCCCATCTATGTAGTGCTCTGGAATCCCTTTGAGGGTACAAGATTTTTTTGCAATAGAGGCCTTAACCCTTTTGGGACCCTGGGAAATGGTTTCTGGGTCAGCAACAGGGCTTTTATATAGGAACTTGCGAGTCAGGGACTCTGTCTGGTTTGGCTGGAGCAGGAGGTAGAGAGTCTGGATTAAGATTAGATTCTAAATAATCATCCACAATGTCTAACAGGAGGGATTGCAAGCGGCCTGTGCTGGGGAAGTAAAATGAACTCAGACCCTTCTTATAATCAGAGTAATCCTGGCCTTCCCAGTGAAAATGTTCCCTGATGGTATGTAAAGTTTCTCCAAATGAGTAGTCTTCTAGAGGAGATGCTGAGGGAATAGACTTCAGCATCTTAAGTGCGGGGGAAAAAAAAATTGTATTCCTGTTCCTCTGAAGTATCTGAAGAAATGGAAACTGGTCAGAGGAAGCATCTTCCTTCTGTCTTGGCTTTCAATCAGGAGGGGGTAATTAAATCTTCAGCCATCTTAAGCATCAGTTTTAGGTATGTGGCCTTGCACTGGAGACTGATGGTCAGTTTTGGTTTTAATGGAGTTTTTAGCTTAGCATAAGATTTAATGGAGAGTGTAGTCTGTCTGAAGACACCTTCAGCAACCAAAGGTGTTTCTACTGCACCAGAATCTCCTTTGGCTCTGGAGTCGGAAGGGTCTAATGAAGAAGGCTGCAGCGGCCTAGTGCTCTCTTGTGAATCAGAAACAGACTGGTTCTAAATCAGTGGTCAGGGGCTGGGTAGGCACCTCACTGAAGACTGAAGAACCGGCGACAGGCCCAGTAGAGGCCTGGGAGTCTGGTTTGGTTCTAGGCTGCCAGTCCTTATCCTTGCGTTTTTTTATGCATGCTGGTTAATCAGCTGCTCCGACGGCATGGTATAATTAAAATTTCCTACCAAAGTAAAGTCGGGTGAAATCAAACGTTCGATAGCTCGTTTATTAAACCTAGCACAACAGACAACCAGTGATGTCATGGTCAGGGCCTAGGCAAGGAATACAAGAACGAAAGTCCTTGAGGTATTTGCTTCTCAAGAAATGAAATAACTTTTTCTGACATCGGACTGAGGCAAGAAAAGGTTCCCCAAGGGGGGTACTTAGCTTTATTGAAGACTTCGGTCTGAAATTCAATTTGAAAATCTCAGGAGTTGACCGACCGGCACTTGCAAACTGCTTCTGCTTCGGGCACCGTGCAGCAAGAAAGACTAAAGAAAATGGTGTCTGATGCCTCTTGTATACCCCTGTTGCACTGTCAGGGAAGGGACAGCAACCGATGCCAGACCAAGACTTTGGAACTCTGGTCAACTGTGGGACCGCCTGACTGCAAGATAACCCAAGTGTGATGACTGCAGCAGTGTAACACGATCAGAAAAATGCTTCTCCATCCTTGTTATTTATTTAAGTTGTTTATGAAGGAGTCTTAATTGAAACACTGGATTAAAATCCTTTACTTGTCCATTTCAAGTCTCATTTAAGTGCACATCCGGGGTAGGAAAGATTTTTTATTTTTTTTTTTTTTTTTTTATCTCCCTGCGTGTGAGGAAGAACATTAGGTTAACTGCCCGACTTAGAAAGACTTGTCACCACCTTGTGCATGAAAGTAGGATAAGAGCAAAGTTACCACATCCTTGACAACAACTTTTCTAGTAAGCATCGCAAGCTGCAACACCATCTGCCATCGAGACAATTCTAATGTTGATACAACCATACTACAATCCTCGTACAAGTCAGTGCTACTGTCATATCTTTTTGGATTGCCAGAGTCCTGCATTAAAACACTTTGCAAGTCTGGTATCATACCCTTCAAGATGGGTGCAGTAAATCCTGCCCTGCCTCTAGTTCTTGTCCAGTCTATAGTGCCTGAAGTTATAAAGTAGTTTTTTACCTACCATAAATGTAGATGTTAGTGTATATACTGCTGCAGTCAAGCAGTCCCGCAGTAAGCCGAATCCAAAGTCTTGGGATGGCGTCTGTTGTAATCACTTGTTCCCAGACGTCAGTTGTGACGGGGGGGGGGGGACAAAAAACAAACAAGGCAGCAGATGCCATTTTCTTCAGTTCTTCTTGCCCCAAATGTCAGGTGCCCCCAACTAGGAAGGCAAAACAAACTATGTAGAAATACCTTGGTAGATAAACAAAAAGTACTAGCTGTTCGCAAATACACCATATAGACATGCATCCAATAGATTGATGTACATGGAGTTATAACACCCTGGTATGTAGAGGGGATGGTGGGAGGGTAACCTGGACTGCAGCAGTACATACACTAACATCTACATTTATGGTAGGTACAAAACTGTACTATGTTAGTGTTATACTGCTGCAGTCACACTTGGGTTGAATCCCAAAGCTATGGATGGGTGGCTGGTACTAAACTGGGTTAGGTAAAGCTAGGATGCCCTGCAGAACTGCAGTGGCAAAACCAGCTCTGGTTTTAGAGTATAACGGAAGGTGGTAGTGCTTGGTAAAGGTGTGTACTGAACTCCCAAGTAGCTGCCTCCAGAATGTCCTTGGTTGGAACCCCCCTGAGAAAGGCTGCTGAGGTTGCTGTAGCCCTGGTAGAATGGGACCCAATATTAACAGGCACTGCTTTCCCATGGTGTGAGTAGCAAAAGCGGATACAATGGGCTATCCATTTGGAGATGGTCTGTTTTGAAAAGGCCTTTACTTGTGAATCGGCAGCATAGGATACAAAGAGTCAGTTTTTCTGAAGGTCTTTGTCTTATCCAAATAGTAACGTAGCTGTCTGTGAAAGTCCAGAGTGAAGGAGTCTCTCCTTTATTCTGGGGGTTTGGATAAAAGGTGGGTAAATGAATTGTCTGATTCAACGCCACACTGGATGCTACCTTTGGCATAAAGGTAGGGTTAGTTTGTAAAGAGACTCTTCCTGATGGAAAATGATGAAAGGTTCCACTGCAATAAGTGCCTGTAGTTCTGAGACCCTGCGTGTGGAGGAGATAGCCAGCAACAGAGCAGTTTTCCAGGACAAGTATTGTAGTTCTGCTGAGAAGGCAGTGTTAATTTTTTCTAAAACGAAGCTGAGGTCCCAAGCTGGCACTGGGGGTGTTCTGGGGGGGGGGGGTCTTAATATTCTTAGCCCCTCTGAGAAACTGCCTTAGTAAAGGGTGCGAGAATGGGAGGATCCGTATTATATTGAGCTGAAATGGCTGAAGCATGATCTTAATGGATGAGAAAGGCCTTTGTGTAGCATCGCAGTTAAGTATTGCAGTATTTGAGGAATGTTTGGTATCAAAGGATTTTGGCCTTTAGCCTGGTTCCATGCACAAAATCTTTTCTATTGGTCCGAGTAAGTTTTTCTGGCGCTGGGCCTCCTGGCCTCCAAAATGACATTCAGGACGTCCTTTGAGAGAAGTGTTCATTGATGGTTCAAGGTATTCTCCATGCAGCTAAATTTAAAGTCCTGAGCGGACTGTGAAGGATCCGAGAGTTTTGATGAGTCAGAAGTGGGAAATGAGGCAAGATCCATGGAGGGCTGCGAGTCAAGGTCCTTAGTAATGGGTACCAGTGCTGACGTGGCCAGTCCGGAGCAATGAGGATCATTTGTGGTCTCTGATCCGACTTTCAGTAATACCTTGGTCAAGAGAGGTAGTGGTGGGAAGTCAGACTGTCAGTGCTGTCCAACTGAATGATAAGGCGTCCACTTTCCAGGCTAGGGAATGACAAGTCCTTGTGCAAAATTTCTGTAGTTGACAATTGTTAGGGGAGGCAAATAGATCTATGTCTGGGCGTCCCCACCTTTGAATCATTGAAAATACTTGTGGGTGTAGTCTCCACTCGTGAGGATCTGCCAAATTTCTGCTTAGTCTGCCAATATGTTTTCCTTTCCTGGCAGGAATTGTGCTGGCAGGAATTGTGCTTGCAGTTGTACTTGGTAAGTCAATGCTGTGTTCCACAAGGTCATTGCTGTCTGCATAAAAGGTAGGAGTGTGTTCCTCCCCGTTTATGTACCACATAACTGTGGTGTTGCCTGTCCTTATTGGTTGCCCTGGATGCAAGAGGTCCTTGAAGACAGTCAGTGCATTTTGCACAGCTAGCATCTCCTTTTGGTTGATGTGTAGATGCATTTGTTTTGCAGACCATTTGCCCTGTACGCACTGTCCTGCCATGTGTGCTCCCCAGGCGTAGTCTGAAGAATCTGTTGCCATAGTTTGGTTTGCTGGAGGTAAGACAAAAGGAAAACCCTTGTTTATTTGACATGCTTGAGTCCACCATTGGAACTTTTTGAAGGCAAGGAACGAGAGGTATACTTTCGAGGCTGTGCCTGTGTTAAGTCCATATACTTTTCAGGTACCATTGTAATTTCCTCATATGCAGCTTTGCATGTGGAATTGGTTGAATGCAGGATGCCATGAACCCCAATGCCTGCAGGATTTTCCTTGCAGTGAGCTGGGTAAAAGTTGCCATCTTTTTGAAGTACTGAGTATGGCGTGAGATAAGCCATCTGGGCCGTTGTATTTAAGCTGGCACCCAAGAATATTATGTCTTGAGGGTATTAGCTTTGACTTTTACTGTGTACCCTAGGCAACTTGGCAGCTGTTACAAATGCCAGATGCTGTAATATAATGGCCTTGCTGTCCGCTTGGATCAGTCGTCCAGATAGGAATAAATCTGTACTCCTAGTTGTCTGCAGTATGCAATTACTGATGCCAGGCATTTCGTAAATACTCTGGGTGCACTAGATAAGCCAAAGGGCAATGCAGAGAATTACCTACCAAAACTCTGAGGCATCTTCTGCAATCTTGTCTAATAGGGACATGCAGGTATGCCTCTGAGGTACAATGTTACCAGCCAAGACTCCTTGCCCAGCATGGGAAGAAGCTGCCTTAGTGTGAGCATTTCGAATTTGGGTACCTCCAGGTAAGAGTTTAGAATTGAGAGGTCTAAAATGGGTCTCCAGGCTTTGTCCTTTCTTGGTACTAGGAATAGTCTTGAGTAAAAACTATGACCTTGCTCCTTTGTAGGTACCTTTTGAATTGCTTTCATATCCATGAGAGCTGAAATTTGTGTTTCTGCCTCTGCCCATTGTTTTGGAGGCAGATTTGGCATGCCTCTCATCCGTGGTAAAGTGTGAAAATGAAATCTGTATCCTTGGATAATGATATCCAGAACCCATTTGTCCTTTGTTACGATGCGCCAATTTTGTGGAAAGAGCCAGTTTTCATCCCAAAGGTGCTGCCAGGGCAATTTTGCTTGGCAGGTGAAGAGGGAAGTCATTGTATTTGTTTCCTGAAGGGTTGAGATCTTATGTCTCCACCTCTTGTATGACATTGTCTAGGCCCGAAAGAAACTTGTGGCTGGCCTCTACCCCTTGGGCATCAGTACCTACCCCTTTGGGTAGGTCTGATGCAGGAAAGGACCAGTTTGATGGCCAGTTTCTGCTGAAACGAGGAGGTTGTACCTGTAACAAATCTTTACCAGTCGGCATAGATTTTGCCTTTTCTTCCATTTTCTTTAAAACCTCCTCTGCTTTGACACCAAAGAACACATCTTTCTGCAATGGAGCATCCAATAGCAGTTTGACATGTTCTGGTAAGGCTTGCTCTTTTAGCCAAGCATGTCTACACATTACAGATCCTGTGACAGCTGCTCTACACGAGGCTACCAATGAATCAAAAACCACACTAAGGTATGCTTTCCCACCTGTTCTGCTGCACGCAGCAAATCCTGCATCTCTTTGAAATCAGGTTGATCTGTCTGAGGGATCATTTTCTGCTTTAACTATGTAATCAAGCACTGCTGGTAGTTTAGCATGTGGAATTGGCAGTTTAAGGCCCTCATGACCAAAGTGGCAGACGTAGACACTTTCTTCCCCCATCTTTCTAATGCTCTGGAATCTTTCAGAAGTTAGTGGATTCTTAGCAGTAGAGGCCTTATCCCCTTTGGGACCCTAGGAAATTGTTTTGGGGTCTGCAACAGGGCTTTTATATAGAAACTTATGAGAATCAAGGACTCTGTAGTATCTGTCTGGTTTAGTTGGTGCAGGAGGAAAGGAATCTGGGTTTAGACTAGATTTGGTGTAAACCTCATCCAAAATGTCTAAAACTGGAGGAATTGCAAGGGGTCTACGCTGTGGAAGAAGAAACTCACGGAGTCTTTTCTTACAGAGTAATCTTGGCCTTCCCAGTGGAAGTGTTCCCTCATGGTGTGTAGAGTTTCCCCAAAAGAGTAGTCTTCGGGGGGGGTGACAGAGGGAATGGACTCCAGCATCTGAGTTAGCAGAGGAAATGGATGCTTGGTCAGAGGAAGGATAATCTTCCTCCAGTCTAGGCCTTTTGTCAAGAGGGGGTTGGGAACCCCTGATAAGGGTAATTTCATCCTCAGCCATCTTAAGCATCTGTTTTTTAGGCATAGAGGCCTGTGGGGGGGAGGTCTGTGGACCAGGTTTCCTAACTTAAGGGGGCTTCAAGTTAAGCATAAGACTTGAGATAATTGTCTGTTTGAAGACCCCTTCAGAAACTGAAAGCCTGTCCAAAATCGCTGGATCACCGCCAGGATTGGCGTCAGAGGGGTGGAGGAGGAACCGGCTCGAGGCCCAGCTGATACGGTCTGCGAGGCAGTCAATTTCTAAATCAGCAGTAGTCAGGGGCTACGTAGGCACCTCGCTGAAAACAGCAGAACCGGCGGCAGGCCTTGCTGAGGCCTTGGTTGCCTGTCCTTATCCTTGCGTTTTTTAATCATTGCTGATGTCGGTTGCTTCAATGACATGCTACAGCTAAATTTTCTGCCAAAATAATGTCGGGCGAAATCTGCCGACGCTTGTACATTTGTTGAACCTAGCACAAAACCAACAGACATTGTTGTCTGGGCCTAGGCAAGGAATACGATAAGAATGAAAATCTTTAGGAGGTATTTGCTTCCCACAAGAAATGCAATTAACCACTTTGACATCGGTCAGAGGCAAGAAGAGTTTCCCCAACAGGATACTTAGCTTCAGAGAAGACTTCGGGCTGAAATTAGATTTGAAAATCTCAGGAGCTAGCCGACCGGCACCTGTGAACTGCTTCTGCTTTGGGCACCACGCGGCAAAAAAGACTGAAGAAAATGGTGTCTGCTGCATCTTACGCCTGATGGCAGGATAACCCAAGTGTGATAACTGCAGCAGAACAACACACATCTAAAAGGTAGCTGCTTCTAGCAGGTCAACAGCAGAACGTCTGGTGAGGAATCACCATATCCTTTTCGGGCAACTATTTGCCATGTAATGGGATCCAGAAATTAAGACTCCCAAATGATTTAATAAATAGGCAACAGTCTTGTTCAGCACAAAGGCAAAAAAGTTGACCTTGGGTTCTGTCCAGGTAGCAGCTTAACATAAAACACCAATAGACAAGAACCTACCCCTTACTGTGGCCTCTAAACCACCAGAAGGCTGGCCTGGTTTAGACTTTTTGGCATAAAGGGATGGCACAACAAATAACCCTCAAATACATTCTATGCATGTCAGGATAATTCAGATATTCTTACAGCAGAGATTACCACACAAAAAAAAAAAAAAAAAAAAAAAAAAAAAGAAAGAAAACCAAAACATATTTCCACAAGAGGCAGTGCATACCTCAGACAATTCAAAGGGGAAAATTGTTTTTCTAGCATAGGCTCACAGGTAGGTACTACACAAGCTTAGCCAAAAAGTTCCCTGGCTTTTGTCACCCAAGAAAGTTATTTTCCTGCACTCCTGTCTAGCAGTGATCCCTGGGGTGAAATTCCAATTTCCCATCCAACTGTCTACATTTGTCTTTTAGGGCTAATGAGGAGCTTTGCTTGACGAACTGGTAGTCTGTTCCAGAGCATGGCAAGTTTCTGGGACAGGAATCTATCCCTAGCATGTTCTCTTTGTGGTGGCGAGGTTTAGGTCCCTGGAGCGTGTGGCTCTGAGATATTGGGTTTCTTTAAGTGCATTACATCCAACAGAAGTGGGTTTGACATGGCTTTGTATGATAGGCAGAGGACACCTCAGAGTAGGCAATAAGCAGAGTAGAACTGGAGTGAGCCTGCATATGGTATCTGTTTGAAGCCAGTAGTCCTCTTAGCAAGGTATTTCTGGGGCCTTTCTAGTTATTGTAGATGTCTTAAGAGGTACATGTCAAACAGGGTTTTGTACTCTAATGGGTCTGATGAGGGATGAGGAGAGGAACAAGGACCTCTTTCTTGAGGTAAACCCCTTTGTGATTAGGTGTGCCATGTAAGATTTCCCAACCAGTGTGCCAATGTGATCAAAGGAGACTGTCCACCTGTGCCCCAAGGTCTCTTATCACACTTCAGTGTTGGCTACTGCCCATGTGGTAGTTGATGGGTACACTCACCCCCCCCCCCCCCCCGGGGATGACAATGCACTTCTTGGTCTTAGTGAGGCCCCTTTGTAGGATGTCCACATAATTAGGCGATTAAGGCACCTAGTTTACAGTCATCTTTAAACTTTTGTCAAAGACCAGCTGTATTAGCCTGGACTTCTGTGAAGCAGATGCCAAACAGTAGAGGACCCAGGACTGAACCCTGTAGTACTCCACTTGTCACTGGTCTGAAGTTGGATTTAGAGTCTGCTACTTTCACAATGTGGGTTCTGTCAGTGAGCCAGGTGGCCATTCATCTTGTGACATAGGGATTTATGCCCAGTCTAGTGAGTTTAATTTACAATTCCAGTGTGTGGGATGGTGTCTAAAGCCTTGGCAAGGTCAATATAGGCTGTGCGCACCACCTTACCCACAGCTCTGGTGACTGCTTCAAAGTCATTCAGGTTAAGGAGACATGACCTACCCTTAAACCCAAACAGAGTGGGGTCCATAGTTTGGACATTACCCATGTCCTTGTTTACAAGCTCCAAGATTAAACATTCCAAGGCCTTGCAGACCAGGCTTGTCGGGCTAATGGGGCAGCAGTTCAAGGTCTGGTGTGGCACCCCCTTTGTGGAGTGGGATAACCTGGCTTTGTGCATTCTGAAAGGCAGCGAAGTGAGCTGTGTGCCACTCTGTATGCAAAGCCTGAAGTGAGGCTGCGACTGAACATGGTACATGTGTGCCAGTTCATTCTGTCCATGCAGAACGCAGCCTGGGATGTTGTCAGGTCCCAAGGATGCTGTGTTCTTGGCTTTGGGAGAGTACAGTCTACTTGTGCTTCTGTGACTACAGGGGCTTTGCATTCTTCTGGTATTGTGATGGCCCTTTAGGGGGTGAAGTTTGCACTGAACCTGGCAGGATGTTGGCAGTTGGTTCTGTACATTTAGTGCCATTGTGCTGTAGCCGAGTAAATTAGTGTTGCCATTGAGATTAACAGCCATTAAATGCTTTGTGGTTACAGCCGTTAAATGCTTTGTGGTTATCTTCAGAAAGTCAGGGGTGATTTTCTTTAAGCTCTGGAGGATTTTGAGAGATCACTGCTCCTTACCGAAGCAGACCAAGGAGTTCCTGCAATCAGGAGATTTTACACTTTCTGCAACAGCTTTTTCCTTCTGTTGTAAAGTTTATGGCAGGTGACCACCAGACTGGCTACCTTTTTTTTTTTTTTTGGAGGCTAGCGTCTTGGTTCTGTTGGGGATGGCAAGACCCATGCACTCGTGCTTATACAAGGTATTTGTAAAGGATTCAGTCATACCTCAATTTTGTGAATGTATGGGTGAGGTGGTCTGCCACTTCTGTCTTAAGCATGAAGTTGGCTTTGGAGAAGTTTATGGTTATTTCCTTAATGGGGGGATGGGAGGGATACTGATGTCTAGGGTGATTAGCTTGTGGTCGGATATGGACCAGCAAGGAGTTTACCTCTGGCATGGAACAGTTGCCCATATTGGTAATAGCCGGGTACAGGATACTGCTGCCTCTGGTGGTGGTATGGACAAGCTTATCCAGGGAGTTGGAATGTATTATTCCAGAGAGTATTGAACAAATTAGCACAGGAGTAGTTTTCCCAGTGGATGATGGGGTAGTTGAACACCCATTAGGGTATTTGGCTGTACCTTAATATTACCCAATATATCAAGAAACGTGGAGTGGGCATCCTGGGGCATGGTGGGGGATCTGTAACAAGCTACAACCTGGATTGCAGTCTTGCCCAGTGTTAGTTGCACTTGGGATAATTTTGGATCAATTATGTTTAGCAACTACCTGGAGGTGTGGATATTTGAATATGGACACCTTTTAGAGTTTTGGTCCAGGTTAGGTGGCCTAAAGGTATAGTATGAGTTATAGCCTGATGACAGGATTACTCTCTGGAGCCTTGAACCAGCGTTACTGCACAGATGTCCATGTTCTCCTTTAAGGAGGAGTGCCTCGAATTACTGCATTTTGAGGTTTAGACTTCTAGCATAGAGTAGCATTACCATCAGATTTTGCTCGCTTATGCCTGCTATGGTGGCATTTGTCATTTGAACCTAGCCTAAAATGGGCACAATTCATTTTAAAAATTTATTTGGCCTTTGCTTTTGCTAATAGACTACCTGGGGCACCCCACATGCAGCTCACCTTTTAAAGAATGCTACTTCTCCAGACTACTCAGGTGAAGCTACAGACAAATGAAATAACCATGTTCCTAACAGTTTATGTTCATATAACCAATGCAGCAATAACAGCTACAAAAACTATAGCTTAAGAATACAGCAGCCAGCTAAACTTCCAAAGCTTAACATTTTCCACACACCTCAAATCACCATCAGCTTCAGCAGAGCTGAAGGGTAGTATGGGCACCAAGCCCTTCAGAACTTGCATGCCAGCAGAGACATGAGCTCTTAGAGATTAATGCTAGGGGGGGGTGGGTGAAATGGAATGAAAGGCTACTGCAGCAGTTATTTGAACATTTATTGTTATGCAAATTTAAATCACAACTCTACTATACCTTAAAAGTGGTGCAGTAACACTGCAACAGTAAACTCAACCTGCACCCATGGGGATTGGTAGATGCCAGAGAACTAGCTTCCGATTGAGAATTACTATTAATGACTACTAATACTGTACCCTATATTTGTTTGGTTTGACTTCAGGTTGCAGAGGAAGAACACTCATTCCTTTAACCTCATACTAAAAGAGGTTTCTGTGGGGGGGGCAAAAGTGCAACAAGAAAATTGTACTGTATTTTGTTGCTAGAGTGCACAAGTTGCTTGGGTTCCAGTTAAGAGTTTACTGTATATGGGAGAAGCAAGAGAAATCCAGGATCCACTGCAGAACGGTTCTAGCAAAAGGAATCTAGCTTGTACCACACCTGTCTTACCTTCATAAGGAATGAAGTATCAGTGAAGGAAATACAGCTTTCAGAAACAGCCCAGCTGTCTTGGATACTCACAGTATGGAGAATCCTCATTTAAGTTCGGAGAAAACCAGGAGATAGCTTGGCACAAAGTAAACTTGCTAATCACTTCAAACTAACCCTTTTGTTTAGAGTAAAAATTCTACCTTGGAAAAAAAAAAGGAGGCAAGGTAGACTCCCCATATGAGCTTTAAACTCAAGTCACAAATCAGCAAAACTGTTTTCAGTTTATTAAAACTGAAATCAGTCTGAAACTGGTCCAAATGGAGCAAGTCAATATTTCTAAAGTGTTAGGATACCAGGTGAAGCAACCTGGTTTCAGAAGTTTGGCATGCAACAATGTTTATCAAACCTTGCCTGTTCTTCCCACTGTTTTATAAATCTCCCTCCCAGTGAAAGGATGATGAAGGGAGTTGGATTGGGAAAGTCTAAAAACAGCCACCCCACTCCCAGTCAACCTCCAAAGCTAGGTTTGCCATTTTTGTAAACTTGTCCCCTTTCACTTTATTTTGCCTGTGAGAAAGGGTGAATATGGCACATCTTGGTTGGGGGGGGGGGGTCATCCACACCTTTTTGAATCCTTTCAGGAGAGGTCCCAAAAACAGAAGCTAAGCAAAGCTTTAAAACAGGAAGGAGACAGCCCCTCAGTCGGGCTCGTCTAGACACCCTAGCATCTGCTATGCATCTAAAGCTTCAGAGCCACACAAGTGACTAGCAAACTAAGAATCAATGTTGCACATGTGCAGCACGTTCTTAAAGTTTTGCCCTCCATCCCCCCTGCCTTACTTCTCAACTGCTTATGGACAGCAGTTGGTACTAAAGCATGTGAAACTTGACAGTTAAGCCCCAAAGGCTACAAAGGTGCAACTTTCTGCCAAACCAAGAATCCTACTCTACATCATTTGGGATGGGGTTTCTGGACAACATATGGATATAATCTGACAATTTGGGGCTCAAAACACAATGTGGTTTGAAGTAAATTCATCCCACCTGAAAAATATTTACTTTCCATTAACATTGGCAAAATACCTTTGAGTTCAGTACCTTTGAATTTCTACCAGGATATTTAGATTTAACACTGGATTTTTCTAAGCAAAGGAATAGTGTGCCTGAATCAAAGCCTGTGGTCTGAGGACAAAGGCTCAAGTCTGGTTCCTACAAGTTCTTGGGCATCTGGGGAGGGGGCCCATACCTCAACAGCTTTGCAGCCCCTCTTTTCAGCATCCAAAACCTATGCAGCCTGCCAGTGAAATGGTCCCTTCAAGAGAGCCAAGTCTCCCCTGAACGACAGGGCATCTGCTGGGGAAACCTGTAGCCAACATATCCTTACTACTGGTTACAACTACCAGATGAAGATAGGACATTTACAAAGGAGTATAAAGCAAGCAGACCACCTCCTCCTGGGGTGGGAGGCTTCTACATAGTATTTTACTGCAATAGCCACACTGTTCCTGTTAAGTTCTGTAGGGCCTAATGAAACAGTCAAGGCTTGCCCTGCATTATAAGTTCATGGGACCCGATGGTGTCCCCGGCTGTGTGCTCCACGAACTCAATGAGGAATTAAACCCACAGCTAGGACAGCTGTTTAATCAAAGTCTTACCTCTGGATACGTACCCAGGGAGTGGCGCACTGCAACTGTGGTCCCACTTCAAAGGCGGTGCCTCCACAGACCCTGGAAATTACCGGCCCATTAGCTTGACAAGCCTTATCTGCAAAGCCATGGAGAGGATCATAATGGACCTCATAAATAAAGACATAGGGAATTTGCAGACTTTGGATCCAACCCAGTTTGGCTTTGTCAAAGGCAGATCATGCCTTTTAAACTTGGTTGACTTTTTCGAAACAGTCACCAAAGCCATTGATGAGGGAAAGGCAGTCCATACAGCCTACCTCGATCTGGCTAAGGCCTTCGATACAATACCCCACTCGGGTATCATTGAAAAACTCATCAGCTTAAATGTTAACCCATACATCACAAGATGGGTTGCAAACTGGCTGAGTGACAGAACCCACAGGGTCAGAGTTGCTGGCGCCATGTCAGACTCAAAGCCTGTCACAAGTGGTGTCCCACAGGGCTCAGTCCTGGGCCCACTCTTGTTTGGCATCTACTTTTCAAGTACAAGCAAACACAGGAGGGTTATGGCTGACAAAGTTTGCAGATGACTGCAAACTGGGCCATAGTAGAAAACACATCTGACACAGATATCCTTCAGAAGGGTCTCACAGAAACGGATAACTGGTGCCAGAGCCACGGCCTAAAGTTAAATGCCAAAAAATGCATAGTCATACCCTTCGGGAAAAACAAGGTTACCCCTAGCTACCAAATAGGTGGCAATCCACTGAGCACAGAAGAAGTTATCAGGGACCTGGGGACCCAGGTTGATAGTAGTCTGTCATTCGACACCCATGTAGCTAAAGTAGTTAGGAAGTCCTTCTACATTGCCCACCTTATCATGAAGGGATTCTCATCTAGATCAAGGGAGGTCAGTCTCCCTTTACTCATCACTCATCAGACCAATGATGGAGTACAATGCCCCATTCGGAATGTATCTGACCCGACACTTGCAGCAGCTGGAGAGGCCACAAAAGTTACTCACCAAAAGGATAAAGGGTCTCAAAAATCTGTCCTATGCTGCCCGACTGAAAGAACTCCAGCTCTATTCAGTAAACACGCTTGCTCAGAGGTGACCTTTGCCTAACATACAAGGCCATGTCAAACCCAGATTTGATGAATATGCTTCACCTCAAAAAATCTAGATCCATCAAAGCCACAAGGGCGGGAGACTTAAACCTCGACATGGCTATTAATAGGACGTGCTGGAGAGATAGATTCATCACCCAAAGACTCCCTATGCTGTGGAACAAAATCCCGGTACATGTGAGGCAGAGCACCTCGCTGGCCTTGTTCAAGAGAAATCTTGACCAATGGATGGGAGATCGCAGATATATCCCAGGAATTACCTCAGTGTCACTGCTAGACAGAGGCACAGCAAAATAATGGGTATAGTTCCCCATACTAAAGGGGTGGCGTAAGCCACAAAACAATGGGCTAGGCTTATAAATGCCCTCGGGCAGATAGCCTAGTATGAACCTATGAACCTATAAGGGTCAAAAACCTTATGTAAACAAGAACCAGTCTGGAGACTTTTGCAAGATCTTACTGAAACATTCTAGGCCCTGGCCTAGGGAGTTTGGCAAAGGCTCAACATTCAGGCAAGCATTCATCCTCAAAAATCACAAGGTGTAGAACTTGTGATGTTAATCAGTAGTATGACCATCTGCAACCGACATACCTCTATCAATATAGGAAGACATGCCAGAGTTGCAGTATAAAATTTGTTAGAGCCTGTATCAGCAGCTGGCAACTGCCCACAATATTCAGGCACTCTGTTTTCAGGCAGAGAAAATCCCTGGAAGTAAACGACTCCTCAGAAAGTACAGTTATGTACACTTAGCATAAAATGTAAGATGTTAGTGTATTCACTGCTGCAGTAATCACCTGTGGGTTATCCCTGCTGTGGTAGCCCTCAGCTGGCCTAAATACCAGAGTCAATGCTGTCCTGCAATTGGCTGTTATCGCCTGGAGTCTGATGTCAGGTGGTCAGTGCTACAAAGCAATGCAGCAGACACCATTATCAGTTTCTTGCCCTAACCTGTCAGGAGTACAAGGAAATGTGGTAAAGTAGTCCTGGTGGCTTAAGTGGGATTGTCAGAGAGATGAAGTAGACAAGAGTATAAGATTAAGTGCATGGCAAAGAGGTGGCGATGGATATGGCGTATGAAGAGTTATGAAAGGTTGGACACAAAGGGAGAAAGACCTGTACCAGCTGGCTAGGCAGAGGGACCAAGCTAGTAAAGATGTGCAGCAGGTAAGGGTGACAACGGATGAGGGCAACGTACTCTCATGCAAGGAGTGTGTGTTGAGCAGATGAAAGTACTTTGAGGCGCTGATGGAGAAAGAAAGTTGGATGATGTGTGGACAGTGAATCATGAAGTGCAGTGGATTAGCAAGGAGGAAGTAAGGATAGCTATGAAGAGGATGAAGAATGGAAAGGCTGTTGGTCCAGATGACATACCTGTGGAAGCATGGAGGTGTTGAGGTGAAATGGTAGTGGAGTTTTTAACTAGATTGTTTAATGAAATCTTGGAAAGTGAGAGGATGCCTGAGGAATGGAGAAAGCGTTTTGGTACCGATTAAGAGTGATGTGCAGAGCTGTAGTAACTACACAGGGATGAAATTGATCAGTCACAGCATGAAATCCTGGGAAAGTAGTGACAGAGGACAAATGCTCCACAGCCAAAGCTTGCAGCTCAGAGACTCTCCTTGCTGAAAAAAAGAGGAAGGCAGTCTTCCAAGAGAGAAACTTGGAATCTGCAATGGCAGTTGACTCAGGAGGAAGAGTAAGTTTCTCAAACAAAATTAAGATTCCGGGCTGCTGTAGGTGCCCTTCTGGGAGATAAAGTTGCAAGCATCTCTGAGAAACCTTTTCATCAGGGGTGAGAGAAAGTGCTAAAAAAAACTGCTGAAGCATGGCTCTTGACAGAGTAAAACAAGACCACCTGGAAGCAAATCAGCCAAGTATTCCAGGATCAAAGGAAGAGTAGGCCAAAAAGATTCCCCTCTAGCCTGCATCCAATGAGAGAATCATTCCCATTTGCCAGCATAAGACTTCCTCGTGCTATGCCTCCCAAAGTTAACCACTTGCTGGGAAAGGGAAGAAATGGATTGGATCAATGAGCCATGCTGCCAAATTGAGAGACTGAAGACTATGAACATTTCACCCTTACTAAACCAAAATATCTGGTTTTAGAGGAAGATGCAAAGGAGAAAATTGGGAGAGACTGCAAAACAGTAGATACCATTGCAGTCTGGGTCTCCAGCCCTTGCCAAGATGCTGTCTGAAAAAATGGTAGAAGGTGGTTGTCTGGGGAGGAGAAAGATCCACCCGAGGAGTGCCCCAACATTGAAAGATGCCGTAAGAGACAGATTTGTTCAATTCCCACTCATGAGGAT
Organism: Protopterus annectens; assembly: GCF_019279795.1. Classification (NCBI taxonomy): domain Eukaryota; kingdom Metazoa; phylum Chordata; order Ceratodontiformes; family Protopteridae; genus Protopterus; species Protopterus annectens. The sequence goes on from NC_056748.1 coordinate 1,044,126,657, forward strand.
CTAGGGTCTGCAAAATAGAGTCTCCCTGGAAGAAACTGAGCTAGAAGATGCAGGCCCAAGGATGCAGCTGTGGACAACATGCTCTGCCTACACAAGGGGTTAAGGAGTCCTCCCAGTTTGTTGATGTACCACATGACTGTGGTGCTTTGTTCTGAGTTCCTGGAGAAAGATGCTTGAACACTAGCATGGCCTGCTGAACTGCTATCAACTCCTTCAGGTTTATGTGCAGGAGTATCTTCTAGGCATTCCAATGTCCCTGTATGCATCAGTCACCCAGGTGAGCTCCCCAGGTGTAGTCAGATGTGCCCGTGGTTAAGAACTTGAATGGCAGGAGGTGGGCAAAAAGGCATGCCCTTGTTTTGTAGACAGGCTGACTCCCACCATAGAAACTTTCAGCAGACATGAAGCAGAGAATTATCACATCCAGGTCTTGTGAGTGTTGACACCAAACATTGAGGTACCATTGCAATTTCCTCATATGCAGTCTTTCATATGGAATCATGAGAATGCAAGAGGTCATGTATCCCATAGCTTGCCGGCATTTCCTTGCAAGGAGCTGGGGCAGGTTTGCCAAATCCTTGTAGTAAATTGAAAGTTGCCTGCTTCTCCTGGGAGAGATGCATCATCTGGGCGGCTGTGTTCAGATTTGCTCCCAGGAATGTCATCTTGTTGGATGGCACTGATTTTTACTCAGTGAGAGGGTTACCCAGAGGAGAGAAATCTTTTACAAAGTCCAGATCCTTTAACAGCTGTTCCTGAGAAAGCTTGGATTACAGTATCCAGGTATGGATAATTTTTGAAGTTTCTTTTGCCTGCAAAAATCAAAGACTGCAACTAGGCACTTTGTGAACACTGGGAGCAGTATATAAGCCAAAGGGCTGTGCAAAGAAATGCTGCTTGCCCACTCTGAAATGAAGGTATTGCCTGCAACTTTCCCCGATAGGGATTGTGCAGATAAGCCTCAGAGATCCAAAGTTACCAGCCAGGATCCTTGTCTAACATTGGTAGCAACTGAGAGAGTGAGCATTCTGAACTTTGGAATTACCAAGAAAGAGTTCAGAATGGATAGATCTAGGATAGGACATTGGGTGCCTTTTTTTTTTTTTTTTGAAGAAAGTCTGGATTAGAAGCCCTGGCCTACCTACTGAGCAGGAACTGATTCTATTGCTCACAGATGACAAAATCTGCTTTTCTACTTCTGCCCTTTGGTTTGGAGAACTGTCTGGTAATCCTTTGGTTACCGGAAAAAAAAAAAAAGTGTGGAACAGAAACCAGTGTCCTAGGGATACAGTTCTGAGAAAACCATGTCAGTGATGGTGGCCCAGACATTTGCGACAGCCAACCTTCCCCCAAAAGGATTCTTCGGACAAGCATTTTTTACCCCACCTATCTAGGTTCCTAGATTCCCTGCCGGGACAGGATTTTTGCTAAGTGACCTTTACTCATTTAGGCATTTGAGGAACAGGCAGTTGGACAGTCATTGAGATGTAGGCTTAGAACTTTCCGCCTTAGAAGTGGAAGCATGCCAACACTTAGACCTTTGAGGGGCAGCCATCTGCCCCCTAGAAGATTTGTAACCTCTTGTCCTAGAATGGTTCTGTCTGCTGGTATCAGGAATGCAACTCTTAGAAGGGCAATTCCTGCTAAAGTGAGAAATTCTTTAACTGCCTGCACAGACTTGGCCTCTCCATTTTTTGAGCACTTCCTCTGCTTTGCTGCCAAAAAGAACGTCCTGATGTAAAGGTACATCTAAAAGCTTGGACTTGACAGGCTCTGGAATGGGCTATTCCCCGAGCCAAGCATGCCTTCTGATAAACAGATCCAGTAGCTGTCACCCTGCAGGAGGCTTCTAGAATGTCAAAACCACAATGCAATGAATGATTTTTGACAAGACTGGCAGAATTCAGCAAATCCTGCATATCTTAACTGTCAGGAGAGGCACACTTGCAATCTTTGACTTAAGCCTCCAAGATGCGCTGCTGATACTTAAGCATATGAAAAAGGCAATTGGTAAACCTAATAGCAGGAGTGGCAGAGGTATACATTTTTTTTTACTCCACCTATCTAGGTTCTTAGATTCCCTGTCAGGACAGGATTTTTGCTAAGTGACCTTTACTCCTTTAGGCACTCTGGGTCAGCTAGCAGATTCCTAAAAAGAAACAGAATCAGGAGTCTATAGAACCGGTTGGGTTTCCTGGGAGTAGGAGGAACCGAATTCAGAGAAAGTATTTTCCAGAAAACAACCACTTTAACACTGGACGAATAGCCAGAGGCTTATGCAGAGGCAAATCCAAAAATTTCCTGATCCTTAGATTGGGGATAATCCTGACCTTTTTTAAAATGCTCCGAGAGTATTCAGACCCCTGGAGAGACATCTACCCCTTTATGAAGGAGGAGGCTGTGAACCCCTAATAAGAGTCAAAAAGGTCATTAGCCATTTTAACCATTTGAGATTGAGGGGAACGAGAGGAAAAGTACAGTTTTGTACCTACCATAAATGTAGATGTTCAAAGATCCACATTGCTGCAGTCATAACCTGTGGGTAGTCCGCTGTCCTCGGTCGGCCCGAATACCAAGTGTTAGGCTGGCGTTGGTCATGGTCGCTCAGATCTGACGTCAGTACGCCATGGTATTAAAGCGCATGACCGACATCATATCCTCAGTCTTTCTTGCCCCAGATGTCAGAAGGCCCTAAAAAGAAAAACCATAGCCAAAAACAGATAAAACCTCCAAAACCTATGTACAAACAATATTTACAACCCAAACCACACAACCACTCCAAACTACAGAGGGGAAGGAGGGAGGGTAAATTGGACTGCAGCAATGTGGATCTTCGAACATATACATTTATGGTAGGTACAAAACTGTACTATGTTCTTCATCTCACATTGCTGCAGTCATAACCTGTGGGTAGAATCCCAAAGCAAAGGTAAAGGGAGGTTGGCAAAATCATAAAGCATTGGGAGCCAACATGCCCTGTAAAACTGCAGTGGCAAACCCAGCCCTTGATTTGGAATAAAGAGGGAGATGGTAATGTTTAGAAGAAGTGTGCACTGAACTCCAAGTAGCTGCTTCCAAAATATCTTTAGAAGCTACACCCCTTAAAAAAGCCGTAGAAGTGGCAGTAGCCCTAGTGGAATGAGGTCTGATTCCAGCCGGAATCTCCTTACCATGATGAGAACAAAAAGCAATAGAATGGCCAATCCACTTAGAAATAGTTTGCTTTGAAACAGGTTTCCCCTGAGAGCCCAAAGCAAAAGAAACAAATAACTGTTGAGACTGTCGGAACTCTTTAGTCCTGCTCAAATAATAACGCAACTGCCTGTGAACATCCAAAGTGTGCAAAATTTTCTCCCCTTTATTTTGGGGATCAGCATAAAATGTAGGCAAATGAATAGATTGGTTCAAGGCCACATTTGAAACCACTTTAGGCATAAAAGTAGGATTAGTACGCAGAGATACCCTATCCTTATGAAAAATCAGGAAGGGTTCAACTGCCATTAGAGCCTGTAATTCAGATACCCTTCTAGCCAACAAAAAAGCAGTCTTCCAAGACAAACCAACTCAGATGTAGCTGCAGGTTCAAAAGGAGGTAAAGTGAGTTTTTCCAACACAAAATTGAGATCCCAGGAAGGAGTAGGAGCTCTACGCAGGGGTCTTATGTTCTTTGCCCCTCTAAGAAATTGCTTAAACAAAGGATGAGAGAATAATGGTGTCACAGTCATAGTGAGCAGAAATGGCTGCAGCATGAACTTTTACAGAGGAGAAAGACAAACCCTTGTCTAATAATTCTGTAAGACATTGAAGTGAAACACTCACATTAGGCCTTGAAACATCAAAGCTCTTTGCTTTGCTCCAAATAAAAAATCTCCATTTATCAGCATAAACTTTCCTTGTACTAGGCCTTCTGGCCTCCAAAATGACATTCAAAACTTGAGGAAGCTGCGACCCTCCAGATTCTAGAACAGAATATGCCAGGCTGTCAGATGCAGGGACTGTAACCTGACATTGAGGAAATGATTGCCTGCCCGAGACAAAAGGTGTGGAATTGATGGCAAAGGCCAAGGAGGCTCCCGTACTAAACTCCTCAGCAGAGGGTACCAGTGCTGCCGTGGCCAATCTGGAGCTATTAGAATCATGGAGGGCTTGTCCTGTCTGACCTTCAAGAGCACCTTGGGAAGGAGAGGCAGAGGAGGAAAGGCATAGATGTGAAGATTGTTCCAACTGAATGATAGAGCATCCACTTTCCAAGCTTTTGGATGAAACATCTTTGTGCAAAACTTTGGCAACTGGAAATTTAGTGGAGAAGCGAACAGATCTATGTCTGGAGTCCCCCAAATCACTGTCAACTGTCGAAATACACGAGGATCGAACTTCCACTAGAGGGGATCCACCATCTGTCTGCTCAAAACATCCGCTAAGGAGTTCTGTGCTCCTGGCAGAAACCTTGCCTGAAGAGTGAGGTGCAAACTGAGAGCAGTCTCCCACAAAATCATAGCTTGCCTGCAAAGAGGGTACGAATGGGTTCCCCCTTGCTTGTTGATGTACCACATGACAGTTGTGTTATCTGTTTGAATCAACACTTGTCCTGGGTGAAGTAGATCCTTGAAAGCCATCAATGCAAATTGGACTGCTAACATCTCCTTCAAGGTGATATGCAAATGTTGAAGTCTGGCAGGCCACGTGTCTTGAACCCATTTTCCATTGAGGTGTGCTCCCCAAGCCTTGTCAGAGGCATTTGTCGTTAAGATTTGACTCTCCTCTGGTCGGGTCACAGAGAGTCCCTTGTTTAGGTGACATTCCTGAGCCCACCACAAAAATTCCTTTTGAATGCAAGGTATTATCTGAATGACAGTGTCCAGATCGTGGCAGTGTTGAGTCCATACACTTTTGAGATACCATTGTAGCTTCCTCATATGCAGTTTGGCATTGGGAAGCACCAGAATACAAGATGCCATGAACCCCAAGGCTTGAAGGACTGTCCTTGCAGTCAGCCTGGACCGGAGAGACAATTGTTGGAAGTGTAAGATTTCTTTGCTTGTCCGGGGTCAAAAAAGCCATCTGAGAGGCTGTATTCAGTCTCGCACCCAGAAAGCACATTTCCTGAGAGGGTACTCGACTGGACTTTGTTTCGTTCACAGAATACCCTAGGCACCTTAACACTGCCATAACATACTGTAGATGGTGAAGTAGCTTGTCTTTGTCTTGAGCAAGAATTAGGCAGTCGTCCAAATAAGGATAAATTTGTATTCCTCTTAACCTTAAGAAGGCCATCACTGGAGCCAGAACCTTTGTGAACACCCTGGGCGCAGTAGATAAGCCAAAGGGCAATGCAGAGAACTGATAATGTAAAGTCCCAGCTCGAAAACGCAGGAATCTCCTGCAACTGGGCCCGATAGGAATATGAAGATAAGCCTCTGAGATCCAGAGTTACCATCCAGTGATCTTTGCCCAACAGAGGCAGTTGTTGTTGCAAAGTCAACATTTTGAATTTTGGAATGTCCAGGTATGTGTTGAGGATAGATAAATCCAAAATTGGCCTCCAAGTGTTTCCTTTCTTTGGTACAAGAAACAGGCGAGAATAAAATCCTAGGCCCACTTCTGACAGAGGGACCTGCTGTATAGCCTCCATTTGAAGAAGTAAAGAAATCGGTTTGTGAGCCTCCACCCTTTGCTGAGGAGGAACGACTGGCATGCCTTTGAAAGGAGGCAATGTGTGGAAATAAAACTTGTAGCCTCGGTCTATAATGTCCAACACCCATTTGTCCTGGGTGACTAAAAGCCAATTTGGCCTGAAAAGCGCCAACTTTCCTCCCAGAGGAGCTGCCAGACAGGAAGGATCTGGCAGCTGAAGATGCAGGTCATTGGGTCTGTTTACGAAAGGACTGGCCCCTGCCCTCACCTGTAGATTGTGAAGGGGAACTCCACGTTCTAGGCCTAAAGAACCCTGAGCTCTGCCCCTACCACGTCTAGATCTGCCCCTAGACTAAATCAGAAGGGTAAGCCCATCCCTTAGTAGGCCAATTTCTGCTAAACTTAGGGGGCTGCACCTGCAAAAAATCCTTAACAGTCTGCATAGACTTAGCTTAGTCTTCCATTTTCTTCAAGACTGACTCCACAGGAGAACCAAACAAAACTTCAGACTGAAGAGGAGCATCCAAAATTCGAGCTTTAACATGCTCTGACAAGTTTTGATCCTTAAGCCAGGCGTGCCTACGAATAACTGATCCAGTGGCAGCCACCCTGGAAGAAGCCTGTAAAGCATCGAAACCACACTGCAAAGAATGCTTACCCACCTGATCAGAGGCATGAACCAAATCCTGTAATTCCTTACACTCTATGCCCTCTGCCAAAGCATCTACCTTAGACTTTAACTGAGTAAGGAGAAAATTCTGGTACTTCAACATATGAAACTGGCAATTCAAAGCCCTCATTGCTAGAGTGGAAGAGGTACACACTTTTTTACCCCACCTATCCAAAGCTCTAGAATCTTTATCCATAGGAACTGGATTCTTTACAACAGAAGCCCTGACACCCTTAGGTCCCTGGCTAATAGTTTCTGGGTCAGTCCTTGGGCTCTTATACAGATATTTATGAGCCTCTGGCACTCTAATACCCATCTGGTTTAACCGGTGCAGGAGGCAAAGAGTCTGGATTAAGGGAAGCCTCAGAGAAAACATCCTGAACCACATCCAAAACAGGAGGTATAGCCAAGGGCCGATGTTGTGGTAAAAACAAAAAATCCCCAAGCCTCTTTCGGGAATCTGAGAAATCCTGACCTTCCCATTTAAAATGCCCCCTCATAGAATGCAGGGTTTCTGAAAAAGAAAAATCCTCTGGAGGAGAAGCAGAAGGACTAGAATCCTCTGCATCTGAATCAGAATAAGGAGGAAAATCCTGAATGTCTTCAGCCGAAGACTGAGTAATCTGAAGAATGTTCTAAACCTTTCACCTCTGGCTCCACCCTAGGCCTCTTATCTGGAGGGGGCATAGAACCCCTGATTAAGGAAATCAAATCTTCTGCCATTTTTAGCATGTGTTTTTTAGGTACAGAACCTGCAGAACTGGGACTGACACCAGAGAAAGACAAACCAGGCCTGACCTTGGAAGGTACCTTAGAGACAGAAGGGGAAGGCCTAACCACCTTATGCAAAGAAGGGAGTACAGCAACCTGAGAGGCCCCCTCAGCCTGACCCGACTCCTGAGAGGCCACATCTTGCAAAATTAACGGCTCCCCCCGAGACTCAGCTGAAACCTCGGCTGGATCCAGATTCCACCGTAGTTTCTAAAGAACTGGCATCCGGAACGGACGACTCATCCTGCTTGGACTTGGGTTTTTCCTTGTGGTTCTTAGCGGTAGCGGGCATCGGAGGATCCGACGGCATATTGTAATTACACCGCTTACCGAAGACAAGCCTAGCGCAATCTAACCTACGTTTAATGGTGCGCTTATTAAATCTAGCACAAAAGCGACACCGACTACGTCGTGCTCAGGCCCCAAACAAGGAATACAGAGGGAGTGGTAATCCCTATGAGGTATCCGTTTCCCACAAGAAATACAATTATTCACTTTTTCTGACATCCGGAATTAACTGAGGCAAGAAAAGACAAATATTCCCCAACGGGGTACTTAGCCCAACTTGGTTTTCGGTCTGAAACTCAGAATACGAAAATTTCATAACGCCGAACGGCACTTGCAAACGCTGCTTCTGCTTCAGACCATGCGGCAAGAAAGACTGAGGATATGACGTCGGTCATGCGCTTTAATACCATGGCGTACTGATGTCAGATCTGAGCGACCATGACCGACGCCAGCCTAACACTTTGGTATTCGGGCCGACCGAGGACAGCGGACTACCCACAGGTTATGACTGCAGCAATGTGAGATAAAGAACATCTGGAGCCTGTTTCTTCACAGGCATACGACTGGAGAATTTACTTGCAAGTCTGAAGGATTGGAGGCTTGGCAACCGCCATAGGGGTAGTAGTAGTCAGTATGTAGTCAGTATGAGCCTGCCGTCAGAAAGAAGAACAGAGCCCTCTGACATTGGAGCCAGCTTAGTGGTTCCAGATTCAGCTAGAGAGACAGGCAGAAGACCAAATGGAAGCCTGGGGGGACTCAAATGGTCACAACTAAGGCATGCGGTTGAAAATCCGCTGACTGCAGGGGCTGCAAAGGTGCCTCATTGGCTACCACAGGACTCACTACCAACTTATCCGAAGACTTGGCACTCGGAAGCCTGTCACGGTCCTTTTGTCCTTTCGCTTAAGGATATCTGAAGCCTGAAGACCAGCCGACACCATCCAGACAAACTTAAGCCACACTCCCAAATGCTTAGCTAAAAGCTTAGCCCAACGACAAATAGTACGCAGATTAAAGGAAGCAGAGATCACAATTGGGAACGTCATTGTCATGGCTTAAACAAATCCAATAGGAATAAAAAAAACTCTATGGGGAATCTGCTTTCCACAGGCAAGACAATTAACTGACATTAGTTACAGCAAGAAAAAGTAAGGCCACAGTGGTGCAGCGGCTAGCATTGCCGCCTCACAGCAAGAGGTGCTCAGGTTCGATCCTCAGCTGGGGTGCTTTGTATTGAGTCTGCCTGTCCTCCCTGTGGTCGTGTGGGTTTCCTCCTACATCCCAAAGACATACTGTAGGTGGACTGGACACTAAATTGGCCCTAAGTGTGTGTGTGTGTGTGTGTCTTCAGTGGAAAGTTGGCCGCCAGGCTGGCAACCTGACACTAAAAACTCCACTGCCAATCATGAGCGGACAGGTGATTCGCTGTAGCGACCCCTAACCGGGGAAAAAGCCGAAAGTTATGGCAAGAAAAATAAACAAAAACGGGGATCCCAATGGGGTACTTTGCTGTAGTAGACTTAACTTTGTAGTCTGAAACAAAAAAGGTAAATGGCTGACCGACACTTGTGCAAAAATGCTGCTTCAGGCTCCGCAGCAAGGAAAACTGAGGAAGTGACATCGGTTGCCTCCTTTTGTATCCTACGTCCTTAGACAGCCGATGTCATTTACTTGCCTTCGGTATTCAGGCCAAATAGAGGGCTACCAGGAGCCAGATAACCCATTGGTTAGGACTGCAACAGTGAAACACTGATCACCTGCAACAAAAATTTCCAATGCAAGGATTTTTAGAAACTAAGACCATGCACAGAGTGCAAGTTTCCTACAGTACTTCTAGCACTAGGTGCAAAGGTGCTGCTGATGTCACAGGAGACAACTTTTTGATCCAAAATTAAACTCCTGCTTGGCCTCATCACCTACTTTGCCTACACACACTGCTTGGCCAGCATAACCATACCAGAGTTTAACAACCCATATCAATTATAAATATAGATCCCTATAAACACCGACTGTACAAAAATGAAATACCCTTAAGCATTACCTGTTCTTCCTCTTGGCCTGGTACATCATGAATGTCTGCACAATGACACCATGCAGCAGAAATAGAAATTAAGACTGCAGACCCTACAACCTCAAACCACAACGTGGAGAGGCTATGGAGTAGGAGATTCAAGTCACCCTAAGGGAGGAAGACTACCTCCAAAACTCTGCCCCAATGTAGATTTCCACCAGTAGCAGAGGAAATTATGACTGCAGGAAGAAAATTCAAACACTGGCAACCCCCCAGTTCCAGTACTGCAACACAAATTACAAAGAAATTCTCAGTACGCAAATTTGAAAGAAAGCATCAAGTCAGGAAAAGCTACCACCAGAAGTTCACCTAGTCTGTGAAAAAATTACCACTCCCTTACAAATGAATCCAACCACTTGTGAAAACTAGGCCACCAACTACTTTTAGTTGCACTGTAATGGGTGTGTGTAACAGCACTAAATAAAAACACTTACGCGTTCAGAAGAAAGGCACCTTCTGTGCATCTGTCAAGAGCCTTCCTTGCAGCTGGCTTTCCTGCAAATTCAACTATGCCTTTCCCAGTTTGTCTCCCTCTATCATCCACAATCACAATAGCTCTTTCCACTTGTCCAAAAATGGAAAAGGCTTCTTCCAGCATCTCATTTGATATATACTGCGGCAGATTCCTCACAGACAGTGCTGCACTGTGAGAAGCAAAGCGAACTCTGAGTTGTTTTCCTCGCAAAGGGAGATTGTCCAATTCTATCTTGGCTATCTCTGCCAAAGTTCTTGTTTCCTGAAAAAACAAATTAAAAAAAAATATATATATAATGTTAAGACAGTCATGCATTAGGAGAAACTGCCAAGAGGATAAAAATCAGTTTAGAACTTATAATGCAAAAAACTTTCCAAGCCCTTTAAAAACAAAGCTACACCTCGAAGTCACCAAGACATAAGGAGCATCTGAAGCCATTTGTAAAGGTCATCCCCCAAGTATGCACCACATAGCTTAAGAAACTGCAACACAGCCATGTTTGAAATAATTCCTGATCCCAACCACCAAAGACTCCAGAGGTTTCAAACCCCCCTTTATACCATTCCCCAGGAAAGAAAAATCTTAACTGCTGTGATGGTCTAACCAGACCACTGCAGTAGTATCCAATTAAACTTTAGTAGCCACAAGCAATCTTAAAAATCATTAGACATGACAGATGGACAGTTGCACACTTGCCATAATGAAAGTGTCCATCTGTTCAATGGTTGGTTCTCCACTCTCATGGCAGACCAAAGCCAGCAACTCTGACTCAAGACACTTCTCCAGAGCCCAATATTCTCATTTCTACAAATCACCTTTCAGTATATCTAGTAAAAAAGCAAAGTTGATCTAATTCTAAATACAATTTGAAGGAGTCTAAACAGGAAAAGGGGACAATTTTAAACACTGGATGAGAAGAAAGAGGGCAATAAGGACAGAATAACTACATAACTTTTGTATGCTGTACTGCCTTGTCAGTCTATGGTTGGGACAGACCACACACATTATATATATATATATATATATATATATATATATATATATATATATATATATATATATATATATATATATATATATATACATATACATATATATATATATATATATATATATATATATATACACACACATATATATATATATACACACACACACATATATTATATATATATATATATATATATATATATACATATATACATACACATATATATATATATATATATATATATATATATATATATATATATATATATATATATATATATATATATATATATATATATATATATATATATATATATATATATATATATAAAACCATTATACTTGGTGATTTTAACATTGATTGGAATACCTGTATAGCCCAAAAACCTACTAACCATATTAATCTCCATGGTTACTCACAATTGATTACAACTACAACTAGAATCCATAAACCTAACATGAAAGAAACAATTCTAGATTGGATTTTAATAAATAATACCCCTAACAACTATACTCCTGGGACACTTCCTGATAGTATTAGTGATCATATTCTTACCTATGTTAGACAAAAATTGAACATTCCTAATAAGCATAAACTAAAAACAAGTCGCTCAAAAAGATTTCAACCCTGATAACTTCCTTAATGTATTAAAAGCTTGTGACTGGTCACCTTTATCAAACCTTGAGCTAAATAAAGCAGTTTCCTATTTTAACACTAAATTTCTACAGATCCTGGACTATCACGCTCCCATTCAAACCACCAGGATAAGAGCCAAAACTGCCCCGTGGCCATCTAAACAAACAAAAGAAAGAATGATCCTGAGAAACAAAATCTGGACTAAATGGAGAGCTACAAAATCTCCAGCTGATCATCTCCTATATAAACAGTTAAGAAATACTACCAAGAAATACACTATTAGCGATAAAAAGGAATTTTATCTTCATCTTCAAAATACTACTCAAAATACCCCACAAAAGTTTTGGTCAGGCATTAATAAACTTCTAAAACCTGGGCATTCTCCTACTCCTGCTCAGACAGGACTAAACCCTAACTCTTCTACACAAATCCCAGATGCCTTTAATAACTACTTTACAGAAGCTATTCTAACTCTAGCCAACTCTCTACCAACACCCATTGCCTCCCCACAGAATAACCCACCAGCCTCTACTAATGCCTTTCAAATCCAACCTGTCGCATCATCAATCATATATAAGCTTTTACTAAAACTAAAGCCTTGCACTCCCATCTGCAGACAAACTCCCAACCGAATTCCTACAAATAGCTGCTAAAGCTATTTATCTCCCAATATCTATACTGATAAACAGAACCATCTCTGAAAGGAAAATCCCTACCATTTGGAAAATTTCTCATAATTCCCCTACATAAAGGTGGTCCTTCCTCTGAAATATCCAACTATCGCCCTATTGCCTTACTCTCCCCATTAGCAAAGATAATGGAAAGGTGCATACACAAACAATTTCTGGACTACCTGCTTCAAAACAAACTGCTAGCTGACTGTCAACATGGCTTCAGGCCCCACCACAGTACTACAACTGCCCTACTTTCCTTTGCTGACTCCATCAATAAAAATCGTAATAACCATTTCTCTGCTGCACTATTTATAGACCTATCAAAAGCCTTTGATATGGTTAACCATAACATACTTCTTGAAAAACTTAACAACCTCCCTCTAAGCTCGCATTCCTTGCAGTGGTTTAGAAGCTATCTCGAAAACAGGCAGCAAGCAGTACTTTGGGAAAACAACCTATCATCCTTACTCCATGTAAATATCGGGGTTCCACAAGGCTCTATCCTTGGACCCCTTCTTTTCTCATTATTTATCAATGATCTTTATCTGAATGTGCCACAAGCGACCTGCATCCAATATGCAGATGACTCCACTCTAATCTGCTCAGATACAGACATTACCTCTCTTCAATCCATTACCCAAACAACCTTCCATAATGTTGAAATATGGTTTACGCAGCACTGCCTCCTCCTTAACCCCAAAAAAAACAAAGCTACTGCTCTTTACTCCTACAAATAAATCTCCTACACCTTTCTTTACTATCTCCTCTAATAATGCTACCTGTATAAACCCTGAAAAAAACACTCTACTATTAGGTCGAACCACTGATAACCAACTGAACTTTGAGGAACAAATAAACACTTCTATTAAAGCTGTTAATAAAAAACTTGGGTCACTATAGAATTAAAGCCTTCCTGAACCCAGTAGCCCGGAAAACTATTGCACAAACCCACCTACTCTCCACCCTTTTTTATGCTTCAGCTATATTCACCACACTTTCTAAAAATAACATGAACAAACTCTCTACCTGTTATACAGTATAGCTAGATTCATTAATGCTACACCCCTTAGAACTCACCATTGTCACAACCTTAAACAACTAAACTGGCTAGAACTAAATAACCACCTATTGTATCAACAATTACTCATCATTCATAAGGCTCTCTATTTCCCCGAAAATACTCCCAGCCTAGCATACCTCATTTCTCCATACAAGAACCTAACCACACTTCGTTCTGCAAATAAGTTCCTAGTATCCATAACTAAATCATACAATAAAGCTGGGGATGCTTTATTTGCTAATTCCATTGGTAAAATATGGAATCAACTCCCCCAGAATATAACTAGTCTGGGGTCTACCTCTTTATTCAAAAAAGAAATCAAAGAAAATCTTATTTCACATTGGCTATGTCCCTGTACCAATCCTGACTGAAACATTCTAAATACAACTAAATTTTTTTTGTCCTCTCTCTAAGCCCTACCTGATGCCTTCTGGAGATGAGATATAATCATAAGTAATGCCTTAAATTAGTATATCCTTAGTGTTTTACAGCCTACTATGTTACTAGTAGAACTAGACTTGTACATTTGAAATCTCTTTGTTGTCCCCTCTTGTAATGTAAGACTGATAAGTTACTGAAATGTTATTGCCTTGACTCTCTTGTACCTTTTAGAATTCTATGTAGAAAATGTTTGCTTTAGTCATATTTATCATAGTAATTTTTTGTTTTATTCATATTCATCACTGCAATTTTTAACTGTACTGGAGCTTTTCTCCCCAGGCCTCTACTGTAAATGGATATATATCCAGCTAGACTAGCCCAGTCAACAAATGTAAAATAAAAAAATAAAAATACACATTTACACACACACACATACACATTTACACACACACACACATTTACACACACACACACACACACATTTACACACACACACACACACATTTACACACACACACACACATTTACACACACACACACACACACACATTTACACACACACACACACATTTACACACACACACACACATTTACACACACACACACACACACATTTACACACACACACACACACACACACACACACACATTTACACACACACACACACACACATTTACACACACACACACACACACACACATTTACACACACACACACACACACACATTTACACACACACACACACACATTTACACACACACACACACACACACATTTATACACACACACACACACACACATTTACACACACACACACACACACACATTTACACACACACACACACACACATTTACACACACACACACATTTACACACACACACACACATTTACACACACACACACACACATTTACACACACACACACACACACATTTACACACACACACACACACACATTTACACACACACACACACACATTTACACACACACACACATTTACACACACACACACACACTTACACACACACACATTTACACACACACACACACATTTACACACACACACACATTTACACACACACACACATTTACACACACACACACATTTACACACACATTTACACACACACATTTACACACACACATTTACACACACACATTTACACACACACACATTTACACACACATTTACACACACACATTTACACACACACATTTACACACACACATTTACACACACACATTTACACACACACATTTACACACACACATTTACACACACACATTTACACACACACATTTACACACACACATTTACACACACACATTTACACACACACATTTACACACACACATTTACACACACACATTTACACACACACATTTACACACACACACACACACACACACATTTACACACACACACACACACAAACATATACACACAGACATATACACACATACACACACATACACACACACATTTACACACACATACACACACATTTACCCACACACATATACACACACATTTACACACACATACACACATTTACACACACATATACACATTTACACACATACATATATATATTTACACATACATATATATATTTACACATACATATATATATTTACACATACATATATATATTTACACACATACATATATATATTTACACACATACATATATATATTTACACACATACATATATATATTTACACACATACATATATATATTTACACACATACATATATATTTACACATACATATATATTTACACATACATATATATTCACACATACATATATATTCACATTTACACACATATATATTTACACACATATATATATATATATATATTTACACACATATATATATATATATATATATATATATATATATATATATATATATATATATATATATATATAAATATATATAACACATATATATAATATACAAGTGTGTATTGCTGACCATGTTGATGCAGCACATGAAGCTATAGAAAATTATATGGACATTTTAGAATACACTTTGCATAAGACTACTGGCCTAAAGACAGATTCAAGTATGTAACTAGATGGCCGTGATTTTAGTTTCCTTAGGATTTACCTTTACAGAATGAGGTACAAGCTGTCCATGTACATCCAAGGCAAGGAGCTGGTATTCTCAGGATATTGGAAGACTGGCAAGTTAACAGTTCGGCTGAGGATAGTCTGAGGTCACATTAGAAAAACTTGAGGACTCTGGAGAAACTGATAGGTTTGCTTACAGTACAAGCCATGTAGCACAGGTACACAAACTAGAAATCAAACCTTTCAAAGCCTTGACCGAGGAAGAATCAGAGGCTCAAAGGATAGTCTAGCGAAAGTCTAGGAGTCTAAAAATGCAAGGTCCCATGCTGGGGTCTGAAGTGCCCCAAAACAAAATAAAGTGCCTTTGGAATTCATTGGAAGTTGAAAAATAGCAGACAATCGAAGAGAGTCAGTGGCTGTAGCAAACTGGCCAAGCACTGCAAGGCTGAACGGAGTAAGGGTTCAATCCTGGACCTCAGATTTTTCCCAATTTGGTCTTTACATGGTTTTCTAGTGGGCTGGGAGAGAGGTAGTCAGAATCAGAACTACCTTAGAAGGGAATGCTGGATTACTGGTCCTCACTGGAAGCAGATAAGCCATGCAAGTTAGGTTTAAGGTGGCGATATCCAAATAATGCTGGTCCAATAGGCAAGATAGGACCAGCTGCAGATCCACTGGCCCTGGATTGTCAGATATGGTAAATGCGGGGCAAAACACCCAGGGAAGCTTATAAGGGCAAAATAGCTACTGCACTGTCGAAACAGGAGATTCAGACAGATGAAGTTGACCAACAGGTGAATTTTTTTCCATTCAACGGCAGAGGAATTAGTTGAGGGACGAGGATACAATGACAACTTGCTAGAAAATTGGTCCCACCTAGAAATTGCACTGCTATACAAAAACACTGAAGATACTGTCTCATAAGGGGTAAAAATCAGATGCATCCTTGCTTATATACACCATAGTAATTATGTACTTTCTATATGGATGGAAGTCACACCATCTTAAGATCATGGTCTTCGCCAGAACAGATATGAAGACAAAACTCATGACCACATTCCTTGGGCTGTGGTTTCATAATGCCCCCCCCCCCCCCCCACAAGAAAGTATTCATGGCTACTGTGCTTAAAGACGAGACAACATACTTGATTTAAAACAGGAGAGACTTGCACCATTAAGTTTCTGTAAACTGAACAGTCTTGTACAAAGTGAAGGGCGAGTAGAATGGAACAAAATCTACTGCAGGACTTTCTCAGTACCAGAAATGAAGTGCTAACAGAGGCTGCTATAGTACCAAGCAGTACAGAAATTGAAGGAGTTATTTGACAAGACTCAGATCTCAGATCAGCCATTGTTACTCTTGCAGTGTCCAGGTGGCAGACTAAGATGTCAGGGAACTGGAAAAAAAAAAAAAAAAAGGCTTCCATACGGATCTGCCCAAGGGCTGACCACCTGTCAGCAACTTGGAGATAGTCAGATTCAGGAACACCCAGAACCCTTGCACACCAAGGTGCAGTGCAACCACCAACATGCATTTGTATAAACACCTGGGGGGGCACCTACGGTGATGCTCAAGGGCACAGTTCAGGAAGTACAGCTGTGTAGACAATTTGCCAAAATTTTAGAAGCTGTGTAGATAAAATGCTGCAGTAATATTCTTGGGACTTCCGCCATGATGAACTTGCACACATCATGAATAATGGTCTTACTCCACAGCTGGACAAAACGAAGTAAGAGGTGCATCAGCCAATAACAGTCCTTGTCCACAAAACTGGAGGTAGATGCCTGCAGGAAGAGTATCAACCTGCCCAAATGCCCTACAGTGACAGAATATCCCCTCCTAAAAATGGATTTGGAGGAGTGAGAAGGTGGGCAAGGAACTCAACCCTAGGTGGACCGAAAGAGAAGGATGTCCTCTAAAGTTTGCCAAATTATCTACACAATTATACCATGTTAGTCAACGCTGTAGCACTTACTCTTGGAAAAATTTCCAAAGCAGACTATTTAGGGTGGATAGGTTGAGCACTGGTGTGGACACGGGAAGCTCTGAAATACAGCAGAGGCAAACTCTGCTCTTGCTGTGGAAAGGTTTCCTAAATGGTAGTGCTTGAACAGGAGACTACGTGGCAGCCTCAATCAGGCTGTGTAAACATTCCTGTCAAACAGGCTGTTGTAGCAGCTTTAGCTCTGATAAATGTGTTCCAACTGTCAGGGACCCATTTTCTATAAACAGCAGAAGTCTACAATTCACTTAAATGGGTCTGCTTTCTTAGTGGTTTCCAGTGCTTACTCTCCACAAGTGCCAACAGTTAAGTCTGGAGCATGTTAAATGTTACACAAAACTGAGAGCTGAACAGCCTGATTCAAGGACATCAGACACTACCTTAGACATGAAAAACTGGTTAAGTTCAGATGGTTAACTGTCCCAATTATATACCATGAGATTCATTTTACTTCAAAGCCTACAGTACTGAAATTTGCCTAGCTGAGGTGAGAGCAAGGAGAGCAGTCTCCACACGTCACAGGAGCAGAAGCAATTGTTTCAAAATGCCAGTGACATCAGCTTATAAAGTAAATACTTTACTCACAAAAAGTGGACAAGATCCCATCTGGGCAGCCAGAGATGAACTTCATTTGCAGATGAGCATAGGGAACTAGTAAAGCATGCTGACACTGCTGAAGTGTGCACTTACCAGGATAACTCTTGCTTACCATTTTCTTGGCATCAGGCTGACATTTTCCACTTGGCAGTTTTAACTTCCTTTGTTCAGAGCATCTAACCAGTTCCCCCAACTTGATATGCAAGAGACTGTGGCAACTTATCCTCTGTGCTGGTTAACTGGCATGTGGCCAACCAGAGCAAAGAATGGGTAACCACCTGCTGATGTACCATATCTGTTTCATATGTAGGATTCATGGACATAGCAGAAATATGGCCATTTAAGAAAAGCAATTTTAGAAGAGGTCCTTCTCTGCTACAATATTAACACATGGGATACAGCCCACAAGGCAACCAGACATCCAGCGTATCACAGCCTTTAGGTTGTTGTAAGGTGCACCATACATCACTAGTATGCTCCTTGCATAGCAGAGGACATAAAAAGGGACATCCAGATGTACCCTCCTCAGAAACAAGAGCCCCAGCAAGAACAGCAGTCCAAGTAAGATCTGAGCAATAAACCCAGAAGAAAAAGGTACCAGGGGACGGAGTGAATATTGCAGCAGTAAAAAGGACACCTGTTATGGTAAAATTTTATACAACTGTACTATGTCCTTCCATTCACTGACACCTGCAAGGCCTCCAAAGATGTGCAACCGGCTGAAAACCATACCAGTCTCTGAACTAGACAGTGGGTTCAGTCAAACTGGGTGAACCTCTGGGCCTTAATCAGGCTTGGGTTTCTTTGGCTCCTTTATCTGTCACTTAACAGTCTTCGCCTTCCTCTTCATTAGCAGTTGCACTTCAGGCCTAGAAGTACCTTCAATTACATCCAGAGCAAAGCTTTTTAAAGAGACAGATTCTTTAGAAAAATTGAGGGAGGGAAGGCAACTTGAGCGTTTTTAGGGACAAAAAAACTTGACCAATACTTTAAGATGTATGGTCATGAGCAACCAAGCAAACACTGCTTTGTGGCAGTCCTAATGGGGAATTTAGATTCCACAACTGCATTTTTCACTTCTGGATGACACTAACCAGAAACACAAAGCAACCAAAAGCAAGGAAAAATACCCCAATGGGGCACTTATCTGAACCAAAGTACACCAGCACATCACGACTGGCAATCAGACCAACAATCAAAAGAATGGCAACTGGCAGCAATGAAGTTCTGAGAAGGGTACATCCAGATTTCTCTTACTGAGCAGTGCACTAGTAATGTACAGCATATCCTATGGCAACCTAAAGGCTTTAGTATACTGGCCAGGCACCTGGTTGCCTTGTTGGCTATATCCCATGTGTTAATGCTGCAGCAGGGAACAAAGAAATCATGGATTTTGCAAGATGTCATTTCCCCACCAATGCAGCTCTAAGCAGAGGAGTAGATTTTTCAGGGAGTGATGGAGACAAGTTTTGAAACTGGTCCTCATGTGAATTCAAGAAGCCATGTAACCTAGGACCCTCAAAACTACCTCAATGTATTAGTCCCCAAGGTGTTGAAACAGATCATTTGGATTCTGTCCACCAAAAAAGGCCTTCCTCCCTATGAAAACACCCTCCATCCCCCCAGAAGGTAGCCCTGGTACTGGGGAACAGCTACATTTGGAAATTTAATGTTAGATCCACCTTCTGGAGTAATCCATGGCGATCTGCATAGCTGGCAAGTTCTGCTACAAACTGGGCTTGGATGAGACTACTGTCCATGTAAAGATAAAATTACCACAGTTATGTAGAAGGCAAACACCGGTGCCCAACATCTGGTGAAAGAGTTGAGGCATAGACCTGGTAACAGATCCCCTACCCAGAAACCTGTGTTCCTGTACTTACATGAAGGTAAGCAGACTACAGATCCTGTTACTGTATTCCCGCAGAAGAATGGGTGGTAGCACACTTTGGAAATACTAAAATTCAAAATGCTCACCATTCAGAAAGGCTAGGTTTTGTAAAGTAGTTTAAATTTATGCCTCCACTTCTGGGTCTAGAAGAGGTGCAGCCTTTTCCTACATCTTCCCTGTATACTGTAGGAATTGACCCTTTAAGTAAGGGGTCCTGCTATACAGTAGTATTTCTTGCTGCTTTGTTGGTCAGAGGATACTTGAAAGGGGATGTCCTCAAACTGCAGGTTGTACCAAAATTCACATACAAAAGTTCACACAAAAACAAAGCTGCGTATATAATGTGCAAAGTCAGTTTTCCACTGGCTGCAAGAGCCTTCCTCTCTGGAAAAGGAGGGCTGGAGGTCAGTGGCCTCAGCTGCTCTGGGGAGGATTTCCCACTTCAGTAACCAAAATGGGAGGAATCTAGCACTAGTTCTTGAGGAAGGTAAAGGTTAGCTGGGGTGATTTCTAGGGAGAATGGAAAAACAATTTACAGACTTGGACCCCCCCACCCAAGGTGATTCAAAAACTGAAGGGGAAACAAAAGATTGCCCATTTTAAGGGCCAATGTCTGCTTTTACAGATATGAAACAGGCAGAGTCCTCAGCCAGTCGCATATGTGCGACTGCCCCCATGGTAGCGGCCTTGCATCATAGCCACACTTGCTAGTCACTTGGAAGCCATGGAGGCTCTTCCTCTGTATCCCCCATGGTCTTGGACTTTGTATTGAGCACATGGAACAGTCAGTTAAAAGTTCAGAGTGGCCAAGGTGCAAGTCTTCAAACATCTGTCAAACATTCTGCTCTGTTATTGGGCAAGGGGTTTTTTTGGTTAAGATCACATGCTCCCTTGCAGAATTCTGAAGGCACTACTAAAATCTACCAATTGGGATTCTGAGAGGTGCATAAGGGAGTTTGGTTGCAACACTGCACGGACTCTAGACTCACCAATGGTCCTCCAAGAGGGAGGAAGAGGAGCTTCCTGAACTTAGTCAGAACCTTGGAAAATATTTGACTACAAGGTGAAGGCAGCCATCTTATAAAGGGTACCGCCAAAGGATAAAAACTCAGGTGGAGAGGTGAATGCTAACAGGTCTTCAGAATCAAAATCTGAATACTGCAGAGAAAAGTGATGTACATGAGCCAACTAAACTTGCGTTCCAAGACTCAGCAGCACTTGAACTGCCCAGGGTTGCCAATAAGGCACACCAAAGCTGGCCCCAGCAGCTGAAAAATCTGACGCCACTGCCTGTAAGGACCCTTCTGATGCATTACAATACACCAGCTTCACTTGTCTGCTAGTATGTTGGATCTGCCTTGGATCTTGCTATCTGAATTTGGTGGACCCTATGGACTTCTGCCTTTCCTTACAACCAAATTAAAATTATAATGGAGCAAGGAGTCTCATCTGAGCCATGTTCTTGATGTAGTCCCAGTTAGTTAAGGAAAGATGAACAGCCTAGCTCATGCTACAGTGATATCACCAACTCCTTTCAACTTAACCTTTGCTGGACTATTTCCTTTAGCTTTCTCTGGACCTTGGCTTTCTCTGGCCAAGGTCCTCACAAGCCAAAACACCAGTAGAGTTGAAGGGGAAGGCCCCCCCCCCCCCCCAAGAGGCACGTGACCAAAAAAATATCCCTACAACTTTGTAATCCTATTTTTTTGTTTTAAATAACTCAAAGTGACAGGACTGGAAGACACAAAGCTGTGAAAAGCTTGCTAAGAAAAGTACCCAGAAAGCTTGCTTAATTCACTTGACAATTCAAAAAATCACACCAAAATAGCAACAGTGGCAACAGGGATGTGAAGATACCAGATGAGTGATGCATTATGGGAGGAGTTTGGGCTGAGCCAAATCTCAACCCTCAGATCCAACAACCCACAGGTTGAGGCACAAAAACACACATCGCAACTTCAATTCCCAGGTACACATGTACACACAAATGGGCAGACCACCAAATATTGGGAGGGGCAGAATTCACCTGACAAGAGATCAAACAAGATGAAAAGCGAAGGTAGTGATTCAGACCCTGCAATAGGAATGGATTTAAACGCTAGACTCAGTGGTCCCCACCCAAAGTTGTCATTTTTGAAGTGACAGTTTTGTCAGAGATAAATCACAGAACACTTAAAGCAGCATGGTATACAAACGTTAGTGTTCATTAAAAACAATGAATGAAATCCTAACAGTGTGCGACTAAATTCAGCACAAATTTTCTACATACTCTGATGTCAGATACTGCACATGGGGCGAGGCAAAGCCTACACAAATTACAAGATGGGAGTGTCCATCACCAGGCAAGTTTTCCCACATGGAACTGTGGAAGCCCTGAATGCAACTAAAGACCATACAACCACACAAGAGGCAAAGGGATTTAAATTTAGGAGCTGCCACTTAACTGCTGCTGTCCATGGAGCCATTAAACTTGGGGTTAAGCAGGCTGCCCCTTCAGCAAATTCAACTTTGGAAGCTTCTCCCAATCTGATGTTACTAGAGAGTATTAGGTCAAACTAGTAAAACTAGTTTGAATTGGATTTAAAATTTCAGGTCTTTCAAATCTCAAAGTAAGAGTATTTTCTTCCAACCTACTTTTAAAAAAAATGAAAATCTGAGCAAGACTACCAATTGCTGGTAGTTTATGATTTATCAGCTTGATATTAGTGCTTCTATTTTGAACTTGGTGAGAGGAGCACAGAACATTTTCTAGCCTTTCTTGGAGAACACCAATCACTGAAAAGCCTGACAGTCCTCCATCACTAAACCTAAGCTGGTTTCTAAGCAAACCACTGGGCAGTGTGCAGTGAACTTTAATGGTTTTGATCTTGAACTGCCATGAAATTTGGTAGTTGTATTTAATCAGGAAAAGAAAAGCCTACAAACCCAATGCAAAATACAGGCGGCTACTGGGATAAGACTGCCAAGAGTGTCACCTGCTTCTCAAAGCATCATTGGGATTACTGCTACTGTCCCACTTCTGAAAAGAGCAAAGGGACATACTCCCAGCAGAGTGCAGCTGTGGTGAAACCAGCAGTGGCCAATAACATTCCCAAATTGCGTCTTACCATAAGTGCTGCTAGACTAAGTCACTATCCAACCTAATGTCAAAGGTTTACCCCAAATACCTTTGAAGTCTATAGAGTATTAGCATTATACCTCAGTCTGCTCAGCCTGTGACCTACATCTGCATCTACATCTGCAGTCAGCATCAGGCATTTCAAGGGGGATAAATAAGGCAACTGCTACACTGTTCACTTCCACCAACTATAAATGGCACCAGCCCATTACTTGTAAGCACATCTCCATACCAATCCCTTAACTAGTGTCGAAGCTGCAAACTGCTAGTCTTTCATTATCTCATCCTTCAGCACAAAGCAAAATCTGCTCCTCCACTTACACATACAGAAACTCCACACAGATCAAAGTTAGAGCGGGAGTAAAAGCATAAAACCTACTATGCTTCCATACATTATTAGTCATAGGTCAATAGCTAGGCTATTGACACCCACCAGACTAAAAATAGAGCCACTTATCCAGTGCCAGTATCCATGACACAGGCACCAACTCCTCTTTAACCAGCTAAGGTGACTGACTCATCAGCTGCCCACATGGAAGAGAATCTGACTTGGCCCAAGAATATGGAGACATACTGGAATTTTCTATACACATTAGAAGCAGGAGAGAACAGTCCAATAGTATGTTGCCTTCACACAAAATGATGCCTCAATACTAGGTCAATGGTCTAGTCTCCCTCATTCCAAGGGGATCAAGTTATGCAACATACGAGTAAATGGTAGTCAAGACTTACTGTTCCCCTGGGGCAAGGCTTACACCTCTTTCCTATAACTTGCACACTGATTCATCTGCTCCCTACTGCTCAGAAAGAGTTAATCCCCTTCCTGCAGTCAGTCAAATCCACTTGCTTCAAAAAAGCTTCTCAAAAATATTTTAAAGACACTTTCAGATACTGCAAATCTTATGAAGGATTGGGTACAAAAAAAATCTACTACATGAAAGCAGTCCAGTAGATACTGAGCTCTACAAAGTAGAAACTATAGCTATAGAACCAAATGCAGTTTGCGGTAAAACTGCAGTTTACTCGCATTGTCATTCTGTTCCAATACCAAATTGGTGTGTAGACCATCCCCAGCAAAGCACCATGCTCTAGTTTTAGATCAATAGAGATCTCATTTTTCATAACAAAAACTTAAAACTCAAGCTCTGTACACCACATGAACCATTCATTTTACTATGCATGCTTAGCAACTCAGCTTGTAGTTTCCATCTTACTACCTTAAGTATGCTTCTATATCAGAAGCTCTAGTTAAAATGTCCACATATATACATATATATTTTTTTCAAATATATAGGGAAGTCTCCTGCAAAGGAGACAGGATACACAGGAACTCTGCTTTCCTGACAAATATACTCCGGTACAAAGCAATGAGTTAACATTTTCCTGCCCACTGTCTTTAGGCAGACAAGTCTCTACTGGTCATTCCAACAAAGCAAACCGTAAACCTACACTTGCATCACAGCGAGACTATGTGATGCAAGCAGTTTAAACAGAAAGATGCCTGAACTTTGAGGCCCCTTTGTAACTGCATTTCAGTGTAATTGACAATGTTTCACTACGAAGACTGCACTCTACCAGGGATTAGCACCACCCATCATGCCTTCAACCCCCCTGAACTACAGGAAGATTGTTTACCCACCCAAAAACTCATGTCAAAATTACCCACAACATAAGGAGATCCAAATAACCTTAAAATAAACTGCTACTTCATTGCTTAGATACAAATACTCAACATCCCCTAAAGATCATGGAACTTACTTTAGCACTATTGAAGTTTTAACTATCAAAACAAAACATCTTGCTATGGGCCATTACCAACGTGTTAACTGTATCAACTTTGAAAAACTGATACTTTCATGGTTTCAACTTTAAATACCAATGTTCTGGAGCAAACCACCCACTACAGGCTCAAATATCCTTGATGTGGTCCACACCAACATAGCCCACAATTTAAATCTCCACACTTATTCCCAGATAAGACAGACCAGTCGTTACAGTCTGTCAGGCATAATAGCATCAGCCTACCACCACGAGACAATCTTTCGAGAGAATCTTTCAAGACTTCAAACTGAGAAGTTTGTGTAGGTCTTCTACATAGCACACAACTGCACATGGCTCCAAGAGGGATACAATTTTCAATTCCAATCTTAACCAGCACAAAGACACAGAAGAGACTACCAGTCTATCCTAAATGTTAATGGCAGATCAAGAAACTTCCACAAGACCACATTAATTCATGCTAGCAAGGAATTGCTAAGAGCACACTCAAAAGTGCAAAGCAAGATACAAAAAGTTAAGGTCACAGCCAATATTAGACCATGTCAAAAGTTGGACAGTGATATTAAACCAAAAGCTTTGAACAATGCTCCAGGCTTTTTTTTAGTAAAAGAAACTCAATGTAACCTCCCCCCAAAACGTAAAACAGGACTGCAAACTGGTTACCCAGATTTGATGTTACTAGTACCCTCCTCTCTGAACTTAAATTCTAATTATGGACTACCACAGGATCAGTCTCTGGCAATTTTGCATACATCCAAGTCAATATCCTTGAAATGTGGCCGACCTGAGAGGATAACTGCCTAGTTTGCAGTTGTCACCAAACAAAGTTCACACAATCTTAGAACATGTACTTCTGGTAATGTTAAAAGCATGTTCATAAAGAGACCACTCATTTTGATGAAGTTTCCACACTACTTGGGAAATCCTTTAATTTCCAAGGGAATATCTTAAAGATCCACTATACTCTTACCAGACAATAAAATACAATGCTCCCCTTTGGACATGACCAATCATACTGCTAAAGTGGAAATGCCCAAAATATTTTAAATTTAAACACCTTAAATTTTAACTTCCATTAGATTTCCACTTAGACATTAATGACTTAAAAGATGTGAACGGTAAAAGAACCAATCATATGACCCATTTCTTCGTAAAATGAGGACTCTAAAAAAACACCCACACTGGGAACCAAATTTAATTTTGAAACTTATAGGACACCTACTCCACACTCCAGTGATTCAGACTTCTCCATTGCTCCTTTTATTACTGAATTTGATCTTCAATAACCAAAATCACCAACATGATGGAAGCACAATGCACATGTACTAGATAAACCCACTTTTCCCTTTACCTTAACTTCTACTCCCATTTCAAACAAAATATATTCCAACTTGAAAAATGAGTGAAAGCCAGCCAGCACTACAGTGCCATGTACCACTTACCAATCTAATGAAACCAAAGCCTCTATCTTTGTTTATGAAGATCTCTCCAGGTTCACCGTACTTTTCAAACATTTTCTTCAGCTCCTCTTCTGTGATATCAGGTGGCAGGTTGCCAACAAACAGGCGGCTTCTCTGAGTGTAGGTCTTCTCGCCAGGTTTACGAAAGTTACTCAAGTCAAGGACAACTCCTGGTGAGAAGTGACAAGTTTGCATTGTTAAGCTATTGAGCGATGGCTTAAACATGTTAAAAACCCAGTAAGTTGACATACCAGAGTAAAGCCCATTCTAAATAAGAATGCAACAAAAATCACCAGTTAATCCATTTCTACAAAACATACATCTATTGGAGAGGGTCTGCAATGCTTTTAAACCTTTCAAATGTTGTTTGCCTTCAAAGGTGTACATCATGGACTTTAAGTATCCAAGTTTAAGTAGACTCAGTGCAGCAACTCTTACACCAAAATAGTATCAGCAATCCATCCACCTAGCGTGCAATTAGAGCCCAAATCCTTATGCAAAGGCAAGTGAGTCACCCGTTGCACAAGTGACACTGCTAAGGTTATCCCTTTTCTTACCTTCATAAGAAAACTTAGTTCTGAAGGTTTTGGCTGCCTTGAGAGGAATCATTCTAAAACTACAGAAAACTCAATTCTACCTGCTTAAATGACTAAACAGAGAAAACAGAAAATGCTACAGTTAAATCAAAGTCCCCCCTCAAATTCTGACAAGGTAGGTAATGCAAGTTATGAAGTTCAGCTTTAATACCCTTATCAATACTGTTTAAAATTAGGCCCATTCGTGAGAGACTGAACATGAAGCAAAATTACACCCAATACTCACTCCACTACAGAATTTAAAACAGAAGAGGTTTGAAGTCTTAAACCAGGCTCAGCAGTGTGACAATTTATAAATGATCCCCCACGGCCTATTGACAATGCTCTGCCTGAGCCTTGTGTGTTATCCTTTGGGACTTCAAGACTGGCCATTATTCAGATGTAAAGTCTTGCTGATGTTGGCCAGAATCCATGTACACTGCCAACTCTGAAGTTCATCTATACCAGAGTTGGCGTCTCCAGTTATGGCTCAGAATAAGCAGTTCCTAAAGAACAATTTTTCCATGATTTGGATTCAAGATGGTTTCTATACACTTCACCGATAACCAAGCTGTATTTAATGAAAAGCAACTATAATGAAGGGAAAATACATAGATTTCATATTTCCAGCTGCATTCCACTTTGCCAAACTGCTTTAAACACTAAATTCCAAGAACAGTTCATGGTTTTGATCCACGTTATGCAACCCCCTCCTCAGCCAAACATCCTTAAACACTGCCCCACATTAGAGCTTTGCATTTAAAGTTGATTAGTTGACTCAGACTGGGTTTTATGTTGAAGCCACTTGCATCAGAACTTAAACTTATCTTGGCTATTATGGTTTTACTGCAGCCAGTCTCTGGGATTGTTGATACAGTTTCAAGACAGACCCCACCCAAGTCCAAATTGTTTCTTTTTGTCCCAAAGGTACAGAATCAATTTTCAGCATTGAAAAGAAAAAGTTAACACTTCCTGGTCATTCATGACCATTAGTAAGGGACCAAGCCTGTTCAGATTTAGTCAAATCACCAAATTCAGGCAGGCAACTCAGTAACTTAAAGCTAAACTGATTTAGCTATGTTGCTGTTTAGGTTCCATTTTTTTTTTAATAGGAAAGAAAATGTTTACATTTTAGTAGTGCACATCTTTCTCTAGTTTAGACAAGAAATTTAAACAAGATTTATGAACAGTGTGAAAATTCGATGCTTCTCGAATTATATCCAAAAAATCTAATGGAAGTGTTCAAAAGATGCTTAAAAAAAAAGACAATAAAAATACCAGCATTTTCAGACTGCCTATTGCAGAGAAAAGAAAATTAGGAATATTCCCACTTAATGCATGCTCACAGCATAAATAGCTCTTCCTATATTCCTGCAAGTTTTTATAGTTCCTGGACACTTAGTGGGTAGAGAGTATTTGGCTACTTGACTTGTAGGTGAAGCCATGTTGGAAAAAAATAGTTGCCAGTGTAACACTTGCAAAACAATCTGAGCTTTGGTTTAAAAAATTTGCACAAAAGCTGAAGGCAGAAATTTTAGAAAGGGTACACAATTGAGAAACCCCAAATTTCATCTGTTCAACCCCAACCACAACATAATTGCCAATTTTGTCAGCATAAGCACACAGAAATGCAAGGGTGCAGCTTTCACTACCTCAAAAACAAGGGTGCAGTTGAATCTCAGGGCTAACCAATCTCTTCAAGTCTCTCTAAACATTCCTTTATTGTAAGGTACATTTACTAGTTATAACCCTTCAAAATGGAGAGCTCAATGTACCAAGGTGTAAAACCACCCTAAATAGCATAAGCTATTTTAGTTTATACCATTTTCATCTATACTTTTCCAACTTGAGCGATTAGTAATTAAAGCCTCAAGGTGCAAGACCTTTGGTTTAAGTTACCATCCCCCCAAGTAGCATCTAGGATTTGCCCTGTAGTCATGTCTACACGTGAGCTACTAAACTTAATTGCTCAATGCCACTAATACACCACACCAGCTTTCTGTACACAGTTTAACGCTATGTGAAAGTCTCAGAACAAATCTTAGGTCACTTAAATGAAATACCATGCAAGACCCCATAACTTACCAAAAAGATCCCATTTCATTCATATAGCAGTTACCTGACGGCAGTGCACGCTGCTCTTCCTCCCCATTTGCTGGAGAGGATAGTGAGGGCTCCTCCATCATCATCATCTCATGCTGCTGGTGGTACTGCTGCTGCTGCTGTTGATAATATGGCTGCCTCCTACCACCATAGTTCTGTTGATCCATACGATCCATGCGGTCCATACGATCACCTCGATCCATGCGGTCCATTCCCATACGATCCATACGGGAACTCCTGTTTCCCTGCATCATTTTCTGCCTGTAGAAACCCAAGGTAAGTCAGTCTGATATGGATGCCTCTGCTTAGCAAATATCCCAACACATATACTCATTAGCCAGCATTAACAAAATGACCTTACAGCAGCCAGTATTTGTTCTGTAAAAGGGGAAAAAGCATAAACATTAGCATGGCTAGATAAAATTAAACTTTTACAGAAAATATACTTCACCACGTTCCATGGTAGAAGAATGTACATCTGCTCATGCTGAAGTGCAATGGGTCAACTGGCACAAGTCAGAGCAGTGCATACAACTACACTAAAAATGAACCCTTCCGTTGAAACTTGCATATTATAGAAAGTTTGGATGGTAGCCAATGTACAACCACCCTTGTAAATTCAAAAACTGAGGCTTGCAAAATGGGTGAATGACCATCAATTCCACCAAAAAGGTGAGGTCTCTTATTTGGGTTGCATTTTACCACCACCAGATGCAACTCTGCAAAGCACACCCCCCAAACAAGCATGTTGCTACTTGACTAATCTTACTTCCAGCCATCTTGTGGGTGGGACATCTGATGCTGTATTTCAGAAGTCAGTTTGTTCCTGACCACTAAAGACTGCCTGCACATTTGTATTGGACACGGTCTCCCAATATGCTGCTTAGGCTGCTAAATGGTGGTTCTATCACATTCAACTTTTTGGACTTGAGCCTAGTCCTTGCTATAGCTTGCAAATGGGCAAAGTACAAATAGTAGGGATTCTACTAAAACACTTGCAGCTAAACTCAAGCAGTGAATAAATGTAACCAGGTTACTCGTAAACTGGTACATAAATGCAAAAAAGTTGTCAATACATGGTTTTGAAACTTGAGCTCCCCCAGTCAAAATAAGATGCAATGTTAAGCTAACAAAACTCCTACTTCCTGTAATGACGGATCTGAATCTGCAGGCCAGACTAACATCTAAAGTTAATGGGTTACATAAATACAAATCAAGGAGTAAAATGAAATAAGCATCTGTAAGCCAAGCTTTCCATATCCCTCCAAATAAAAAAAAAAAAAAAAAAAAAACAGGAACTTCCATCTTGGTACAAGATGTGGACTACCACCACCACCCTCCACACCCTCTACCTGGAAGGTGGGCTGGAAAACAATATGGAGAATCTTTCTAGATGTGATTAACCTAATCTGAAGACATTCACGCAACACATGCCTCTGAGAAGGCTGGGGAAAAAAAATACTAGCAAATTGATAGCCTAGTTCAACTTGTCACTGCAGTTTGTCTAGACAAAGTTTCACCCTCAAGACACTTAATTTATTGACAAACAGAAGGGGGTGGTTGACTGTGCCCGTAACAATTCTCCTGGCTGAATTAGTAGTCCCAACTGAGGAATCAAAATTAGCTTAAATTACAATCTGCATATGCACTCATCTGTACAACAGCAAGTGAACAGCACATTAGCATCTATAGGATAGATAGAACAGAGCTACTCACAGAAAGGACTAGAACTCTAAACTCTCCTAGCCAAAAACATGGACCCAAAGTACACTACAAAATAATCTGCAAGCACAAGAGACTGCAACAATAAGCCCTACATTTTCATCAGAAATGTGACAGTTACTGCGACAGATGGTGGGCAGCATCTAATACTAGACAGCTACAAGAAGAAAACTACCATTTTATTTTACTTTCATCTAACTTCAAAAAGAGGCGAACAAATCTCTGCAGAGGTGGCAGGATTCAGAATAAAAAAAAACAGACATGCAGATTGACTTTTCTACTACCACGTACAGACAGTACTACAATTTTCAAAACTATAGCAGAACTGTACACAAATTTAATGGGAAATAACATGCCTTATGCAAATCTAGTACAGCTAGTTTAGGCAGAGAAATATCTACATAGAATATGGACATTTGTTTGAACTGAGGGCGAGAAGACCTGCATGTTACAGAAGTTACAAAAATATTACAGCTTACATGTGGCACTGTGTAACAGCAGCCAACAGGGCTCTTCAGTTTCTACTCAAGACAACAGGAGCATAAGATGTTGCTATCATTTTTGGTGGGGGAAGGCAATTCATAGAAAGAGGGCAACACAAGGTAAACTCAGTTTTGTTGGGGCAATTTTTGTCAAAGTGGAACACAGATGTTAAAAAAAATCTAACTACTTCAAAGAATGTGTACCTGTTTAGAAGGAACACATTCTACTGTAACATGTGCCTTTTGTACTGAAGTACTTTTAAACGGTATGAACGAACATATTGCATAATATGCAGCTAGTAAACCCAACTTGAGTTTCTAGTCTGGCACATGCATGTCACCTGGGTATCACCCAACAATGGGTGAAAAGTGTCTAAATGAGATCTTTTTGTACTAGAAGACAGAAGTGTCTGAGCAGCTCAACAGGTAGCTCACATTTCCTTTGTTTCTCAAAGGTGGCTGCGGATACACTACACACTCTGAAAAGCTTTGCTTACAAGTAATGCAAAAATGGGATGCTTGAAATAATGTTAAGGGTACAACGGATCAAAGGAAAACTAAAATGTTTTCACCGTTTCCTGACCTGTAACACCTCAGACAATCCAAATGCTTTATTTTTAGCCAGTTTTCCACAACATGGCTACCGACAGGGCTTTATCAACATGATCTTTTACTCCAAGCCTCTTTCCCATATTTTGTAGGACTCATTCCAGACACAACAGAATTCCAATGCCATGGACAATGGAGGATTTGGGAGTGTAACTACCTTCCGTAAAAGGGACTGCTTGTGTGTCTTTAAATCACCCTTATGTTTGGCTCAGACCCAGAGTGAAAAAAATTAGTTCTAGGGGTAGAGTATAAAAAAAAAAAAAGAGGAAGGAAGGAAACCTAGACAGGAGTTTCGTGAGGAGAGACTCAAAGCTCCAATAAAATAAAAAAAAGCAGACTACTGCATACTGGTTTAATTTAGACTTACTATTAGAGGCATCTTGCTATGGTATCATTCTTTGCAACAGAAAAACTAGAAGACGTGAAGAGCTGGAAGGTCTTCCAATTATAATGCCATCATGACCGGAAAAAGTATGACCAGGCAATGGTAAAAATGGGAGGACTTGCCAAGATAAATCCAGTGAGGGACCCAACCAAGTTGCCAGTCAAGTGACAGGGTGATTACTTATGCCCTCCTCTGACAGTAAGAGCTACAAGGACTCACTAAGAGAAGGAAATCAGTCTGGTGGACCCCTGCCATAAACAGCCTATACAATAGGAGGAAACTATTTCAGAAAAAAAGCAAATCCCCAAGAAAGAGCCACATCTCTGATGAGTATTAGTAAGAAACAAAGGTCCCTCAAAAATCACCCAAGGCCAACTTCGAAAGAAAAATAGCCAAGTATTTGAAATATGACCACAAAGCCTTCTTTAGCTATGTCAAGAATTTAAGTGGCAACTCACACAGATATGCTCCGAGCTAGTACAAAATAGCACAAAATATACTGAACCTGATATTGTCAACATCCTGGCAGATGGGGCCAGATCGTGCCCCAGGCTGCATCTTGCACGAACTACAGAACAAGCTAACCTCCCCACCTAAACACACTATCCATCCTCAGGCCTCTCCACAGGCTACCTGCCTGTAGAATGGCACACAGCAATGGTTATTCCACTCCACAAAGGAGGGGCCACAACTGACCCTGGTAACCATTACCCCACAAGTCTGACTGGCCTTGTCTGCAAGGCTATGGAGCACAATCATGGAACTCAAGAAAGACATTGGGAACCTCCCAACACTTAACCAGACCCAGTTCGGCTAAGGACAGATCATGCCTACTAAACCTGGTTGACTTCAAGACAAGTCACCAAGGCCATAGATTAGGGGAAGGTGGTTCACACATCCTACCTTGACCTCACTAAGGCTTTTGACACCACTCCCCCACTCAAGAATTCTAAAAAACACAACTCAGACTAAACAAACCCCTACGTCAAGAGATGGGTTGCCAACTGGCTTACAGACCAGAACTCACATGGTAAGAATAGCGGACTCCAGGTCCAACTAAACCAGTCGGAAGTGGTGTCCCACAAGGCTCAGTCCTGGAACCCCTACTGTTCGGCATATACTTCACAAGTACAGGCAAACCCAGGACTATGGCTAACCAAATTCACTGATGACTGCAAACTGGGAGCCATAAATTGACTCTCCAAAAGGGCCTTGCTGAGAGACACCTGGTGTCAAGTCATGGTCTCAAGCTAAATGAGAAAATGCACAGTCATCCTGTTTGGGAAACACACGCCCATGAATTACCACATAGGTGGCAGCCCCCTTAATTTAATACAGAAGTAAAGAGATCTGGGGACCCAGGTAGATTGTCAAAGGAGAGTTTACTATATTGCCAAAGTAGTTAGGAAATCATATGTAGCCCATCCAATTACTAAAGGGTTCGCATCTAGAAATAAAGAGGTTATACCACCCCTCTACTCGTCACTGATGATTACTGGCCTCAAACTTGCATCCTATACAGCCTGACTGGAAAAACTCTGGCTGTACTCTGTGGCATATCACTTACTCAGGAGGTGATCTCTGCCCAACTTAAAGCCATGTCCAACTCAGAATTGATGGACATGCTCCACTTAAAGAAATCCAAGTCACTGCGAGCCACTCGCTCTAGTGAGCTAAACCTCACCACAATAAAACAGAACATGCTGGAGGGACAGATTCCTGTCAGACTCCCCCATGCTTTGGAACAAAAGTCCTAACTACATTAGGCAGAGCCTGTCACCAACACTAGAGAAACCTTGACGAGTGGATGGGTGGATGGGTAACAGAAAATACACCTCAGGGATCACTTAATTGGCTCTTCTTGACAGACTCAATCAATGGGGCAGCAAAAGCTGGCACTGGCTAGGCTTATAAATTCCCTCCGGCAGATAGAGGCCTGTATGGATCTGTATAGTATAAACATTTTAAAACAGATGAGAATAGAAACAGCCTGGCTGGAAGAAATCCTAAAGTGCACAACAGTATGCCCAAGAAAGACCCATTAAAAGCTATGATCTGCAAATAAAGAACCATTTAAATACACAAAACAAGGCTTTGTCATTTGCCTCAGTTATGTCAGGACCACTCAAAACCAACTGCTCTGGAGGCAAGAGTTAATCATCCATACTTTCTGCAGACATGTCAGGAAATGACTAGAAAAAACAAGTTAAGTAGATAGCATTAAGAACCAAGTTTTCTGGCTTCCAAGAAGGTGCTAAATACGGATGCTTTACAATGAGTTTATCCTACGGTGACGTGTAGCATGGGATGGCAGAAACCAGATAAAACACCTTCCCACAATCCCCTGGCCAAACCCACCTGGCTTCAAAGGAGTAATACTACCTGCCAGACACTAAATACAGAACGTGAAATCTGTGAAACACCACTATCAAATCAAAAACAAAAGCTTGAAGATCATGGCACCAGCAACAGCCCAAATGGCAGCACTGCATTAAAATGTGGTAATTCTAACTGGAAAGCAACAGAAAGTGGCACATTCAGAAGCCACGTCTCATATGCCAAGCCTAAACATAACTGCATGTAACAAGTGAACCATTTCAGTACCAATACTTAATAGCAAGCACATGGGTTAACACCAAATCCAGTCCTGTGAAAGGCCAACCAAGACTGGTGTAAAATAAAATTTCATGAAGTTAATGCTGAACCACACTATTTTCGAGTTAGTCCAACAAAAGCTATTGCAGAAAATCATACAGAAGGGCAAACTAAAAGACTACAGAATAGCAGTCACACCAGCCCCAAGATCAGGTAAAGGACCAAGCAAGAGAAGTTTGAGCTACAGATACTGACAAAGATGTGGGCTTCTTTAAAAAAGTAAACCAAATGCCAAATTAAGCAGCGAAGAAACTGAAAGCTCCATCTGCACTACAAAAACCAAAATGCTAAATAAAATTACAGAACCCTTAAGAACCAACCAATAGCAGACTACCAATGAAATGGGGAAAAAATCATTTGCAGAGACAAGCTTACATATTACTGCCTTGACTAACCAGAGTGCAAGAACATCAGAATTTGACCGCTATAAAGACAACCCAATCCACCATTTTATCTGGTCCCCAACAACCAAATATTACTGTGCACGAATCCCAGACCATTTTTACTAGAGAGACATGCACGGGTATACTACATAATTACACAAGCATATTTTACATACACATACAGGTTTTACTGAAAAATGGCTGCAAAGCAAGCCATAAAAAAACACTAAACTTTTTTTGCAAGGGGCAAGCCCCCCCTTCCTCTTAATTATACATGCCAACAAAAGATTGTACTAAAGTGCGGGTAGGTACAAATTCCCTCAGCTCCTCCATTATGATCAGGTAAACTGTGTGTACTTTAAGCGTTTACTATTCAAAAAGTGGTAATCTGCTCCAGGTTCTTTACTTGGGAAAGAAATGCTTTTTTACATATTGCCTAAATTCTAAACAAGGCATCACCATAGGTGTTCATTCTACTTTTCGTGGAATGAAAGTATTTTATAGCAAGTTAAACGCAGATTACTCTAAGACTATTCTGGGTATTTTACAAGTTCAAGGATATGAACAGAGTATCTTTGCCAACAGCCAAGACACTGTATACTCTTCTCAAAGTGACTTGGAAGACCAAGTGTCTAGACCAGTGTGTATTAGAGTCCAAGTGTAATAAAAAAGAAAATCCCTATGCCTGCAATTGGAATTTAAGAATACATATCCACAAGAACACTATTTATCTTTTCTTCTCTTTATGCAGAATGAATATTTTAATCTTTCCTGCTTCACTACAAAACCCACTATAAAAAAAATGTTTCTTCACAGGATGGTTAGATCTTAAGGTAGCAACACCCCCCCCCCCGCCCCAAATAAAAAAAAAAAAAAACAAACACATTACATAAGTGAGGAAGCCAAGTAATTGAACCATCTAATAACTACATATCAGTGAAAGACATACATAAAATATTCCAAGACAATGTATAGGAAAGCAAAATAACTAAAGCCTAGCTTTCACCCAATTTATAACCTGTTAAGTATCCAGGCCACTACTTACAGTGCAACATCTACCTCAAATTTAGAGAAGGGCTACAAGATCTCAATGGTTTCCAGTTTAACAGTTATACATTTTCCCCTCAAAACCACACCCAAACATAATTACCAAGTCAATCCCAGCATGAAACAAGGTTAGCTGCAAAAATGTACATTGCAAATGTGACTAAAAGGTTGAGGCTTGCCTGCACGCGCCACTTCAGTTTTTCACACTAGCCTTTTGAGCACACAAAGGCATTTGTTATCTGGTAGAAGTGTATTGGCTGGTTTAATGTGCTAGTCATCTCAAGATGCACCGTGACACTATCCCATGTTCAGTCAGCACCCTTTTATCCAGATCACAATCTGGAAAGACTGGGCCCGTCAGTCTCATAACAGGACTATGGTGAACACTGCTGTTCTCAGCAGCTCAGTTTCAAGTAACAGCTCTACAGAAAGACTGCTTCCACACTTAATGTGGCATCTAAAAGCAGAAGCCAAAGATGTTGCTTGAAGCATATTGGCATTTGCCTCAAAAAGGAACCCAACTGCTGGACAAGGAGACAAGCAGCTGGCTCACCTGCCAAACAAGGATTGAATTGCTTTTGCCAGAATTGAACAGGAGCATAGCTGTATACTGCTATTAACAGACACCCTTCCATCAGTTTAGATCACATGCCTTTTTAAAAAAGTGCAACATTCAGTGAAATCTAAAAGGAAAAGCTACTATTCACCAGCTGAGCTAAAAGATTTTGCTGCTCATGAAGCTCCCACTTAAAGATAATGGTTTCAGGTAAGTTTAGAAATATTTTAAGTAACCTTCTTAAACCCACCCCCAAAATAACCATGAAACTAGGGGTGTGTTTTCACCTTCTGTTGACAGATATGGTCCCATCCAGTTTCTGCCATTTTCGTAACTATATGCCTCAATTTAAAGTCACTTTCAACCAATTGCTCTGCCAGTTTGATGTCTTAACAGGTTCGACACCCCCAGAACTTAAATCCCATCATCTACAGTTTAAAAAGACCTTCAAGTTGAACCACAAGGTTCCAAAAGTCAGGAAAAAAATCTGCATCAGGTACTGCTCAGTTGTCTTACTGATGTCAACCATGGGGAGGGGAGGAGTCTGTACTGGATCCACACCAATTACAGAAAAAAGTAGCAGTCAGGGCAAAGAATATTTGAATATTACCCCTCAAATATTATGAGCAGTAAGCTAGAACAGCTGTTCTTGCACACAGCACAGACTGCTACTGATCAGTCAGGCGCAAGCATTATTTGTGGTAGAACATCTCATATTACTTCCAACTAAAGGTGTACATCTTACCGTAGGCAAAAAATGGCTAGGTACAAATCCTTCCCACTCAATGCTCTCAGAAACAAGGGTCAAATGAAAAGTACTCATGTCACAAAGTATGCAAAATGCCCAACTCTCACCACTGTCAAAAGGATAGGAAAATTCTCCTCCAGTACGACTTAACAGGAGCTAAAATGGACACTGGGAAGAAAAGGTAGTTACTGTGGGCAAGCCCGACAACAGGAATTCATAACTGGAATGATGCAATTTTGAAGCATTAGAACGATACAGTGGAAGTGTTCCAAGTGCTCTACAACCAACCTAAAAAGCACCGTATAACTAACAACTTTTGGGTTGGTTCTCTGTACATTTTTTCACCTATGTGACTGACCCATCTAGCTTCCCTACTGGGCAGCTCAGAGTCCCTGTCTCAAAAGCAGTCATAGGTGTTTTGGCCCCCGTTTGTTACAGCTCTAACCCCTCCTCCAGACAGGGGGTATGCAAGCGATGTCACCACAGAACCACTGTACACATGACCAGGATTGCCTTCTCCCACCAAGATGGCAATGTCCATCCTCCCCATGTCAGCTCTGATGCACAGAACTGAAGATTTAAAGAAAAGGTTCTCCCCAAATTAATTCCAGGCTGCAGTTCCCCAATTTAAACAGCCTAAGAGACATTTCACAAAACATTCAAGTTTTTTTTTTTTTTTTTTTTTTTTTTTTTTATACTGTCAGAGGATTTACAACTGTACTTTTAAAAGGACGGTAAACCTTTAAGAAAGGTAGGTGTATTTGGCCAATTCTGTTACAAGTTTGGGAGTGAAACTCGGCAAAAAATGTAGAAAAATCCATGCCCAATACGGGACCACTCTGACCTGCAGTTGAGAACAGACATGAAGAACCAGTCATGGAAACGTCCAAGGATGCCAGTGCTGGAGCAAGCCTCTGTTCTAGTGTAGGGCAACACCCCAACCTTCAACACCTTCAAATAGTCATTAGATCCTCTACTACAGTTACTGTTGACTAATGTGCAACAACTGGATTCAGACAGCCATAAAAATAAAGCTATACAATATTCTCCTACAGTCACTGGTCACCCACTGTCCAACATCCCACCCGGACAACAGCACACCAGAGGAAATGCTTTCTGAAAAAAAAAAAAAAAATAAAAAAAAAAACACCACGAAAGAGGGTGACCGAAAAAACACCCAACTGCCCAGACCTAGTTATTACAGGGAAAAAAACAGTCAGGAATATTTTAAATTTAATAGTGCTACTAGCTACACACAATGTCCACAAGTTTTGGTGAAGACCTTCTTGCCTTTCAAGTTCCTTTTTAGTGGCTACAACAAACCCCAAAGCATCAACTGGAATTCCACCACTCCAGCAGGCAAAGCCCTTCGGCACAACATCTGCCAGACGTACCCAGGCTGGTTCCAAAAACCTTGAGAGTTTCCCTAAGAAGGGGAATCAGATAACCAATGAGATGCCCTCCCCTTCATCCAAGCCTGACTCCTATGGGGAAATCCACACCACCTCTTGCATGTACACTTAAGATGAACTTATCTGGTGAAGAGTAGGGAACTCTGGATGAGAATAGTTGAGGCCTGAATGGACCTGCTGTCCCAATAGTGGAGAAGACTCAGAACCCAGGGCGATCAATTGTGGAGGGGGGAGAAACTGGGGGCAAGAATGTCATTCCCTGGAGAGATCAACTTTTGAAAATAGCAAGAGCTGAAAGCCATGGGCGATCCCAAAAACCACTTTAGGACTCAAATTAGCAGACTAGGACAGTCCAGGGAAGGCAGACTGCCTCAAAAGCACAAGTTTAGGCCAAACTATCTAGCAGCCACTACCCCCCCCCCCCCCGAGAGAACAAAGCCACATCTCTCTGGCTCAAACTGTCAGGGCTGGCTCAGAAGATGTCAGAGGTGTATAGAATCAAATCGGATGCCTTCAAGCAGAAAGACAGGTCAGGAGTAAACTGTTGTCCAACACAGGAAAAAAGCCCATGGGTCCAGTGGAAGATTGAGTCAGGCAACTCCCAACTGAACTTGGGTTATGAGAAAACTGTCCACATCAGCTTCAGAAAGGCTCCTGGAAAACCTAAAGGATAACTAGGCAGATTAAGATCTAGTGCAACCTCGACAGTTATCAGCTTTGGTGCAACACTTGTATAAAAGCAGGAGATTTGGAATCATAGCAAGTTACTAGGCTACTCGGGACCTTAAGTGTAGCCAATAAATTAATCCATATTCCCACAAGTCAGTACCAGATGCCCCTCTCCAGTAGGGACACAGGTGGAATCCCAGGGGCATTATTTTTATTTTTATCATTTCCCATCCAGATTCCCCTTAAAAGGGGAGATAATGAAATACTCTGATGGAGTCTATTCCACACATCTAAGAAACATCTGTCCTGCCAGCAAGTCTATTTATGTTGCAGACCAAGCTGAGTGTGTGTGTGGGTCATGTGAGTGGAACTCATCAGGTGGGGGGTCAAATTGCCAAGTCTGCCAGACAGACAACCTCGGAGTCGTCCATATGGACAGGAGAGAGACCAAGCTTTTACCCTATTCATGTAGGATAGATATTTGAAGTCCTGGATTCACCTGGTCAGGAACCTCTGGTCTCCAGCTGCTACATGTGCTTCATGAAGCACATGCCAAAAGGGGCACTGTACTCTGATGGGCCTGATAAGGGGAGATTACACTCCTTGTTCCTAGAAGAAATGTTAAGATGAGCCATGTAGAAAGCTCTCCATGCAATGGAGGCAACACGGTGGTCATAGTTAGATTGAAGTCAACTTGGGTGACCAGTCCCTCAACTGCTTGTGTGCTTATGATGTTTCATTGTTTGGTACTAGGCCATCTGCCTTGGGGCATTTATAAGCCTAGCCAGTGATGTGGCTTTCGCCACCCCATGTAATGGTATAAAAGTGTACAGAATAGATTTAGAATACTGTGCCTGTCTAGTAGAGACACAGTGAAGACCCCCTTACATAATAGAATTATGTTACTGTGCCTCTTGTCTAGTAGTGACACAGATGACCCCTGGGGTAAACCTACGATCTCCCATCCACTTGTCAAGATTTCGAGTCAGTGAGGGGCTCTGCCTAATGAGCTGGGATTCTCTGTTCCAGAGTATTGGAAGCCTCCGAGTTACAAATCTGTCCCTCCAGCATGTCCTATTCATATTTGTGCAGAGGTTCAAAATCTTTAGCTCTCGTGGTTCTGATGGATTTGGATTTTTGAGGTGGAGCATGTCCATCAATTCCCAATTGGACACGGCCTTGTACATCAGGCACAGATCACCTCCGAGTAGGTGGTATGCTACGGAGAGTTGGAGTTTGTCTGGCAGCATATGACATATGCTGGAGACCCTTGATCCTCTTGGTGAGGTACTTTTGGGGTCTCTCTAGCTGTTGCAAGTGCCGGGTGAGGTGCATACCAAATGGGGCATTGTACTCATGGGCCTGATAAAGGGAGTACAGGG
Organism: Protopterus annectens; assembly: GCF_019279795.1. Lineage (NCBI taxonomy): Eukaryota > Metazoa > Chordata > Ceratodontiformes > Protopteridae > Protopterus > Protopterus annectens. The sequence goes on from NC_056748.1 coordinate 1,044,167,969, forward strand.
GCACAATGACCTCCTTTGATCTGGATGTGAATCCCTTCATAAGGTGGGCAAGGTAGAAAGTCTAACCACTTTGGCAACGTGGGTGTCAAATGAGAGGTCACTATTGACTTGGGTCACCAGGTCTCCTATTACTTTTTCTGTACTCAGTGGGTTACCACCCATGTGATAATTTGTGGGCACTTTGTTTTTCCCAAAGGGGATGACTATACATTTTTTGGCATTTAACTATACATTTTTTGGCATTTAGTTTAAGGCCATGACTCCGGCACCAGTTGTCCGTTTCAGTGAGGCCTTTCCATAGGATGGGTGTCTGCTTGTGTATAGACGATGGCACCTAGTTTGAAGTCATCTGCGAACTTTTGTCAGCCACAACCCTCCCAAGTTTGCTTTCACATTGAGAAATAATTGCCGAACAAGAGGGGTCCCAGGACAGAGCCCTGTGGGACACCACTTGTCACTGGCTTTGAGTCTGACATGGCTCCAGCGATTGACTTTGGGTTCTATCCTTTAGCCACCCATCTTGTGACATGGATTTGCATTTAAGCTGTTGAGCTTGTCTATGATGCCAGAGTGGGGTATTGTGTCAAAAGCTAAGTCCAGGTAGGCTGTATGGACTGCTTTGCCCTAGTCAATGGCTCTAGTGACAGTTTCGAAAAAGTCAACCAGGTTTAAAAGGCAGGATCTGCCTCTTACAAAGCCAAACTGAGTGGGATCAAGTGTCTAAGTCCCCAATGTCTCTGCTTATTAGTTCCATAATGATTCTTTGCATAGCTTTGCAGACCAGGCTGGTTAAGCTTATGGGGCGGTAGTTACCAGGGTCAGTAGAGGTGCCTCCTTTGTTGAGTGGGACTACTGTTTCTCTATGCCAGTTTTCAGGTACATATCCTGTGTGGGTTTAGCTCCTCTTGGAGTTCACGTAGCACGCAACCCGGGATACTGTCAGGTCCCATTGATGCTGTGTTCTTAGCTTTGCTGAGGGCAGTTCTCACCTAGACATCTGAGATGACAGGGAGGTTACATTCAGCTGGGATAAGTATTTCTTCTTTTGGGGGCGAGGGAGGGGAGAAATTTGCACGGAACCTGTCTGCCAGAATGTTGGCAATATCTGTGGGTTCAGTGTATTTGTCATTGTGAACTAACTGAACATATCCGAGGGTTTCCACCCAGGTTTTTAACATAGCTGAAGGCCTTGGAGTTATCCTTAGTGTCCATAGCGATTTTTCTCTCAAAGTTGGCCTTGGATGTTTTTATGAGAGAACGTAGCTTTCTACTAGTGCTGATCAGAGATGCCTTCTCTATGGGATTTTGCTCTGTTGTGCAGTAGCTTCCTTTTGTTATACAATTTGTTTATGACTGGGGTCCACCAGACAGGACGCCTGCCCTTGGTGGAGAGTGTCTTGGTTTTACTTGGGATTGCATGATCCACGTACTCTTGGAGATGTCCATAGAAAGCATTTGCAAAAGATTCTGCATTGTGGGATGTGGTTTCCACTGTCCCAGTGGGCTTAAAAGGATACCATCTCAGTTTTAAGAAGCGTAAAGTCGGCTTTTGAGAAGTTCCACTGTAGTCTTGTGTTAGGGGTGGAGGTGGGATATGTATATCCAGGGTGATTAGTCTGTGGTCAGATCTCACTAGTGAAGGGTATACTTCTGGTGTGGAGCACTTTCTCCCCATGTTTGCGATGATCAGGTCTAGTATATTATTCTCCCCTTGTGGGAGAGGTGATTAGCTGTTCCATTGCATTTGAATTTATGAATTCCAGGAACCCTTGGGCTAGGGTGTTTAGGCTAGAATAATGCACCCAGTCTGTGTTAGGGTAGTTGAGTCTCCCAATATGATGGTGTTTGGTGAGACATTCATATCCTCCAATGTCTTCAGGAAGGCTGAGTGGGGTTCCTGAGATTGGGAGGGTGGTCTGTAACATGCTACCAGTTGTATAGCAGTTTTGCCTACGGTTAGTTGCACCTGGATGGTCTCTGATGCTTCATGTGTTGCCACCAACCTGGAAGTGTGGGTGTCCGATGAATATGGACACTCCCCCTCCCTTTTTGGTTTGGCCCGAGTTTTGGGGCAGAAAAGCATGATACGAGGTATAGCCTGGTAGCGCTGGGGTGCTCAGGAGCTTTGAACCAGGTTTTAGTTACTGCACAGACAATGTGCTCCATACTGAGGAGTGCTTAGAGAGCCTGCATCTTGAGATTTAGACTTCTGGCGTTAAGCAGCATTACCCTTAATTTTTTTTCATTTTTGTTTTCTAAGGAGGTGGGTTTGCCTTTTGAGCCTAGTCTAAAAAAGGCACTACGGGGGAGGCAAGAGCCTTAGCCAATATCTGGAAGCCCAGTGGTGACAGATGCAAGCAGTCCCTTGCGAAGCAGCACGGCTTGTCCAGCAGGTCATCCCAAGCAGACATTGGATCCCCCTAGAATGACACCAGTATTTGAGCCAATTAAAGCTGGTCATCTTGTCTTTGTATTGTGGCATCATTCTTGGCGAGGGCAAGATGCTGCTCAGGGTCATACCAGCCTAGGCTACATAACCAGAGCGCTCCTTTATGTCTCTTCATGCAGTCCAGGGAGGTATGTCTCAGGTCATTTAATATAATTTGTGGAGATGTCACTCCACCCAAGAACTTTGAAGAGAATTTCAGATCTGAGAACGTGGATGGACCACAGAACAGTCAGGGAATGCTTCAACTACTCTGGTTGTTTTGCCTTTTTCAACTCTTTCCCCTTTAGATCTCTCCAGCAGCTTCTTAGTGGACGAGGAAGCTTCAGACTAGGCACAATGCCTACAAGACGTCACACCCAACTATACATAGATTGTAGTTCTATTTTTTACTTCAGCTTTCAATTTATATCTCCCAAATCTCACTCTTCATTTTGGGCACATGAGATCTTGAATACATCAGGAACTGTCAAACTTAAAGCTTTTATAGACATGCACCACGTGTAATCAGTTTACTTGATTTTAAAGTCATCTACATAAAGATCAGAGATCACCTCAGATAAAAAAAGGAAGATCTGATAAGCATGGGCTTAGGATAGAACCCGGGACACCCTAACCTCATATTTCACATGTTCAACTGCTGTGTATCTTGATGAGATGGACCCTAACCTCATATTTCACATGTTCAACTGCTGTGTATCTTGATGAGATGGATAGGACTTTTGCAAGTCCCAACCTTTCCAATTCTGACAATAACTTGTTCAGTATTACCCCCTCCATTATTTTTTCCACAAAATGAAAGTGCAACTCTGGGGTTTTTCCCTTAAAGATATGCACTTGTTAAAGCACTCTCCAAATTTAAGCCATCACCCATATTTATACATTATAGTAATTTAACAAGTTCTGAAGTGCTCCCAGGGCTTTACCAAGTCAGTCTTCTCCCTTTTTTTGATCCAGTTTGCCCTACATACACATTTCTAATACACTAGTTTCAGTATCCAAGGTTACCAGAATTTTAATAAGAATTTATAACCATCTGTGCAGCCAAACTGCTTTGCAAATCTAAAAGGTTCTCAATTTTAGAACCTAGTTAAGCGGGTCTTGAGCCCTTCCACATCTATAAAAAGCAGTTTCATATTGTTTTATATAAAATTCTTACTTTTTTCTTGTTGCACAAAGGCAGACTTCATCTAGCTTGTTAAAAGTTGGTTTGACTTTATTGCACCTTAATCAAGTAACTTGTTCTGCTAGAAATATCCCCCTGACATTGTGCGCCCAAATCCTGATTCTACGCAAACAAGTTTCCACTTTCCATTCCTCCTGCAGTTTTACTGAATACATCATTCCATTTAGTGTTACACAGTGGCTTTTACTTCCATATAATCTATTAATCTCCTGATCTTTGGTTTACATTTAAATTTGACAGAATTAACCCCATGAGCACTGCACATTTTTTTTTAACCAGTCACATTATTCTCTTTTGGAACAATGTCTAAATATGTCTGTTGCCTGGTAGGTTAATTGTTCTTTTTAAAAAAGTCAGAAAAAAGCTTAACACAATACAAATATATTTACTAATGTTCCGGAATCATACATTACAGTCCCCAGCCACTATTACTCTACCCTCCAGTTTTCCTTCCAAGTGCACAAATTCCTCTTGGTCACCAGCACTTTAGTGGTCTATAGCATCAACAAAAGTGAAGTCAGGAGATGCATTAAAGGTTGCCATTTGTGAATATATTAATAAATTTCTGACCAGGGAAAATAATGCCTTGTGCTTTAAATACTGCAAAATCTCTGCTGCAAAAGTTCTTCCCTAATCTTGTTCAAGTGCATACCATCCTGTCTGGACACATGTAGATCACAGCCTAGGTTTGAGCTCACATTTCCATTTTTAAAAATGGAATTTCACGATGGCATAAAAAAACTCCACTGTGACCCAACTTTTTTCTATGCGACTTGCACAAAACATGTTAAACACCTGTACAACCTCTTCTAACAGGACTGCAAACTTCCCTAGTAACAGTCAGTGTTTAAGAAAGTGCGATTTGTACAGATCTGAACAGATCTGCACTTCTTACGTTAAAAGGCTTTCTTATGCTCATTTCACATACTGTACTTTGGTTCCCTGCAAGCAAAACTATTAAACGTTTATTAGCTTCGCTGCATATACAAGTACCAACTAACAAGTTACAAGAATCTTTTTCGGACCAGATCTGAAAGAACTTCCCACTTCTAATCCAGTAAGTTGCTCTATCAATTGTTAAAAGAATGGTGATCACCATTAGTCTTACCCATCATACAGTTTTCATTGCCAATTACATTTACATGCACAGAATTCTCAGCCAGCTGGCTTTGTACATCCACAGCTAGAGCTAGGATATCAACTTCTGTCTTCTCTGGGCCAGTAATCATGGAGACTGTCCTCACAATGGACACTGGGGCGATTTAGTGAACTGGCTCATCAGATGCACAGTACCAAGTGCCGCCCAAGCCCCCAGCTGGTTGAAGGCCATTTGAACGCAAGCATAACAAAAAAGGACGTGGTTCTCATCCACATGAATATTCATCCTGAAGAGGAAGCACATGGTGCATTCATGGAAATTGTAAAAAAAAAAGTCCTGAAAAAGACTTACAAACTATACCCTGTTGGTATTCAAACAGGATTAGGACAAGTATGACTCAGTCATTGTCCATGCCGGTGTGAATGACCCGAGACGTACCTCCCTTGACTACATGGAGACATAAAGGAGCCCTCAGATTATGTAGCCCAGGCTGGTATGACCCCAACCCTGAGCAGTATCCTACCTTCACCAAGAATGCCACAATACAGAGACAAAATTATCAGTTTTAATAATTGGCTTAATTTCTGGTGTCATTCTAAGGGGATCCAATGTCTGCCTGGAATGACATGCTTGACAAGCCACGCTGCTTCGCAAGGGACGGCTTGCACCTGTCACCCCTGGGTTTCCAGATATTGGCAAAGGCTCTTGCCACCCCCATAGTGGCATCTTTAGACAAGGCTCAAATTCTAAACCCACCGTCCTAGAAAACAACAATGGAAAAAAACTAAGGGTAATGCTGCTCAATGCCAGAAGTCTAAATCTCAAGATTCATGCCCTTGAAGCCCTCCTTAGTATGGAGAACATCGATGTCTGTGCTGTGACTTGAGACCTGGTTCAAGGCTCCTGAGAGCACCCCGGCACTATCAGGTTTTACCTCATATCATGTGTTCTGGCCCCAAAACCTGGACCGTACCACAAAAGGAGGGGGTGTATCCATATTCATCAAGGATACCCACACCTCCAGGCTGGTGGCACTCAAAGCATCAGAGACCATTCAGGTGCAATTAACCATAGGCAAAACTGCTCTACAGTTTGTAGTATGTTACAGGCCACCCTCTCAAACTCAGGAACCCCACACAGCCTTCCTGAAGACACTGGAGAGTATAAATGTCTCTCCAAACACCATCATATTGGGTGACTTCAGCTACCCAAACAGACTGGGAACATTACTCAAGCCCCAATACCCTAGCCCAAAGGTTCCTGGAGTTCATAAACTCAAATGCTATGGAACAACTTGTCACCATTCCCACAAGAGGTGAAAATATACTACACCTGATCACAAATATGGGGACAAAATTCTCCACACCGGAAGTATATCCCTCATTGGTGAGATCAGACCATAAACTAATCTCACTGGAGATCTACATCCCACCCCCCAACAAAAGAGACCAGAGTGAAAAACTTCTCAAAAGCCAACTTCACACTTAGACTGGTGTGGTATCCTTCAAGGCCCCTGAGCCATTGGAAACCACAACCCACACTGCTGAATCCCTTGCAAATGCTTTCTACGAGCACCTCCAGGATTGCATGGATCAAGCAATCCCAAATAAAAATAGAGACCCTTTCCACCAAAGGCAAGCGCCCAATCTGGACCCCAGCCATAAACAAACTTTACAACAAGAGGAGAAAGCTACTACAAGAGAGAGCAAAATCCCTAAAAGGGAAGACACCTCTGATCAATACTAGTAAAAAACTACGATCACTCAAAATCATCCAAGGCCAACTGAGAGAAAAGTCGCCAAGGACTCAAGACAATCATAAGGCCTTCTTTAGCTATGTTAGAAATCTGGGTGGAAACTCCCATATATGCTCAGAATTAGTCCAAAATGATACAATAAAAATCACAGAACCCACAGACATTGCAAACATACTGGCAGACCGGTTCAGTGAAAATTTCTCCCCTCCCTCCCCCCCCAAAAGGAGAAGTATCTATCCCAGAGTGTAGCCTCCCAATCATCTCAAATGCCCAGGTGAGAGCTGCTCTCTCTAAAGCTAAAAACACAGCATCAATGGGACCGGATGGTGTTACCGGCTGTGTGCTACACTAACTCTATGAGGAACTAAACCCACACATAAGGCTGGTGTTTAATCTTAGCCTTACCGCAGGATATGTACCCAAAGAGTGGTGTATGGCAACTGTGGTCCCACTCCACAAAGGCGGTGCTTCTACGGACCCTGGTAATTACCGCCCCATAAGCTTAACAAGCCAGGTCTGCAAAGCTATGGAGAGGATCATAATGGAACTCAAAGACATAGGGGACCTACAGACACTGGATCCTACCCAATTCGGCTTTGTCAAGGGCAGATCATGCCTCTTGAACTTGGTTGACTTTTTGAAACAGTCACCAAGGCCATTGATGAGGATAAGGCAGTTCACACAGCCTACCTTGACCTTGCAAAAGCTTGAGACACCGTATTGTATCATAGAAAAGCTCACCAGCTTAAATGTAAACCCGTATGTTACAAGATGGGATGCAAACTGGCTCAAGGACAGAACCCACAGGGTTAGAGTTGCTGGTGCCATGTCAGACTCCAAGCCGGTCACAAGTGGTGTCCCACAGGGCTCAGTCCTGGGCCCCCTCTTGTTCGGCATCTACTTTTCAGAAGTGCAGGCAAACATAGGAGGATTGTGGCTGACAGTTTGCCGATGACTGCAAACTGGGCGCCATAGTTGAAAATCCATCAGACAGATATCCTTCAGAGAGGTCTCAGAAACGGATAACTGGTGCCATGGCCTTAAGCTAAATGCCAAAAAATGTAGTCATACCCTTTGGTAAAAACAAAGTAACCCCAAGTTATAGGTGGCAACCTCTTCTGTGCTTAATGGATTATCAGGGACCTGGGGCCCCAAGTTGACGGTAACCTTTCTTTTGACACTCACATTGCCAAAGTGGTTAGGAGGACCTTCTACATTGCCCACCTGATTATGAAGGGATTCACATCCAGATCAAGGGAGGTCATTGTTCCCCTGTACTCTTCACTTATCAGACCAATGATAGAGTACAATGCCCCATTCGGAAGGCATCTTACCCGACACCTGCAGCAATTGGAAAGACCCCAAAAGTTCCTCACCAAAAGGAAAAAGGGGTTCAAAATATGCCATATGGTGCCCGACTGAAGAAACTCCAGCTCTATTCAGTCGCATACAGTCTGCTCAGAGGTGACCTGTGCCTGACATACAAGGCCATGTCCAACCCGGAATTAATGGACATGCTCTTGTGGCTCTGGATTTTTTGAGGTGGAGCAAGAGACTTAAACCTCAGATATAAATAGGACGTGCTGGAGGGACAGATTCACCCAGAGACTCCCTTTGCTGTGGAACAGAATCCCGGTCCATGTGAGAGAGCACCTCGCTGGCTCTGTTCAAGAGGAATCTTGCCAGTGGATGGGAGATCGTAGGTTTACCCCGGGGATCATCTCTATCACTGCTGGACAGAGGCACGGCAAACTAATGGGTATAGTATTCAACCTAAGGGGTGGTGAAAGCCACACAACTCTGGCTAGGCTTATAAATGCCCTAGGGCAGATAGCCTAGTATGAACCTATGAACCTAAATAAGGCTAGTTGCTCAGCTCATTAGCAGGTATTTACCTACAAATATTCTTTCGTTGTAAAAAAAACATTACGCTACGCATTCCCACCAATGCTTAATGTGCATCTAAAGTCATGCTAAGCACGACCACCATTTTATAACGCACTGCTTTAGCAGGGGGCAGACCCCCCCTTCTGGGATGCCCTACTACAGTGTACCAACTCCAAGATCGCACTATATTGAGGAAGATTGTAAATGAGTACACAATGAATGAGTGAATTCCCCTCTTTGACCAACCACTTGCATCCTAGCAATAAAAATGACAAGCTCGCACGCACACAGACACGCACGCACACAGACACTCTGCTTATTTTGAAAGCACTTCATGTATGCATGTAGTCACTGGTATATCTGCACAACATGCAAATCATTCATCATTTGCATACATCACAGGATTAGGTCTGTCAATCACTCCAGTCAAACGCACCCCTGCATGAAATAACCAGTACACTACAACATTGCAGACACCTGTAAGGGACTTTCACAAAAAAAAAAATAAATAAAAATAAAAGCATTTCCAGATGAAGCACTATATACCAAGTAAAATTTCCCTTAAAGATTCACACCCATTCCTAGTACATATACTCTCAAAAGGTACAACTACATATATTTAATAAAACATGAAATTACCAAATAGAGTTTCAATCACAGAAAACAAATAAAAAGAGTCAATCTCACTATATTTTCCTGCCTGATTTAAATTACTATTCCCCGGTTACTTACTAAAGCAAGCCAAGATGAAGTGGGCAAGTGATCCTTCCTCAATAAAACAATTACAGTGCTGGGTTGCAGAATGACATCCTATACATCTGGTCATCTGACTAGAGTTCTCACTACCCCCTCACTAGAAAACGAACCAGAATCTAGCATGTGTTACCATACACAGAGCTTTACTAATCTGCGTTAAGTATCTGGAAGCTATAAAGCTTTCAAAACTTCAGCCCTCCAGGGTAGCAGATTCCTAGTCCTGGTTCACAGGCAGTCTCTGGCTGCATCAGAACTGTAAGACTGCACCTTTACGGCCTAAACCAGGTACTTTCAGATTTTTTTCAAAGTTAAATGGACCGAGATAAACTTTTCTTCCTGTATCCTGTTAAAATACACTTCAACATTTCATATACAGGTTCATCTTTTCTGTCCAGTAGGACCCAATGTTGGTACAGTTTTACAAATACATTTTCAATGCAAGTACCTTACAAAAACATTTATATACAAATGACTTTGTTACAAAAAAGTCTGGCCAGCTATGCTAGCATATATGTTACACATCCACTGCCCTATATCTCCTGGCATAGCTGGTAATACCCCACACACTTTTATCCAGAGTTCCAAAGTGGTCTAACCTTGTTGAACAGGGATAGAGTGATCTTTGACAGAAGACATTTGAGGAAAGTAGTGCATATTTGCTCCAACATTTCTCAGTCCAGTTATTAAACATACTTAATACTTCTCCAAGCTATGCCAACTGCGCTAGTGCAACTGTCAACAGTAACTCTGGATTTACTACTAGTAATGGTAAACAATCCTATTTGACATGCATCACAGACCGCCTGTATCAGGCTTTACCTTTAGCTACACAGTCAAAGCATCCTGAACATACAAAATGCTATCATTAACAGCATATTCATTTAAGGAATCCCTATTCAGCTGCAAATAAATATGCAAACCATCAAAATCAGTCACCACCACAATTCAAAGAAAAGACACAAATATACAGCTAATATCAAAGCTGATTTAATTACAATAAAGTTGTTCTGACCGTACAAGTTGTGAAAGTCACAAAAGCTGGAACTCCCCAGTACTGCTTGCAGTCGCACCTCTCAACAGCAAAGATCACAAACCAAGGCAGGATTTAGATAAGCTCTGTTCTTAGTTTGCTTGGTACAAAACCTGTATGGAGGCTATGCGATTAAGTTGTGCTTAATGCCATTTAAAACTCTGCATCTGTTTACATGCTAGTTTAATGTGCGTGTGCTCAGTGGAATTCTGGGTTTGAAGATTTGAAGCTTGCCAATCACTTAGGACTAGGCAGTCTGCCTTGGGTGGAAGGGACCTCTGGTTTAAGAATTTCAAAAGGAGACCACTTTATATGGTTAGACCTAATACGCGAAGTATAGGGACAAAACAAATGTGCACTCCCATATTAGTAAAGCCATGATGTTACTCCTAGTGGGTACTAGGACCAATTGCTCCAAAGAATTCATTTTGAATTTAAGTGGAACAGACCAGAATTTGACTGAACCAATTTTAGTTTTTACACAAGAGATACATATTGCATTTCAGTGATCAACAAAATGAGTTGACCTGCTGAAAGAACTTTAGTATGAAGAGGCCAAGTTTATGATCAGAGATATGACCGTTGCCTTTTCTTGCAAATCTGAAGTGTGCTTTTACTACACAAGTTACCAGGCATTTTGAAGACAAGGCCTGAATCTCCTAATAGCAACATAATCTTTTTGGCTTTTCCCCCATTAGGGGTCACCACAGCACGATGGTCCACAGAACTGGCAGTGGAGTTTCCAGCCCAGCTACCAACCTTCTACAGAAGGCACTCACACCTAGAGCCAATTTAGAGTGTTCAACTCACCAGCAGCATGTCTTTGGAATGTGGGAGGAAACTTTAGCACCCAGAAGAAACCCATGCGACCACAGGTAGAACATGCAGACTCTGCACAGAAGGCACCCCAGCAAAGAATCTAACAAGAGAACCTCTTGCTGCAAGGTAGCAACACTAAACTGCTGCACCACCAGTCCTAGTCTCAACACAAAAAAAAAAAAAAAAAAAAACCAAACAAAACACAAGTTCAGTTCTACTACAGTTTAAGCAAAGGTAACCACCCCCCCCCCAAAAAAAAGCATACCAATTAGTGTCCTATGGTTAACCAGGTCTCCTGACAGGCCTAAGCAACATTCCATACAAGGCTGAGTTCATACTCAGTGAAATTAGCCTGCCATGTAAACTTTCAATGCTAGATTCTTTAAAATGTCAATAAAAATGACAACTCTTAGGACAAAGCAGACTACAGACTGCTCCACTATCCACAAAGAAAACATATCAAACTTGTTAAAGTACTTCAAGTGGTTTCTGGGATGCAATAAGGACAAACACGCCCATACCTCCTTATAGCAGCATTCAGAACTTTTTGGGTCTGGCCTAAACAGCTTACAAGATAATATGCAATATTGGAAAAGGGCATGGAATTTAAATGTTTTTTTTATACTTATGTAAATCAAGTGTGCACTTACAGGAATTTGTCGCATGCAAGCTTATGTCTGGTTAACAAATGTTCTAACAAGTCTAGATTCACAAACTAGAATAGCCTGAACTGTGCAAAGTTTAGAAAAAAAGTTTGGGGTTTGTGTGCATTATTAGTTTTTATGAAGACAAGAATGGACCAACACTGTAAAGAAACTTACCAATGTTGCCATTTGTACTGGTTTTAATAGCTTTTATTTTACTTTCGTCTTATACTTTATAAATTCAGTACATGCTCTGGAATGCAAGTGTGTGGAGACTGCTAGAGGTGACATTCCACACCATGGTTACTCCAATTTCCATGATGTCCAGGGGGACATTGAGAGACTGTACGCCCCCTGGAGCAAGCTTGCCAGACTGGAGAGCCAGGAAACCACTGTACAGTCAAGTTTTTAGTTAACAGATGAGGCCACAGCAAAAAGCCTGGCTTCAGCATTGACCATCACCAATGTAGAAATGTTGGCAAGTGGAAAATTGGTAGGTTAGACCTGAAGCCACTTATGAACCCTGAAAATCTAAATGTGGGAATCATAGGCACTCAATTGTGCATTGTTTTAGGATAACAGCAGGTCACAAGTGCCTTCAGCAATAGCTGAATACAGCATTCACGGCTGCATAACAAAACATGTCACTACAGTAAATCTGCTAAGCATATCTACTAGCCAACTGGCCTGCCAAAGACTGCACTGCAATGAGTTCTCCACAAAATTGCAATGCCTCCAAACACAGGGGAGACAGGGTTCTGCCCTGCTTGCTAAAGTGGATAGCAATCATGCTTTGATTAGAACCATTAAACATACCAGCTCATGTTGCAACTCTCCTGGACTACCCACCCCAACATCCCTCCCTGGAGGGAGGAACACTCTGGTGAAATTCACCAGATGCAGAGACAGGTGTGTGGCCATGGAAAGGACCATCAAATATGCTACCCATGACTTGTTTTCAATAACCAAGTACCCACATTCTGTACTGTGCAAAGGAAAAGAAAACAAAGACAGTCACCACCATCAAACCCAATGCTTTTAGGATGTACTGCAACTGTACCGGGATGTTGAGAATGTGAAAGGACTAATTAAACATTGGGCAACTCTGCCAGGCAGTAAGCTGACAAGTCAGCACATCCAGAAGGCAAGACAAGTTTCAGACTTGCAAAAGGTCCAACTTTGACGCTGCGGTGTTTGCAAGAGATAAATCATTCCTTGCCCCGATTACACCCCCTTGTGCTGGCAGTAAGCCAGCATCATAGTGTCTTTCAACTGAAGTGGTGTGTCAAGCGTGATTAAAATAGCAGTCCAACAGCCATGGCAATACAAAATGGCGGTAGTCTAAACAAGGAAAAAAATTAATACCTTGCAACACATGTGAGCTGCAATACACTTTCTGATCATTGTAGCAATGGATAACCCTGGGCAATACAATGAACCAATGATGCAATGCAAACAAAATACTAAAGAGAGTTGGCAATCAAGCTACAGAAATAAGCACTAGTTACAAAAAAAGCAGCATTCTGAATGTTGGCAAGTTTACTGCAAAAGAAAAAAATTAGACTGCTCTCCATGAGGCTCTTGGAAACCAAAAGCTTTGCTGAACAAAACCTTTCTAAACAAGTCCTACGAAACCAAAAGCTTTGCTTAACAAAACCTTTCTAGATAAGCCCTACGACCCCAAGCAAATTATGAATCATGGGAGTGTTAAGTATGATCTTGTAGGCAAGAAGGAATACACTTAGAGGGAGGGGCTTTGCACTGCCATAATACCTTGGATGATTACTAATGAGCCTATGACAGAAAGTTGATAAAGAAAAAAATTTCCAAGAACGCCAAGGGGCGTTAACATTTGTAGGCTCGGATTGGTCACTTTCTGGAGCCTCCATAACTTAAGCATGTTTGAGAGAAGTTTACACAGCTTGCTTACTTTATTTTAGAAAGAGCAGAGTTAGAAGTTTCACTCATAAGCTTGGAGGAGAATGTCTGAAGGCTATTCACCCTTTGAAGGAAGATCCCCATTTCTCAGATTACCCTTGGGCCAAGAAAGCAGAAATTTTAATTTCTGCTCCTCACACTCATCAAACCATACCAAACGTGGATAAATCTTTATACCCACACCCACTGGTGTTCCTGCCGAAGCATCATGTTACTTTAAACAAGACTAACACTAGTTGCAAATAGCATCAAAAATCAAATTAAAGTTAGCTAAGATAGTGTATGCGAACACACAGGAAGCCACAGTGGTGCAGCAGTAGCAGCATTGTTGCCTCACAGCAAGAGGTTCTCCTGTTAGATTCTCAGTTGAAGCGCCTTCTGTGGAGTCTGCATGTCCTCCCCGCAGTCAAGTGGCATTCCAGAGACATGCCTAGAATGGGTGCACCTTTGCTGAAGGTTGGGTGTTGAGCTGGCACCCATAAAAAATGGGCCAATTAGCAGACTGGAGTTCTGCTGTGGCAACCCCAAACCAGGAAAAAACGAAAGTGGATGTGAACATATGCTCAAACTGCAAATTAAAGCTGAACAAAGCACTACTTGTTCTACAAAATTTAATTACTAAACTTGAATATGAATTTAACAATTAGTACAAAACAAGTTCACCATGCACCGAGATTACACAGCAAGAAAATTTACAGTATAAAGTATTTGCAAAGGGCAAAATAAAGATCTTTAAGTATCCCGTAGAAACTTCATATCAAACACCACCTTCTATTGGTTATGTAAGCTAACCACAACGGGCATCTGAGAACTTGGATATGTACGTATCGAGCACAAGTTACCCAGCCACAACGTAGCCTCAGCTGTCATTCACTCCATTCTAACAGCACACATCAAGCAACCAATCAGCACTAAACACAAAGGAGACAAGATAAGCCCATCTAGGTGGACTGCCAGGATTAACAAAAGTTGAAATCCAAACCAAGGATTTTCAAACCATTCCCAACACGAACTAGTAACAGCAATGTCCTAAATAGCAGCAATAATCGTAATATTTTGGATCAGTGAGCAGTGTTGGTTTACACAAATGCCAATCTCAAACTCACTGAAGTTGCACCAATTCCCTGGCCCCCCCCTCACATATTTTGCAACATGTCCTACATACCCTTTATGAACCTAATGCCCACCTCTGTGGGCCCAACAAGTTCACTTAAAATAACCAATATGTAGCCTCCACCCCCAATCTCAGCACAATGCAGGCCCTTAATGTACAAAAGAGCCACCACCCAAAAGGAGCCTCAATGCAGATTCAACTTCAGACCCATCAGCCTATTTTCCCCAAACCATGAAATCTGCACATCTGAATTGCTAAAGATAAAAAAAAAAAAAACCTGCTCTATATCAACTATATGGTTTTGCCAAAAATCAAAACCTGCTTGCTTATTTAATATCCAACCCCCAGAGGAAGCAATTTACCAATAAAAGGCTCAAAAAGTCAAGTGCAAGCTGGAAAAAACTTCCGTTTTCACACTACAATGCAGCATAGGAAAGTCAGAAAAATCACTAATATAACAGATGTCATCCCAGAAAGTAAAAAAGTTAACTTTGGAACATCCAAGGCCTCAGTACTGGGGCACCTTCTGTTCAGATTACTGGACTACAAAGCCACTAAGAACTCATGGCTACTCAAGGCTGACTGTAGCAAGCTACATTTTGACCACTCAAAATCCAGTACTGTGGTTACTGGAGACAGTAAACCACACAAATGACTTAAACTAAATGCAAAGCTAGTTACCTTTGGCGAACTGCCCACACAACTACAGACATAATAAATCTGTCTACTCAAAGAAATCCTATCAGTAGTGAGCAAGTACCACCAAGAGCATTGAAGACATTTAAATCTCACCCAATTACTCAAGTTCTATCAAACTCAAAAAAAAAAGTTCTCCACTTGTATGGTTTACCTCAACCCAAAACAAAAATAAAGGCACCCATTTTATATTTTACTTAAACCCTTTTCACAAACAGGTTCAAGGAGAAGAGTGCCAATATACCAAACATTTTTAAAACCTACATTTAGTAATGTGCATGAAGGCACAATGCCAGGGCACTTCTATGGGCCAAGGTTTGTAAAGGCTCCAGGGCCAATAGCCTTGTACACAGCTATAAACCCATTACACTTATTTACTAAATTATACTACATACAGAAAAAATGATTACAGTACAAGATACTTGTGCATTAGATTTTGTTCATTCAGCATGTGTAGAATATTAGTGGGCTTGTCAAATAGATCATGTGATTAGAAATCACAAGAAATGGAAACGAGAGAGAAATTACAAATAGGAGGTGGGGGCGAGCATCACTACAAATGTATGTATAAGGCTGGGAAATTACAGTAAAACAATACAGCTATTTCTGTACTTACCAAGTATATAGCATGCAGCCACAAAGACCCCAGAGGCTCCCAACTAAAGATCAAAGTACTCAAGATCACTAGTAGCCAAAACAAGTCTGAATTTCTAGCTCTTCTACGTAAAAGCACACACTGTGGCTTATACCACTTAACATTCCAAGAACACCGAGAAAACACTGAGAAACCAACCCCCCTCATCTCCCACACCTGCATAAAATAAAGCGTCCCCACAAAACCTCAGATTTAACCACACATTTGTTTCCCCATCGTCCACAGGACAGTATGTATTCCACACTCAACTCATCCTCCCCAATAGCACCAACAAGCATGAGTCACATAACCCTGACTCAAGTTGTACCACCCACCATTAACAGGAGTGAGAATATTCAACAAGCAAGAAAATCAGTCCCTTAATGTATCTTCATGCTTTTGCAAGCCCCTTGTTGCATCTAACACAAAACACGTTGTTCTTTAAGGCAGACAACTAGAGTGTCCATAAATTCATCCTTGGCATTTCATTTGCCTCCTATAGGCAAAACATTACGGCCAGAGACTGAACATTCCTTGAAAACCCTTTGAATTACTCCTAACATTACAAGCATTAATGAATGACTATATACAAAGATGCAACACTACTTACTGCTCACTTGCATGCCATGCCCCACCCCAGTATCTCAAACATCTTGAATTAGCAAGTTAGTCCCCTGGCACTCATTGAAGACTCAAGATAAACTGCTAATCTCTGAAGTAGGCGAGCACCACCCTACCTCAACTATACCAAAGTGATTGTTCTATGTAAAGAAATACAAAAACCTTCTCACAGATACATCCACCCCAAGATTTCAAAATCCCCATACACCACCCTACCTCAACTATACCAAAGTGATTGTTCTATGTAAAGAAATACAAAAACCTTCTCACAGATACACCCACCCCAAGATTTCAAAATCCCCATACTCCTCGGCATGCAAGATATTCATTCTCATGTTACCAAACACTGAAAAGGGCAAGCTCAATCTCCAATCCAAACCAGAGTACGGGTTATCCTTACAAAAGCTCTGTCTCCTCTCCAAATCACCCTACACAACCATAAATTGTTGACAGGAAAACTGAAAGCATACCTCTCTCCCATTCTGCTAGCAGGCTAGGGCTTGAGTAAATGTTAGGACAGGTATGCACTGATCATTACACTTACTCTGTACCAAATCAGTAATATCCCTTCTCCTAAAATCTGCAACCTTATCCATGCACATGATGCCCAGTCACAATGCCCCAACAATAAAAGGCGGCAGGATAATCTCAAAGGAGAACCAAAAAGGCACTCCTCCAGAAAGGGAAAAAAAGAGTAAAGAGGGACTCCCACCCCCACAAATACTAGACCAACTCTACCAATACACCATTAGAAAAAAATCCCCCAAAAATAATTGTTAACAGTTATTGCCCTTCTGGGCACCCTCCACACTTAAAATTTTGGTAGACCGCAATCCAAATTTTAACTTGCTATAGATCCCCCACCATGCCCCAGGATTCCCACTCATTGATACACTAGAAAATATAAAAGGATACAACCCAACACTGCAAAGTACTGCAAAATGAACTTGCACCCCACCCAGGCACCATGTTAAATTATAGCCTCACCTCAGGCTTTGTGCCCACTGAATGATGCACAGCAACAGTTATCCCACTCCAAGGGGGAGCTAACAGACCCCGGAACTACTGCACCATTAGCCCAACGAGCCTGGTCTGCAAGGCCATGAACATGTCATGGATCTTGTACACAAAGACATAGGTAATCTACAAACTCTGGACCCCACCCAGTTTGGGTTTGTAAAAGACAGATCATGTCTCCTAAACCTGATAGGATGTGTGTGTAATCCACCTTACCCTCTTCTACAGTTCTGGTGACTGCTTCAAAAAAGACCATCTTAGTTCTCACCAAAGCTTTTGACACCACCCCCCACTCTGGAATTATACTCCCTAAACTAGGTATAAATCCTTATATCACAAGGTGGGCTGCCAACTGGCTCACTGACCGAACCCACATTGAAAGCAGCAGACTCCAAATCAGACTTCAGACAGTTGACAAGTGGAGTACCACAGGATTCAATCCTGGATCTTCTCCTGTTTGGCATCTACTTTTCTGAAGTAGAGGAGGTCTTTAGCTAACGAAGTTCGCAGATGACTGCAAACTAGGAGCCATAATCAAAACCAACGATGATCTTGGGACACAGGTAGACAAGTCTCCTTTGAAAATCACATTGCCACAGTAGTCAGGAAATCAACAGGACGTCCTATGCAGACCATCTAAAAAACTCTAGGCGATATGTGACTGAGCAAGGCTTCTCAGAGGCGACCTCTGACCAACATACAAAGCTACACCAAACCCAGAGTTGTTGGACATGCTCCACTTAAATCCCAATCCGGTTATAGTGTATTGTACTTTCTCTCCTTCAATTCTGCACATGAGTGGGCGTGGCTCCAGTAATTGACATAAAAAGCTGTATATGAAATGAAGCACGACTGACATGCCACTCAATGCGGCCGACTGTATTAATTGTACTGTAAAAATATCACGTGCAGAAATAATGGTGGAACAAAGCCATCAAATTAGACAGGTTTTAAGTCATTTCTCGTCATCTTAGAAAGTGGCTATACTAAAAGGTTTTAAAATTAGCATGCATATCTTGAAGGATACAGAGCCTGAAACTCAAATGTCTAGCTAGGCGTATTCTTCGTACTCTACAGTTTCAAGACATAACTGAGAAACCATGGCTTTATGATAGCAGTTTGATAGCACACAAGTACAAAATTAAAATTCTCTGGCTATTAGCGACTTTAAATCAATGACGATTTGCCAGAAAATTCCACATTTTATGAGAAACAGACCAAAAATTAATAAAAAAACCCGGACAGTTAAAGTTGGGTACTAAAGCCGGAGCTAGAGGGGAGAGTTTACATAACTATCCTTTAGTTTCAAACGGTTATTACAGTTTGAAACCACATCATAAAATGTGCTTGAGAAAATAAGTGGAAGTATAGTTAATTTTGTCCAAGAACAATGGCTTAAGAGGTGCAGCGCTCTGCAGAAAACGTTAAACGTAAGAGTCAATGCAGTTTCATCGCACTATTCGGAAACAGAATAAATATTCTGTCACACCGGGTGAATATTGAATACTTCCAACTGACGAACAACGAGGGAGGGTTTGGGGGCGGTGCTCGCTACTGCGCCTCTAGTGAGCCGGTAGAGTACACAACCGCCGATTCCTGTCCCAGAGACTTCACGTGCTCTGGAACAAACTTATCTATAATCAAACAAAGCTCATTAGCACTCAAAAAAATCGTGATTGGATGGGAAATAGGAAATTAGCCCGGGGATCATCTCTGTGGCTCTGCTCGACAGGAGAACAGGAACATAGTTTTCTTGGGTGGCAAAAGCCAGGGTACTTTTTTGGCTAAGCTTACATAGGCCCCAAGCTTTTTCTTTCGGCTTTTCCCGGTTAGGGATCGCCGCAACGGATCACCTGCCCATTCATGATTGGCAGTGGAGTTTTATAGTGTCGAGTTGTCAACCCGGCGCCCAGCGTTCCACAGAAGATACACATATACAAGCACTCTGCAGCATGTCTTTGGGATGTGGGAAGAAGCCTACACGACCACAGGAAGAACATGCCCACTCCGCACAAAAGGTACCCCCAGCCGAGAATCGAACCGGAGTACCTCTTGCAATGAAGCGACAACGCGCTGCACCACCCAGCCTAGTACCTACCTATGAATCAGTATTCTACAGCCTAGCTTTTTTTCACCCCGCAAAATACTAGTTTTCGTTCAGCAAACATGGTGCCTAAAGTGTGCCAATCGCGAAGAGAGACTTCCAAAGTTACAACATAACAGATTACCCAACTGAAACGTGTAAAATAAGACTAAATCTAACTGGTGCGGTCTTGCCCACCGCTTACTAAACAATACATTTTAACAACGCGCTCAACGGTTGTACTGCAGCAGGCGGGCATCCTGCCCCAACCAAACCGACGGTAACATGAAGCTACACAAGTAACCTTGATACCTACCTCAAGAGTTAAACAAACGAACAGGGGAACACATTTGATTCCCGTAAACAAACGCGTGCTAACAGAAAAAAATAAAGGTTCTGAGTTTCAGTAAAATTGACCTCCAAGCAAGTTCGGTCATCCATTAACGTGCTACAAGAAACTTCATTTCATTAGTGCAGAATTAAACAAAAATTCAGTACAAGGATACCGAACGTAACCAATAACCATTTTCTCCAACAAACGCTACTATACAAGAGTTCACCGTAGTTTTCATTAAATAGAACATACACCATATCGAATAACTCTAGCGAAATCACCATCACATTATCAAGGAATGAACTTTTACAACGATCGAGCCAGTCTCTCATTGGCATCTAATACAGAAGACTGCCTGTAAATTCACAACTAAATCCGCGTCCAAAACAGGCCTACATATAAAACATCAAATTCAAGCAAACTGAGAAATACATATGTAAAGCAGACCACAGACGTTTAAACTTCACTATTATAAAAAAACACACTCCAGGAAATAAAAGTGCGCAGAGAATCCAACTATCCACTTCCACTAACGGGCAGAGACAAGTGTACATCAGGAGCACTGAGAAAAACGAAAAATAAATACATTAAAAAGAGAACACTGCCCCACAAATATAGCCACATATACAAACTACAATTTATTATAAATACATCGCTGACACTTTCTAGCCTCGTTTCTTTTGGGAGGGGGGGGGGGGTGAAATCCAAGGCCTACCACGTCTTTTACATAACCGCGTCTACAAAACACTACTTCCATCAATAAAAAAAGCTATAGGCAGATTTTAGTAAAAAAATAAGAGAAGACATATCTTACCCGGTTCTGGCTTGAATATAACTTGAAATCGATTACTGAGCAGATATGCTAAAATAAGAATGCAAGAAAAGAGACCACTTCGCCTTCTCACACAACCCGACCAAAAAGAAAGAAACAGCGCGTGCAAAGAAGCCTCCACCACAACCACACTTGAAAAGCTCGCTACCCGCGTTTCCTTCTTCATTGGCTGTTTGTTGAAGCCATTCCTTTGTATTCAGTTCTCAAGCTGTTATTGGGTGGTAGCCATATCAATCTAAACAAGACAGCAATAGATGATGGTTTCCATCAAATGTCTATCAATATAATGTTCTTGTACACCCAATAAAAATGTTTTTATTACATTAGACCAGGGGAAGTCAGTAAAGTTGCAAGTGATTGGTGTATGCGTTAGTTGCTACAGAATATCGTTAAGTTAGAGTGTGTAGTAGGTGGGAATGGTTTGAAGAAATATTTTTTGTTTGCGACAAAATGGCTCGCAACGTTATTATTTTGAAATGGAGTCTTTATGTTCTTGCAATGGGCTTTTAGGGCGGTTGTATTTTTTTTTGTAATTGATTATGGAGGTAGAGAATTGGGTTATTATCTAAGCTCCGTCAGAGAGCACAGCTAAAGTAAATAAATAAATGGCTGAGAGCTATCAAAGAAAATGACATGAGATATGGCACATACGTTTATCGAATTTGCTAAGTTACAACGGGATATATGATGGAAGACAGGACTCCTAACAGGCAAAGTTTAGATAGTGTGTTATGTTGTTTAAGGCTTAACGGTAATATTTCTCTCTGTTTAATTTCTCTATTTTGGGTTTTTAATACCATAACGGGACTGGATCCCATTCCTAAGTCCAGATACGATTAAAGTTCATGAAATTAGTGATATTTCTCCCTTTTTGAATTTCTCAAAATCTTTTGTCTTTTTAAAACCATGACGTGAATGAACCCCATTCCTAAGTCAAAGTGCATGAAATTAGTATTGTTTCAATCTTTGATGTCATCCAAAAGTGTTCTTCGCAGCACTCCCAGTGTGCCCAGTAATGATTTCTGCAGTTCGTATGGGGTTGCATGTATTGGTAACATATCTAAATATGATTGCAGATTATTTTTTTGTAAGACCCGTTGCTCCCACTACCATTGGAACTCTCTGGGTATCTTTTTTCCACGTTGCTCTCTCTTCCGCCTGCAGAGTCTGAATTTTTTTTTTTTTTTTTTTTTTTTTATGACTGTGTCCCTCTCAGTATATAAGACACTGTACTCACTGGGTTTGGTAATTTCAGTGATCAATGCTACTTTTGTCTTCTTTTCACGGACCACTATATCTGTTTTCTAGCATCTACCTTTTGAACTGTTGATAATGGGTGATCATGTGTGATGTAGACATCATTTTCTATTATGCTTTGTGGCTCATGTTTCCAGTGTTTTTCAGCCCCTTCATTACCATAATGTTTGCACAATCCCCAATGCAGCAGTCTTGCTACGTTATTATGCCTTTCAGTGTACAGTCCTTCTGCCATTAATATGTCACAACCAGCAGTGAGGCGTGTGACTGTTTCCAATTTGGTTAGACAAATGTAGGTTTTGTAAGTTTCTCCCACATGTTCTTTGGACTTTGTAAACCAGCGTGTACATAGCCCACTGTCTTGGGCTGCCAGTTTGTTTGTGTTTTTTTGGCTTTTCCCGGTTAGGGGTCGCCACAGCGAAACTCCGGTCCGCTAATGATTGGCAGTAGATTTTTACATATTGGCTTGCTGGGCCTAACGCACAACCTTCAACGAAGGAAGGCCCATTCACACATGTCGCCATACAGAAGACGCTCTGAGAATCGAACGGGCAACGTCTAACTGTGAGGCAACGTATCAACCTTTAATCATTTGGTTTGAATGCATCTCTTCTTAACCATTCCTGCATTTGTTCCTGATCAGCATGAGGTTCTTCCAGAAGTTTTCTATACTTGCAACTATATACATTTTCCACGTTTCTTGCCGTCTCGTCTGGTCCTTCACGTTATAGTCTTTCTTTTGTTTTTTTTTTTTTGTTTTGTTTTGTTTTGTTTTTTAGCACATTCAGTTGCTGCCTGATTTTTATCTACTTCTGGTTTGATTTCCATTCCTGCTCGATATGCTTCTGCTAGATTAAGCAGAGAATACACCTTAGATTTATTCTCCTCATGTTTCAAAACTTTCACTATGTTTGGATCTTCTGAGGTCAACAGATATGTGTGGAGTCCCACAATTGCAGATCTATACATGTAATCAATTTCAAGGAGGCCTATCCCTCCTTCAGAACGGGAATACATAATCTTGGTATGTGCTGATTTTTACCAATCATTTGGTGGGCATGAAGCATTCTTCTTGTTTTCTTATCTTATCTATCAAACACATTTTGGAGCCAGTCAGTCACTCCAAAACTGTAAGTTAATACAGAAAGAGCAAATTGGTTTATAGCTTGGATTTTGTTCCTAGATGTCAATGCTGTTTTCAGGATTAAAGTTTTCTAAAGTATTCCTTACTAAGTTTTATTCACATTTGTTGATGTTTTATTATTGATCCTTCAATTCCCAAATATTTATACACATCCTTTTGCTCAAGTTCTTTTCTATCACATTCTTGTCCCAAACTGGTGTTTTCCTAGTGCTGCAGTTTTCCTGTTTTAAAGGTTGTTTTTGCACATTTATCAAGACCAAATGACATTCTTATAGCATCTGAAAAAGTTTTGGCAACTTGCAGATGTACTTTCAGTTCCTCATCTGATGAGCTAAACAGTTTTAAGTCATCAACAAAGAGAAGATGCAAAGTCTTTAAACTTTGTTGTTTTCTAGGAGCCAAATTATAGCTATGGCCTAAGCTGTTACATAGACAGCTTAATGGGTTAAGGGCAATGCAGAATAGCAGTGGTGAGAGAGTCACAGTGGAATAGCCCCCTTTTAATTTTTGTTCCTGGGATAATAATTTGACTTTTATCATGGCTTAATTACAAATCTATATGGCTTTTCCCAAGTAATAACCACCCCTACTAGAATTCACAAACCAGGCAGTAAGGAAACCATCCTAGATTGGATCCTCATCAACAGCCATCCTGACAAATATAAACCAGGTACCCTTCCAGATGACATTAGTGACCATGCTCTAACCTACATAATTAAACAAAAAAACCCATAGCCCCAACTCAAATAACTTCAAAACCTCACGCTCTAAAAAAACACTTTTATCCAGAGAGATTCCAGAATGAACTTAAGGCATGTGACTGGTCACCATTACACCATCTTCAACTTTAATACAAAATTCCTACAAATCCTAGAATACCATGCCCCCTCTCGCTCTACCCGTATAAGAACCAAAATTGCACCTTGGCTCACTAAAAAAAACAGGCAAAATATCCTTGTACGTAATAAAATCTTGGCCAAATGGAGATCCTCCAAAAACCCATCAGACCACCTTTACTTTAAACAGCTAAGAAATGCCACCAAAAATAAATTCTGCTCGATAAAAAAAAAACTATTACCTTTACCTCCAACAAACCCACCAGCAAAAACCACAAAAATTAACAAGCTACTTCAGCCAGAGCACTCTAAAACTCCTGCCCCATCAGGTATCTCCCATAATAACCCTAAGCAATTTGCTGATGCCTTTAACAACTACTTCATTGAAAACATTCAAACTCTAGCTAAAACATTACCACCTGTTAGCACTAACCCATTAATCACCACAAACAGCCCAGTTCCCTCCTTTCATATACAACCCGTACCTACATCCCTTGTCTGCACCCTCCTTCAAAAATTCAAACCATGTACCCCTTCAGCTGACTACCAGCCGAATACCTGCAAATAGCAGCTAAAGCCATTGCCTATCCCATTTCCATCCTTATAAATAGAACAATTACAGAAAGCACAATCCCTTCCATCTGGAAAGTCTCCCATATCATCCCTCTACATAAGGGTGGTACTTGTACTGAGATTTCTAACTTTCTCCCAATTGCTTTACTTTTTCCAGTAGCCAAAATAATGGAAAAATGCATCCACCAACTACTTGACCACCTTCTCCATAATAACTTACTTGCCAACTGTCAGCATGGTTTCTGGCCATTTCATAGTACCACCACTGCCCTGCTATCTTTTTCTGACTGTATAAACAAACATCGTAACAAAAACTCTCTTTCTTCTGCTCTATTTATTGACCTTTCAAAAGCTTTCAACATGGTTAACCATCACCTACTTATGGACATATTAAAAGCCCTACCCCTTGACCCACAGGCATTACTTTGGTTTACCAATCTAGAGAACAGATAGCAAGCAGTACTCTGGGATAATAATCTATTTATGCACCTCCCTGTTAACATTGGAGTACCCCAGGGCTCTATTTTAGGCCCTCTTCTCTTCTCAGTTTTTATTAATGATTTAAATGCCAAAATTCCACAAGCCACATGTATACAATATGCAGATGATTCTACTTTAATATGTTCAGCCAAGTCCCTAACCTCTCTCCAGACCCTCACCCAAACAGTATTTAATCTTGTTGAAAAGTGGTTCATGCAACATTGCCTCCTTCTTAACCCCAAAAAAACAAAATTATTGCTTTTTGCTCCTACTCAAAAGTCTCCACAATTTCACTTCACAGTAACCTCCAACAATGGAACTAGCAAAGCTCCAGACACTACAACTCAACTCCTAGGAATTACAATAGACCACGACCTTAGCTATGATGATCATGTTAATACTACTATAAAATCTGTCAACAGAAAACTAGGCTCCGTTTATAGAATCAAACCCTTCCTTCACCAGAAGCTAGTACTATTGCCCAGACCCACCTTATCTCTACCCTGTTCTATGCTTCTGCCATTTATACCAATCTGTCTAAAAGCAAACTTAGCAAATTTGCAACCAGCTATAACAACATTGCCAGATTTGCCACTGGTACCCATTTCAGAACCCACCACTGTCTCAACCTCAAACAACTAGGATGGTTAGAACTGCAGAACCATCTACTTTATCAACAATACACCATCACCCAAAAGATCCTTTACCACCCCAAGAATACCCATATCCTCACTAATCTGATTACCCCATATAAAAATCTGCCAACACTATACTCAGCTAATAAGCTTCTAGTTTCCACTATTAAATCATACAACCAGGCAGGGGACTCACTTTTCACTAACACAGTGGGAAGAACCTGGAACCTGCTTCCAAGGGAACTCACATCTCTTTTTTCCACACTGCTTTTCAAAAAATACCTTAAAGAATACCTTACTACACACTGGCTATGTACTTACTCTAACCCTGACTAATATCTAAATCCCCATCTCACTCTCCCTAGACTTTTCTGCTCTGTTCTATTACGATTACCTGGGTTAACCAGTAACCTTGCCTCTAACTAGTATTTAACAAGATTTCTTTTTTAGTACTTTATAAGAGTATTCTTACTCTAAGTATGCTATCCTTCACTGTACTAGATATAAATGATAATGTCTGTACATCTGTAAACAAAAAAAAAAATAATAATTTTTTTTAACTTTATGTTCTGTTTGCTATTTGCATGTAATATATGATATGTCACTGCCTATGCTTGGAGCTTTTCTCCCCGAGCCTCTACTGAAAATGGACATATATCCAGTTAGACTAGCCCTGTCAACAAATTTAAAATAAAATAAATAATTGCAAAGTGGTCTGTCACTGTAATGTAAGCGATCAGTGTAGGATGTATCTTATACATTTTTAAGCAGTCTGTTATCCATAAATGTGGGATACTATCAAGTGCTTTTTTATAGTCGGTCCATGCCATATTTAGATTCTTCCCCTTTTTACAGTTCTCCAGTATGACTTTATTTAACAACAAATGATCCTTTGTTCCATATGACTTTCTTTTATTCTCTTTTGTTCTACTGCCATAATTGAGTTTTCTTCTAAATGACTATAAACTCTGCCAGCATCAATTCCTGTGTGTGGTTTGTACGTCGTCAGAAGGCAAGTTATTGGTCTATAATTTTTAGGGTAGCTTGCAAGTTCATTCTTAAGTAGGAGCATTGTTTTTCCTGTTAGCTAGGTTGGTGTCCATTTGGGAAGCGTAAATAAATAGTTCTTACTCGTGTCTAAATCTTCGTGCAAAGATGTAAATACTTTTAAACAAAAGTTAGGTACTGCATCTGGGCCTGGGGTTTTCCAATTAGATGTTTTTCTTAACTTTGTTTCAATCTCTCTGGCTGTTACTTCATCGCATTCCATATCCTGTGCCTTTAAACTTTTTTTTTTTTTTTTTTTACTTCTGTCCGTTTAGCATCTTTGTTATGGCCCATAGGATCTTCATAGATACTTCTCCAAAATATATCTATTTTGTCTTTTTTTGATGGTCTTTCAATTCCTTTTACCTTGTTTCCGAATTCTTTGTAAAACCTTTTTGGGTCATCAGTAAATTGCTTATTTTGTACTTTTCCTGTATATTTATCTGCGTATTTTCTAGGTTTTTTTGCCTGTGCTGAAATTTTTAGTTTATTTGCGATAGTGCATGATAGATCTTGGTCTGTTCTAATACTGCTTATTGCTTTTATCACATCTATTTTTCTTAGCATTTTTGTTGATCTATTCCCTCTTCTGTAGTCTTCTAACAGTGACACTTCTTGTCTTAATTGCTTTATAGTTTTCTCTATTCGATACTTCCATGATCGTACTTGATTTCTCCCCTTCCTTTCCCTCACTACCCTGTGTTCTTGCGGTAGAACTTTATCCATTATTAATTTAGCTGCACAGTAATATATCCTGTTTACTTCTGTTGTATCGCATGGATCTCTATGGACAGTCCTTATTACCGTGTTCATTTGTTTTATCACACTTCTGACTTTTGGGGTTTTATTGACCTTTTGCAGTCTATTTCTTTCATTGATCTTAATATATCTATGCCTATTAAATCAAGCAACTCTTCTCTTAGCTCATATTCTTACAAACTGAGGGCACATACCTTGTTTTCCATTTCCTGTGGGCATTCTATAGAAAGGTCTATAGCATCATTGTCTTCAATTTCATCCTGTGCCATCCGTTGCTCTGTCATATGGGAACTCACTGACCCATCACTCCTCAACATTGACTGCATCAGAGTTTCCAGTTTCCTGTTCCTTCCCTTGCTGTCTAGCTTCAAGTGAATGTTTATACTGGTTTCCTGTGGAAGGCTCCAAAATATCTTCATATGGCACCTGACCAGTTGCTTCCTGTTCCACTGGTTTTCCCTTAATTTGGATATCCATTGCTCTATCCTGTTGTGCCTTCTGAATTAGATTTTCTACACTGAATCCTTCACTTCGCAGGTACTCCATAACCTCAATTTCGATTTCTTTAACTTCTGCATTATTAATCTCCTTTTCTACTTTTCCTCTTTGTCTTATTTTCTGTACTGTAAAGTTTTCCATGTCCGGATTCCTTTGCCTCTATTTCTCTTCACCTATCTTTGGTGTTGCTCTTTTTGTATTGTTTAGTTTTGCTTTCTCCTTTGCATAAATACTACACCATATTAAATATCTTTTTCTTTCTTATGTCCATATTTTTCTTCAGATGTCTCCTGATCTTCCTGCTACTCCTTACTTTGGGGACTCGCTCCATCATGCTTTGCTGTAGCATGTGTTAGACCTTTTACACCAAATCCTTTGCTTCGCAGGCACTCCATAACTTCAACTTCTACTTTACTAATCGTCTTTTCTACATTCCCTCTTTACAGACAAAGGCATCCGGGTATGGAAATTTGGTTTCTTGATTGAAGTCCGTATGAGATTTAAAAATTATGTCCATAACTTTGTATTCCTTCCCAAATTTAGACAAAAAGTTGTGTTGTACTTAAATTGGTTCACCACCACTAAATAATGCTAGTTGTGAGCTTTCTGTGCTTCAAAAAATAAGAAAATAATAGCCATTTTTATTAGTCCTGTTGTTCATTTGGCTTTCTGCTGTACTGTTGCTGTTGTGAATCGTGCCTGATTATGGGCTTGTGTTCTTCCTTTTCATCTCTAGCCATGATTTTTGAGGTGAGGGGTTGAGACCTGTACTCTGTGGTTTTGGTTGGGGGTGGTAAGACATCCTGCAGTAAAAGTATGCCTGCCACTGGGTATATTTATCATCACCCCCTTATTGACCATTTATTTCATGGGGGGGGGGGTTAGGGTGTCATGTTAACTGCTACCATCTGTCTCTATTCTGTGTTACCCTTCTGTCACAGGTCGTCTGTCACACAGTCCAGCCATTTCTTTTCTGGATGCCCTTGTTTCCTTTTGCTTTCTACCTGTCTGTCCCAGATCATCTTCACCATATTGTCTTCTGTTTTTCTGCTCATCTGCCCAAACCCACATAATATCTTCTTCGTGACTTTCTCTGCAATTGGAACTACTTTGGCTTCTGCTCTGATGTCCTAATTTCTTCAGCTGTCCTATAGTGTGCACCCTATAATCTGTCACAGGCACTTCATTTTGATCACCTCTAGGTTCAGCTGCTGTGCCTTTACTGCCCAGTTTTCTGTATCACACAGTATTATTGGTTATACTTCTGTTTTGTACACCTTATTTTTCAGCTTTTTTAGCATTCTTCTGTCACGCACTACCCCTGACACTGTGTTAGTTGGCTGCAGTCCCTCTGATTGTAGCTTTGACCTTCCTATTCAGACTTCTCTTCTCAACCAAAGAAGTTTGTATTCATTTGGGGTATCACACTAATATGTACCATACTTACCACATTTTGTTTTGATAATGTCTGACCAGACAGCCAACCCTAATCATTTTTTTTTTGACGCATCTAACAAATGTTATATAGCAAACTGAGATTTTTTTTTTGCAACATTTACCTTCCTTCTTTCCTACTGATTGCAACCGTATAGGAAATAGTAGTAGTAGTTTTTTTTTCCGGGTTGTGTGCTCTACAAATGGGACCATAAACGTCACAAGCCAGTACCAAGAGGAGATTGGTGTTCCTGCTCTGATGGAGCAAGTTGGTCTGATGTTGGAGAGTGGTTAGAGCAGAAGACTGAGGACAGACTCTGGGAAGACGCTGATGGCCATGAGGGACAAAGTAGTCATTACCCTGAGGATGTGCGCAGAAGTGTCCACACAACACCAAAATGGCTGTTGATGGGCATATCCTACATGGATGCTTAGTAGATGATTAAAGAAGTATAGGAACCATGTAGTGCGTATTGAATGACAGTAACAGAAAATAACCTTTTCTTTTGTTAACAGTTGTTACACCACTTGTGTTCAATGCTCACTGTTTTCTGCAACCATACAGTATAGAGGAGAAAGGTTCTAGGAGAAGGATAGACAGCCAAACTGTCTTATCATATTCCTCTTTGGTTTGCTGCAGTCTTGTTTCTGTTTCCTGGACAGATCTGGAGCCTTAGTCCAGTACATGTCAACGAAAATATTTTTGGTTGAATAATGACATCTTGTTTAGCATAACAGCAAAGAAGGGTGCCCCACTCCCAACAGTTTCCAGTTTGAAAAAGACTTCACCAGAATACTTAATATAAGTGTCATGTTATTAAGCAAGTACTAGGCTAGCTGCCCTTTCAGACCATATTAAGCCTGGCCAGTTTATGTCAAAGGTGAAAATCAAACCCTGTATCCAATATTTGTGAGGCAAACACTATAACCATTATGCCAACCGCCATACAGCCATTATTACCCGCACAGGTGTATGGGCTTGTAGCCTTCCTACCCTACCAACGTTAATGAGGCTATGCTGTTTTAATGTAAAAGTGAAGGTGCAGTGTCTAAGATGTGCAACTTAAACAGCAAAACTAGACACCATGAGACTTGCATTACGTAGTGTTAAACTAATTCTAAAATCTGTAGTTAACACACCATTCAGGAAACTTTGCTCCCTTGCTATAAATAAATTTGCAGAATGACTGCGCACATGCAAGATATGTGCAATTCAGTGTCATGTTTATTGCCAGCAGTTACTCGTGAATATCATAGCTGGGCACAGTGATGGCGAACCGTTAATTCAGTGCATTTCACATGAGCAACGAATGCAAAACCAGTGTCTTCGGTAACTCGGGTGTTGGTGATCACTGACGTGTCACCCAAAACATCGTGGAGCGTGTCATAGGTTCGCCATCACCGGTATATGCTAATGGTTGCATGATGATGTGATAATGAGGAATATTAAAATGAACATCCTTGTATATGCAAATGAGACAAATCAAGATGACAATGATTCATAAATGTATAAATTGTGTGTCACTGAGCTGTGTACACCATAGAATTGACCACCACTAATCCTTTCAGTTCATGCTGCAGAAATTGTGAAAAATGTTATGGGCTGCTGCCACATTAGTTAATGTGCATCTCCAACATATTCTAATTGCAAGCTCAGTGTATAGCGGTGTTATCATCTGTGGAGGCGCTGTGTCATCCCACCGCATTTAATGTGTCACAGTCCATGACACTGACTGCGGACTACTACTGAGTGGACAGGTGGACTGTGCAGCACATAGAGGATATGTTTCAGCCTCATGTGCAGCCCTGTGGGAATTTTGGATTGCCTGCCCCAGTGGATATCAAGATATGTATGATATTATGTATACTAGCTACAGGGACCGTCCACTGGCTTACTTGAGAGATAGTGGGGGTATCTTGGGCATCTGCTTTGAGAGTGCTCTGTCAATTCCTTGCTGTACCATAGAGGAGGAAGCCAGTACATGCAAGGCTTCTATGATATAGCCTGTTTCCTTGACGTGTTGGGAGTCAGAGACTGCACCAACATTGAAACTTAAGCCTACCCTTGTAAACTGGAATGATGGATATACTTGAACCACAAAGGGTATCAGTCCATCAAAACTGACAGGTGGTCTATAATGCAGAGGATATTATCTGCAATGTGGATGCAGGCCACCTAGGCAGTTCCACAACTTCCACACATAGCACACCTGTGACTTATATAAATGTTTTTCTACGGTGTAATTTCCCTTGGGACCTTCTTATTGGAGATTCTGGATATGTCTTGAAACCCTGTCTGATGACACCCATTAAATATTACAGAAATGAAGCAGAAAAGGTATATAGTTCTGCACATTTACATAATAGAAACACAACTGAATGTGTGTTTGGGAGGCTGAAGGCACACTTTTACTATCTGGAGTCATCAGTTGCTGCCCTGAAGCACTATTTACTATATGTGCAATATTGCTAGTGTGATACTAAGTGGGCAGATACAGTAAAAGACCCAATTAATTACAGGAGAAAGTCAATGCAGAACACCAGAAAGAGGAGTCACTGGAAGAACCAGTGGCAGGGGATTGCAATGCTGGATGGAGGCAATTAACAGTATTCACTGGCAAAGGTGCAGCTGCTCACACATAGTTTCTGTCCCTAGAAAAGCTTAGTGAAGAAAATGTTAAAATAAAACTTGTTGCACTCTAATCAAACACCAAACTACTTATCTATGCATAGGCTGCCAATACTGTGCAACAGAGGAACCCAAGTAACAATGTACCAAGGGCAGGGTACAGCTATCATTATTTGCACAGGTTCAGGAAGAATTGTGTGGATGTCTTTCACTGAGAGATGTTTGAACTCATAACAGATGTATGAGAGTGAGTGTGTGTGTGTGTGGGGGGAACTGGGCATCATGGGAAAGATGTTTCTGAGACCATATTTGTCATGAAATATCTGTGTGAGTTTAATGGACTTTAGCCAGTAGGTGTGACTGTGTGTCTGCTGGGACACAGATTCAGCTGTAAGTCTAGCACTGCATGTCAGCCTTGTGGATGGGTCCAGAGCATGTATGGCAGGGGGTGCACGCACTCACCCAGAGGTGCTGCCTCTGCCAGGAGTAGCACTGTTTGTACCATGCCCCTGGCTAGATATTGGCATGCTGTGGAATTGTGATCATCGGTCACCAGACCTCGAGAGGCCAGGGCATGTTTCAGTTTTTTATTCGGTATCTTGAGGTGGTCACACATGTGGGACATACCTTCACAGAGGTCATCCCACACACTCTGTATCAGCCTAATCAACTCTGCCATGGCTGTGGTGGTACTACTCTGTGCCTTCATGATATCCCTGCATATACACTGGGTTGTTGCCAGTGACACACCAACTTGAGAGGAAGGGCAGTAACCATATCTCCATCAAGACCCAGTATTCACTCCCTCCTGTCCAATGATGCTACTGGCAGAAGCAGATGTGTCCTGTATGGGGTGCTGCATGTTCTTGAGGGGTGGTTTCCCCAATAATGCTCTGTGGTGTATGTGTTTCCTGGGTGTCCACAGACATAGAGGCTTTGTTTGTGGAAAATGTAGGGAGTGCACTAGTCCTATTCCTTATCTTCAGCACATGCACCTTACTGTGTGCCAAACTTTGACTGCCATCATTTTCTGAGGTATCAGATCATCTCTCCTAAGGCGGTGGTAGTTCCACAGTAGTAGTGCCGAATAAAGAATCACATGTGAACACAGCAAAGTACAACGAAGTAAGTAAAGCCCATTACTGATTGTGTCTACCCACATAACCCAAACAGGCAGAATTAACAGTTGCACCAAATAAGAATGGTTGTTGCAAACCTATATGTTCTACTGAAGAGAAAGAGTAGCACCTACCTAGGCCATCTCTTGCAGATATTCCTGGTGTTCAGTGAACCTGCGCTGTGGTATCCAGCACCACACTATTTGTCTATGGTATCGGTGTCCCTGAGAGACACTAGGAACTCCATCTCTGTAAGAAGTGGTCTGACTGATGACCCTGCACATGTCAACCTACCCTTCTGTACCAGGAGAGCAGCTTGTTGGTGGCAGGAATGATATTGTCAGTCCTGGCCACTGATCACATTCATATCCACAACTGTGTCTTTTTAGATATGGTCGAGGTAAGCCCATTCGGCTGCATCCAAGGTAATGAGTCATCAGCCATGGAAACATTGCTAGTACACCCTTGACTCCCTAGTCATTGTTGCTCCCTGCTGTCTCTGTTGCACCCCCCCCCAAACAGCACTTGTAGCAGCCACTGCAACTATTCCTACTGAGGAAGGTGCTGTTATAGTAACCGCATATTGCAGTCACAGTGGAGATAACACATTATTAACTAACAACTGGAGGATGTAGTGTGGGGCCTTACTGACAGCTGTTTGGATGCCTGAATCAGCTGCTTAGAGACCTAACTCTGGTGACATGTCGAATCCCTTTTATGTTCGCACTCTAGCGTTATCATCAGAGCCACAGCCCAGGGTGGCAATTAAGCTCCAAGTGGGGTCACATCTGTCAGGAACTGCAGCTTTGCACCCCATCTTGGTGTTCCCCCTCCCTTTTTTGTTTGTGCCCACCCCTGTTTCTTGTCAAGTCCTCCCCAACACAATTGTCTCTCCTCTGTGTGTCTGATAGCTTAGTATTTACCTATGAAACAATGATATCAGTCTGCGGACTATTACAAGCCTAGCCAATGGCCAGAAGTCCAAATCAAACACTGTACCTTGTATCTGTGAGATTAAGACCTTAACCATTATGCCAACTGCTCCCCCAAAGTAAATACTAAGCAATTAGTCTGCAGACTATTACAAGCCTTGCCAGTGACCAGTGGTCATTCTGAAACCCTGTACCTTGTCTCTGTGAGGTGAAGACTTTAACCATTACACCAACCCTAACTTTTTCATTGTATTCCCCCTCCCTCACTCTGACAACACCTCCCATCAGTCTTGTCTGTCTTGTATTGCTTGTGTGCCCTTGCTACCTATCCTAGTCCTCTTACTGCATTCCCCAGTTTATCTTCAAATGGGCACCTGACGGAAAAAAAAAGATATCTCCACCCTCATTCTGCTTATTCCTTTCTTCCACCTTATGTTCTACCTTCTGCTTGCTTATCCCTTTACATTCACTTTCTTATATTCCCATTTCCATCCTTTAATTTGGTTAAAAATTGGATCAGCACACTTGATTCATTGCTCTTTAGTGCTGCCATACAACATCTTGCCGTTACTATGCGTATGGAATCTGCAAGTCATCATCAAGGTGCAGACACAGCTAACAAACTACTGGTGCATGTAGTTCCCTGTGGACAGAATATAGTACTGTCTGCTAAAATAAGAACAAACAGGATATGCAGACAAGGCTAGATGAACCAGAAAAATCAGACTGCGAAAAACAACTGTATCCTGCTGACACAGCAGAGATTTCCACTTAAAATTCTGTTTAGTACTGTCTGATGTTTGCACAGTTCCTGCTGCAACTTTGAGCAGGGTATTTAATGATCTGTTGTGCTGGCATTGTTTCTCCACATACTCATTCTTAGTGAACATTGGGATTCATCACACAAACGGATGAATGGCTGTTGGCTGTTTGCGACCACTCCCACCATCTTTCTGAATCCCAGCCCTATGGTAAATTGAGTGCAGATGTGTTCACATCTAATGTTGATGAAATGCGCAACACACTACAGATATCCTATCAGATATAGAGAACCCACTTAAAAAGCTATATCAAGGAAGCACATATTAACCTATTTAAAAATCATTATAAACATTCTTGTTTCCATGTATGTAAATGAGGTGAATTTGTTGAATAAAAGCAGCAATCATGTCTGCAGATCTTTTCGTGTAGGTTCCTACACCATGTTGATATTTCCACTCCCGTGGATGCCAGCAGGTGGGGTGTGTTCCTTTAGTTTTAAGAATTTTGTAATTCCAGGTCCGAGTGTTTGCACAACACGCCTCATAGCTGAGTGTGTTCACCTGAAAAAGACCTCCCAGGTCATAGTAATGATGTAGGTAGCAAGTAATTAAAATGGGATATATTCAGTTATTAATTTTGACTTTTGTATGAGTTATGCTGTGAGGCGAGGTGCAGAGCACTGCATCGCACAGTAAAGTAGGGCCAGTAAATGATTTTAATTAGAATCTAGGCAAGTGAAATGCATAATAACATCCAACTTAACCCCCCATTCCACTTTGCACTGACTCATCCAGCTACTTCTACTATTACTTCATCCCATCCAAAACAATCCCTCCCCTACCAAAAACTATTTTTCTCTCTAATATCTATTGTACTATACTCTCCAGTCTTAATTATACTATTACCCTCTCCATGCATAATATTTTCCTAACCTACTAATGGCTAGTAGCTATATATTTTGAAATGTTACACCTACAATTGAGTTTATAACAAAAATACTCACTTTATGTAAATGTTGAAATTTCTGTATTGAATTATTTATGTCTTTTCATTTTTCTAATGTGACAAGCCAATTGCAAATATCATGGAGCTTATTTGTAAATGTTTAATTAGCTGTATGAACTATGTCCATTTGTAACATGTGAAATGCAACTTGCAATTATTGTGGAGCATTTCTCCCCGGGCCTCCACTGAAAATGGGCTCTTCTTAGCCCAGTGGACTTCCCCAGTCATCAAACTTAAATAAAAAAATAATAATTAGCCAATCACACATGCTGGACCTTCAACAAACCTACAGAAAGTATGCATATACCCTACATTCTGATTTCCCCCAATACTCTGGACCACTGGAGTATAGATTTGGGAATTTTAACTGAGATTATGCTAGGGGCTGCTGCAGGTCTGCTACATCTGGATGTGCTAGATGCTGAAGTCAGTGCTGCTGCTGCTTCTGCTGCTGACAATAGGCCTAGGCTGAGAAGGAGAAGAGTGTTCAGGCCCAGGGTAACCTTCCAGGAGCTACATGAGCTGGAGATTGTAGAGCACTACAATGTGGAGAGGGACATATTACAAGAACTCACTGAGCTCTGCCGCCCTCAACTCAGAGTCAGAGCCAACAGAGGGGAACCCATCCTAGTGGAAACAAAGGTATGTGTAGCCCTTAGAATATTAGCTACAGGTACATTTCAGAGACCAACTAGGGACATGATGGGGGTGTCACAGGCATCTGCATCCAGGGTACTTCACCAGTTCCTGGATGCTATGCTAACATATGCCAGTGAGCACATATCTTTTCCCCTCTCCCATGAGGCGAGGGCCAGCAATATGCAGCACTTCTGCCATGTAGCACACTACCCTGAGGTACTGGGTGCCATAGATTGCACCCATGTATACATCAAGGCTCCTCCTGATGAGCAGGGTAGAATCTACATTAACCGCAAGGAGTACCACTCCATAAACTGCCAGGTCATGTGCAATACCCAGGGGATTATCCTGAATGTGTTTGCTGGCAGCCCTGGCAGTTATCACGACTTCCATATCTAGCACACACAACATCTGTACCAGATGTTTGCTGGGGGGGACATTCCACATGGCCATTTACTGGGGGATGCTAGCTACACCCTGGAACCATGGATGATGACACCCATCAGAAATGCACACACACCCACAGAAGAATCCCATAATGAGGCACATGCAGAAACTTGGAACATCGTAGAGTGTGTGTTTGGGCTGCTGAAGTCACAATTCCGGTGCCTAGATACAGCTGGTGGAGCCCTAGAGTATTCCCCAGCCAATTGTGCACATATATTCACAGTATGTGCTATGCTACACAATATGATCCTGCAGAAACGCCTGCAGCAGGACAGCAATGGAATGGGATACACAGCTCCCCACCAGTGCCTGGGTCACCACAGCCATAGGAGGACTTGAAGGAGGAACCCCATGCTGATGTCCCTGTAGGCAGATGAGGGCATGTTCTGTAAACCCTGGCTTTGGCTAAGAGGCAACGCATAGCACATTCACTGACAACTTAGGGGCCTAGGGATTGACACCTTACTCCTACTGTTATACAGAAATTAAAAATGATGGCAAGCAACCCACACATCCTGTATTAGCTGTGTACTGCTTGTATCAGACAGAGTCACCCCTGAAGTACGGTTGTGTCAGCTGTTGCATTTGCCAGGTAAATGGACAACCTATACAGTATTCGTAAGGATTATTATGATATATTCTATGTATGGATCTGGTACATTATGCAAGTAAATATAGTGTGTTATTTGGACAGAAATTACATCCAAATGGGACTAACAATGCCCATTTCACTACCTTGTTTCCATGGGTATTCACTAGGCCTCATGCATAGCATAGTCATGCAGTTCTACTGTAACAGATTACTGATACATCTGTCAGGGGAGATGTTAGTGGAGTGACATAATAGTCAGACTACTGTGTATCCCAGCAGAACATGTGGTGGTGATCCATCACCCTCAACACAGCAGTGTTCCCTTGTAACTTATGTAATACAAACTCGTTAATGGTAAATCAGGATGCCAGGCAGTCTCAGGACAGTACCATTGAAATCTTTCATACAGTAGACTCCTTCTTGTCCGGTCTCGCTGGGACCAGACCTTAGGCTGGATAAATGAATGGCTGGTTAATCAGAAAAAGCATACTAAATAGAATTTCTAGGCTATAAGTCAGCTTAAATAATGGGATTTGTGTAAGCATGCATTTTTCTAAAGAATATGAGATCTAAAAACTCAAATCATTATTTAGCCTAGAGGAAGCAGAAGTCCTGTTCTTTGTTGTCTTTTGTTAAGGCTATGGCAGAAATCTGATGGCTGGTTAAAGAGAGGCTGGATAAGAGTGAGTCTAGTGTACATTCTATATCTTACTTAGCGCAGGAATAACAATATACATATGTATGCAGTTGATTGCGTGATGAACGACTGCTGTCTGTCAAACAGCTTGTATGGCTCAAAGGATTAGGGCAATTAGCTTGTGTGGTGGCATTCATGGTTCTGATCTAGATGTAACCATTTATTTTGGATGTCAACTAGCGTTACTTTTTGTTTTACAGACTGTCAGTCTGTGTGTGGTTCATATTAACCTTTGTGACATATTAATTACATTATAGAACTGAAGAAACTCATAGCCAAGTTCAGTGACATGCAGTAGTGCAGAAACAGGGACAGATGCCATTTTGTGTAACACAGAAATCCTGGACTGGAGTACAGGTAAGTGTGAGCTGGCGTCAGTTTATAACTATCAAAAGTCCCACTGGGCATGCTCATACATTTAGTTAAGCAGAGTGCAATTCTGTTGCTCCTCAGTCAGAATGACTTGTTATATATAGATATGTCTACAGATGCATACATATATATGTATACATATCTATCGGTATCTCACTCTCCTTATACACGCACACACACAGATGTGTGTGTGTGTGTGTATATATATATATATATATATATATATAT
Source organism: Protopterus annectens (assembly GCF_019279795.1). NCBI lineage: Eukaryota > Metazoa > Chordata > Ceratodontiformes > Protopteridae > Protopterus > Protopterus annectens. Next base: position 1,044,206,945 of record NC_056748.1, read on the forward strand.
ATATATATTTATATATTTATATATCTATATCTATGGATATATAAATTTTATGGACACATACATTTGTTTGTCCCCATACATAACACATATACATATATCATACACACATACATCTGCATAACATGTACAAATATCATAAACACACCTTTCCATGTATAATTGCATCCCTGTTATTTTCAGATATAGGCTTATATGTCTGTGTAGGTATCGTCTTACATACCCTGATAATGGTGATTAAAGCTGCAGTATGACACATATAATGTTGCTCAAAGGACCAAATGTAAGGGCTCAACAGTAGATAATGCACTTCCCTACAGTCCCCTGTACCTGCTGTATGTCACAACATATATACCAGCAGGTGAACAGGTGGTGTTATTTATCATGTTGTCTATGCATGCACTGACAAGGCACAATGTTTTGGCCCACAGGCTTGCCCATCCAAATGCAAACAGCCACATATGGCCAAAATGGCTACTGTAAACCTATCTAGGATAAAAAACAGTTATCTGACTGGTAGGCTACTAGATGCAGAGAACAACTGAGAAGCAATGTCCCTCTGCAGCCCACACATGCTGTTTAACACAAGCCTACTGTATGTACTCCACTAGTATTCGCCTGCAGTCACATGTAAAACAGACATCAGCCATGGCACATGCTGTAAATACTGTGATCTGTAGTGTGTAATGCTAGATAGGTAGGGGTTCTAATCTCACTCCAGCCCACTTGGTGTATGTGTGTGTGTGCGCAAGCGCGCATCTCCCTGCATGACAAATGGGAATCCCGCATTGACTTCCAAATTTCAATGGGCCTGCACTTTTTGGCCCTTGCAGGTGCCGCCGGCCTCCAAACCCCACTCTTCCACAAGGCCTGCTGATGTCATGTAGAGTAACACTACCAACTGCCATTGTAATGTCAGAGTTCAGCTGTGGCACATGCTGTAAATACTGGGATCTGTAGTGTGTAAGACTAGACAGGTAGGCGTTCTTATTTCACTCCAGTCCATCTGGTGAGTGTGTGTGTATATATCTCCCTGCAAAATAAATATGATCACCGCACTGACTTAGAAAGTGGTGGGGTTTTGCAGTATTTTGTTTGTAGCATGTGATGTGCGCCTCCAAAGTCCTGACCAGAACAAGGTCTGCTGATGTCATCTACCATAACATTACCTAAAGAGATGTTAATAGCATACCTGTGGTGTGGCACGTGTGTTAAGTACTGTGATCTGTAGTGTGTACCATTAGATAGATAGGTGTTCTAATCTAATTGAAGACAACCTGGACTGTGTCTGCTGTACAGTATTATGCACATATTAATTGATAGTGGTACTGTTCACACTGTAGCCAGGTGTGTGTGTGTGTGTGTAAGTGCATGCGCACGTGGATGTTAAGAGCATTTTACATCAGTGTATGGGATCATAGGATCATCGTACATTAGTAGTCTAATGGGTCTATGTCCTATAAAATCCTTGTCATGTTCTTACCCTTATTTACATGCTCAGCGCATATTGCCCCTGTCCACAAGGGACAGACGCAGAAGCCCTATGGTGACAAGACCGTCATCCAGGCAGTCATATAGATTGCATCTGAGAAGGGCCAGTGAGGTGCTCTGTTTGCCATTAGGTGAGAGTCTGTTTCAACGGTTTGTGAAAGTGTGGTAGACATAACTTCCCCACCAGGATGTATTAGTAATGTCACGTATCAGGTAATGTCCTTACAGTGGGTAATACATGTACCATTCCACCTACAGATGTGCAGTATTTCCAGTACAGCAGGGTAAGACATTGCCCTGTGTACAAGGCAGAGATCATTTTCTGTGTAGTCTATATGACACAAGCTACAATGACAGTTACTGCACATGATCCCCGGAGGACAGATACTGGGGACTTGAAGTTCCCTTGTGAGGAAACTTTGTGTTGTGGGTAGTTGCCACTGATGATTGCAAAGGTACAAGAGAAAATGGCCATTGCAGTGAAATATTGGCATGCTGAGGGAAGAGTACACGCAAGTTATAACGGGTTTATTTCACGTGATCGAAATGCAATAACATCGAACTTAGAACCACGAAAACTGAAAACTCCGAAAGCTGAGAACAGCGATTTTTTTCCCTGGGACAAAAATCGCTGTTCCAGCACAAAACACACAAGCACTACTAACTATGTCTAATGTAGGGGGCTTTGCCCCCCACACCCCCCCTACTTCAATATACCAACTATGAGATCGCACCACAGTGGAGGAAATAGCGAAGCCATGGAAACGGCCCACCAAATTCTTTCCCTGGGAAAGAATTTGATGTAAAGTGGCTTTGCTGTCCTCAGTCTTCAAGGTTTTGTGTTCGATATCATAACATTCGAGGTTTTGCAACTTTGATGTTATGACATAGACCCGTTATAACTACAATATTATTAGGTGACATTGCCCTCACAAATGACATGAGCATGATATACTGCCCTTTTTACCACTGGGGAGACATGGCAATCTATATAGGTGTAAACCTTTGTGGCCAAGGCTGTCACCCCGAGTATGTACATCAGGTGTTGCCAGTGATGTGCTACTTACCAGGAACATTGCTGTTACTGATGGAAATGTTACTACATACACATTTGCATGGGATTACGGCCATGAGTATATGAACAAGCATATGTTCATGAAGACCCACTTGTAGGAGAGTGACACAACTGGGAGACTGTATGACTTCTCCCAGTTTGCTGTGCCATGAGGTGTGTCTTGTCCTCCTGTCAGCTACAGCTGAGTCTATGCAGTTGTACAGGTGGTTGCATAAAACATTGTTGTAGAGGTTGCTATACCTGCTTGTCCCATCTGAGGGCGGAGTTGCAGTCATGCTATTTATGCTATCCCGTAGGAGGTTATCCTTTGCTTTCTTGACATTTACTACTGTGTTTGCTGAAAGGTGGTTCAGGTATGAGTCTTACATGTAAGGAGACTGACACATGGTCAGAACTTACCATGGAGGACCTCACAGTGCAGGTGCTACAATGGTCAGCCTTATTGGTAAGCACCTGATGAGTACATTCGGTCCCTATGTGGGGATGTCACTCCATTGGTTCAGAGCATTGTAGTTAAGGATGTAGAATAATCCTTGGCCATGTGAGTTTGAGCATGAGTTACCAACACAGTTGGTGGTTAGTGAAAATCACCCCACACCATGGTGTTGTGATGTAGCTTGAGAGACGCAGGTAGATTCATGTAAGCACAACAGATGTCCTGATTCATGGAGTTGCCTCTGTAGCTGGCAATGACTTCATTATGTGGCCTACCAGCACTGAATAGCACCTGCAGTGTCTCTAGGGAAGCACACTGTTTAACCAATCTGGAGGTGTATCTATCTTTAATGACTATGGATACACCACTTGAGTTCTGAACATTTGAAAGGATGTGTAGCCTGGAATGGCTGTGGTGCTGTCTACAGCCTTGAACCAGGTGTGTGTGACTGTGCAGATGTCTGCATCTTCCAAGTTGGAAACATCTTCCAGTGAATGGAGTTTAGTGTTGGCATTCCTGGCATGTACCAGCATAACTGTGATGTTGTTTGAGGGTGGTGTTTCCTCTATGGAATGTTTTCTTGTGAGAAAACACATATAAGATGCATTATGGTGATGTCAGCAGCCTTGGCCACTACACAAACTCCCAGGGGTGAACACCATCTGTGGCAAAGCATCGAGGTCTGTTGAGCAAGTATTCCCAGGCTGACATTTGCTGAGTCCGCTTAAATGACACTACATGATAAGCCAGATATTGACTTCAATCATTTTCCGTGTGTATTGAGCCATCATCCTGGGTGAAGGTGTAATGCAGCTGAAGGCTATGAGCATACCCACCAGAAACAGACTCTGTAAGCTTAGTCATGTGTCTGCATACATTCCATTGAGGTATGTCTCAAGTTGTACATACCTACAGGAATTATGGCATCATAATGCCACCTGATGTTGACAAATCTGCGTGCATGTGTGGTATGGCATATCCTGACACCTCACAGACAGAGCTACCTGTGACCTTTCCCATGTGTAGCCTGGCGGGAGGGACATCAATGTGTCACATGATGTAATCACTTATGAATAATAGGGGTGAGTTTGTGTTATGCCTTAGGTGTTTGACCAATGAAACGGTGTATGCACTATTATGTGTACTGTGTTCTGCAGAGGTATGAGTGTGTACTGAGCTTGCAATTTGGTTTCTGAAGTGTCTGTTTTTTGTGTATGTGTCTGGTAAGGAGCTCCACACATGCAGTTGTGTGTGATGTGGGTGTGGGTGAAGTACATGCTGAGGTGTGCTTGTTGTCAAACTGCTCATTGTCATATGTACTGACCAGTGTGTAAGGCAGCATGGAATCAAGGTTTGCTATATAGTCACATCTTTCACACATTTTGTTTGTGTGGCATAGGAGTATAGGGGCAGGGATACTGTCCACATCTCAACAGTGGTCACTGATAATGCCATTAGCAATACATTCTTGCTTGTGTGTATGTCACAGCAGGCCTTCATTAGGCAGTGGCCTGACAGATGCTGAAATGTAACATGTTATCACCTTTATGTAGTTCTAATGTAACACAGCACCTGACAGTGTGCCATAACATGGTTGAGTGAGTACAGTGCTTTGCCAGGCATGTGGCCCTTGGATTAACCATAATCCCATGATTAGGCATGATCACAATAGCATACCTACAAATGTCCAAAAATTGTATAGGAATCCAACAGACCATAAAAATAAACTCCGCATGTGCTGACCACAATCTTCTTTAATAACCAAGGATAAAATTCAGTAAATTCAGCGCTATCGTCTGCTGCAAGCAGACTTCATCAGAATAATAAATACACAGTTCCTCTCCTTTTTATATATTTGAGTTAAAACAATTTACTACATAATTGTAGTTAATAGTCAATTAAGTCTGTTAATTAAAACAATTGTAACACTTATATTCCGTTACTGCTTTACTTCCTTGTATGGTCATGGCACAAAAAGCAGGAAGTATGTGTAAACATAAACCTTAAAATGCATGTTTTTCTAAATGCTTTACAACATACCATTCAGAAATTCCTTTCCTATTTTTTTCTTTTTTTCTTTCAAAGCTGATTAATGCTTAAATTATATTAAATTATTTGCACAGTTTTCTATTTTCTTTGGTAAAATATATTATAATCTATATACACAAATATATAATATATATGTTCACATAGTATATAATTAAATATATGCACATAAAATATATTGCTGACAGTTATTTACAAATTTCATGTATAGGAACTTGTTTCATATGGTAAATTTACATTTGTTTCATACTTGTAACATGTAATTCAAATAACAAATAACAAACTATGAAACAAATGTAAATTTTCATTGAAAAAAAGTTCCTATACATGAAATTTAACATAACTGTCAGCAATATATTTTATGTGCATATATTTAATTATATACTATGTGAACATATATATTATATATTTGTGTATATAGATTATAATATATTTTACCAAAGAAAATAGAAAACTGTGCAAATAATTTAATATAATTTAAGCATTAATCAGCTTTGAAAGAAAAAAAGAAAAAAATAGGAAAGGAATTTCTGAATGGTATGTTGTAAAGCATTTAGAAAAACATGCATTTTAAGGTTTATGTTTACACATACTTCCTGCTTTTTGTGCCATGACCATACAAGGAAGTAAAGCAGTAACGGAATATAAGTGTTACAATTGTTTTAATTAACAGACTTAATTGACTATTAACTACAATTATGTAGTAAATTGTTTTAACTCAAATATATAAAAAGGAGAGGAACTGTGTATTTATTATTCTGATGAAGTCTGCTTGCAGCAGACGATAGCGCTGAATTTACTGAATTTTATCCTTGGTTATTAAAGAAGATTGTGGTCAGCACATGCGGAGTTTATTTTTATACCTACAAATGTGACAGTGTACAACTTCAGCAAAATTAGGGTCATGCTGCTACACCCTTGGGGTTGACAGCCTCAAACACACTGTCTGTAGGCACTCCTTGCAGTGAAGATGTGGATGTCTGTGCATGCACAGAGAACTTGTTCAACTCTACAGTCATTACTTTGACCTTGCTGGTCTACACTGTCTGTCAAGCAACCAGACAGCACACTGGATGTTGTGTGACATGATGTGGGAACACAAACATGTGTTCCGGTTACATAAATGTACAGTATGACATACGTAGGACATATGTGGGTACACACAATTTGGCCAAAGGTGACCACTCTCTGCAGTACGTCTCAGATCCATGGCACACCTACATGGACCATGAAGATGTTGAAGGTCAGGCTGCGTAAATAGCTGTGAAATTGTCATCTGACAGGTATCACTGCCATTGTGGTGCTAGGTCAAGCAACCTTGGATGTCCATGTCACCGGACGGACATTGAACATCATATTGTGACACTGCAGTTGTGCTCCAACTCACCGTCCACTCATTACCCTACTGAAATCCTAATAACCCTGGAATACAAGGCATAATACATGTCAAAATGTAATGATTGTTTTGAGTGCTACTCAAGGCATTTAACTGGAAATGGGTATGTCAACCCTACATAGCCTTGCATGACATGGGACAACTATGTGGATGAGCAAACGGGCTGTGGCCTGCGTCTCATATGGGGTTTGGTACTAACACTTTGCTTTTGGTGAGAAACAAAGTATAGGAGCATGATATCCCAGGACAGAGTGGTTGTGCTGAGGCCAGCAGTTGTAGCAGGCAGGCAGGCACCAGCAATTCAGGGGACTCCCCTCTTGTCAGCATTTTTCACAAGGTAATTGTGTCATCACAGTACACACTGCTTGAGTGGTATGCAACTACAGAATAACTGTGTAAACACACCCTCCTTCCCTTTCTCAGGGTGTATGACCCCCCACACACACACACACACACACACACACACACTGCTTGCCTTTGCTCTGTACAGACACAGACATGTTGGATGACTACCTTTTTGGAAACCATGATGAAATTAACTTTGATACTTAGTTGCACACAGGGCAAGTAGCATGCAATGACAAGCAGTGTCCCCAAATGTCTCAGTAGTGTTACATTTAAAGCCATGAAAAGAATTGTCATGGAAATGATCATTAACAATGTACACCTGCAGACACTGGCCCAAACCAGTGTGTTTTGTTCAAAGTCAGATCATGCCTACCATAAGCATTGCCCCTCATTGATTGTTACAGTATGTGATGGATGAAAGGAAAATGACTCACCCCACCTACCATGGCCTGAGAACTCATTTGACAAGACTAGACCATCAGGCATTGTGGACACACTGTAGAGGATATTTACAAACTTGTATGTCAGCCATCGGATACCAAGTGTCTGACACTCATTATCTTGGAAAACAGGATTATGTAGGCCAGTGCTACAATGAGGCCAGTCACCAGTGGACTACCTACACACATAATTCCTGGGATTACCATAATTAGCCATGCCCTTCCCTGAAGTCATAGCCACTGTCAGTGACTACAGACGGACTACATTTGTAGATGACTGTAAATAAGGAGCTGTCACTAAATCCCACACAGAACCAACAGTTATCCAGGATGGGCTGACACACATATTCAGGTGTTGTCAGTGCCACTGACAAATACTACATGCCAAGGAATGCACAATACTATACTTTTGACAGTCATCCATCCCCTGGAAAATATCAAATTGTCCATACACCTCTGACAGTTGACCCATTAGTCAGGGACTTATGGACAGAGAGAGTGATCTAGTCTTTCACTTTCACTGGCTGGTAAGATGTGGGGCTTCATGCACTGTTGCACAACCTATAGAGAGGGATGGCATGTAAACCCCAGAGTGTCATTGTTACACTCTATGTGGCACTCATCACACCCATCAGTGACTGCACTGCCACCTTTGGTATGTAAGTACACAGGTATATCTGACACCTGTAACAGCCAGAGAGGTACCACAGTAACCCAATACACTGTTTATATAACATGTCCAATGCAGACCATGTCAAGGCCGTAACTGTGTATTCTGTCTCCTACATGGTTTGGAGAGAATGTACATGGCTGCTATACAGGGAGGTGTCAGATCCCACTGTGTACCACCTGCACATCCAAGACGGGACTAACATGAGAAGTAACTGTTCTAAACAGCTGCACATTGACTGTGGCATAAATAGGACATACTGGAAAGATAGGTATGTAATCCTGACACTATACACTGTATGTAATAGGTTCCCCATCCATGTGAAGCACACTTCTGCTGTAACATATCATATGCAAGTTACACAGTGGGATGCAGAACAAGGCAATCCTAACTGGTTTAGGACAAATGCTTGTAATGGACATAGGGAAATTATAGATGGTTCATCTCCTGTGCCACAGTTTGTAGATGTGTTAGGTCATAGAACCCTGCTTACACTTATCAAGGGTACCACACTGTGTCAGAGATTACGGATGCAGGAGTAGGCTGCCTGAACCCATTGTCCCTGTTAGTCTGTGATACACATATGAACCTATGGAGCCATGCACGTATACTGCTTTACCTTTGTAAAGACATTTTGCTTCTGTGCTGACATTCCATCCTGTGCTCTGATGTTTATGGGTTCATTGTAGCTGTGTACCCATAGGTGTGTCCCACACAATCCTGGATCTGAAACATAAACAGTTCTATAAGATACCATTCATTATGTAAGTATACAGTCATTACAGCATCATCCACCTTAATGTACACAAAATAATGCAGTTTACTCATTACAGCTGGCAGCACACAATATCTGTCAGTAGCTACTACAAGTGGCATGTCAAAGGCAACAATGGAATACATAGTAATTTAGGTAGTCATCCTGTGCATCAGACACAACTTCATTTCCCTGCATCGATGACAGGGATGTGGCACAGGTATCTTCACTTGCACAGGGTGTTGTGTGGTGGTGCAGGAGGCCTAAGTTGACCCAATAGGTTGGCAAGCATGTGTGTGAGTCAGGAAGGGAAGCAAGCAAGATGGACCATGGAATGTGCCATGTGTGTCTGCAGGTGACCTGACTGTGACAGTGGTATGTGAGTGTCTGCATGAACACAGTCATGCTGAGTGTTAGGCCTACATAACTGTATATTGGACAGCTTTGAACTATACATGGCAGAGCTGACAGTTCACCATTTCTGTCCCAGAACACATGAACTGGCTCTGCTAGGAATTGCACTGGCACCTCCATGACAACAGGCAGAAGCAGTGCTACTACCTGAGGGTGACTGCTTTCTACTGATACTGTGTCCTCCACAGGAACACCCAGGACCATGAGCCTGTGGCCTGCCACAACTTGATATGGATAGCACACTCACCTCTGGGGTGCTGGATGTACTGCCACTACGCAGTGTGATTGAGCATGGCCATGTTGTCTCAGTCGATGTAGTTGCTGACCTATGTCCACAACTCCAACGCTCAACTCCAACCAGATGTTTCATCACAGACAATAACCGTTCCAAGACAGATATTCTGCGATCTCTCTTGGACCAATGTCTTTCCACTGTGTCAGTCAACCGATCCAGGGTATCAGCAGTGGGGTGGAGGCAGTCACAGATGTCAGACTATGTAGCATCCATAACCCTGAACATTCATCTGGCGTTCCTTTCAGAATGTGCCTGTGCCTCTATGATGGCCCTAAATATACACCAAGTGACATGTAATGGAACACCTGTAACAGGTGGTGGAAGGACAGCAGGCCTCCTACGAGTTCCCCTATCATTCTGCCTGTGTGGAACCTTGCTATCTCTTTGGCTATGTCCAGTATCAGCAGTCACTCCATCCATTGTAGCCACACTTTTCTGTTCACTGTCCCCACCCTCTGACTGTGCAATATCTGTGGCCTCGGGACTGGGTATGTGTAGGCATACTCACTGTGTATGGTGATAATGAGGGCAGAAGAGGAATGTCAACTTCTGTGACAGATTCAGCCCCTGCAACCCCCACCTGTGCCTCACTTTGGCCACCATCATCATCAGAGTTTGAAGAGACACTGACAGGTTGTGAAGTGGACAGAGACCACCCCCCAGTCACCTGTGATAAAAATGGAAAAAGAGGTACATTAATACATGCACTACTATGCTCTGCAGTATCATCTTGCAATATATGTTAAGCTGTATACAATGCTGTCAGTGTTACAGACTTATTTAACCCCCAACATCATACACCAGGACCTGAAGACATTATTTTCTAAAAAAAACTTCTGAAGTTACTTGTAAAGAATACGCTCCTTAATCAAGAATCTCATGATAAACGATGTAAACTGTTGACATTTGTCAAAACTCTGCACAGTTGACACATATGACAATCTGTAATGTCCTGCAAATACTGGAAATCTATCACTATGGTCACAACTACGAGGCATAGGTATGACTGTAAACTGTGTTCCATTGGAAAAAGTCTGTAAGGTTGACAATCATGCACACAGTACATCAATCCAGCCGGCAGACCTTTGATGACACTTTATCGAATACAGTGCACTAAATCTACACCTGTAACACAGTAGTGTCATGCTTACCAGAAGCAAGAGCACGGCTGCATCTGATTCCTGACAGTCCTGTGAAAATCTGAGGGAGAAGTAATGTAATCAGCATCCCATGTTGCACAATAACAGGCTAATACGTCCAAATATCTAACATTTACAGTACATGCTATGTTAATTGGTATGTTGGTCACAATCTGAGCAGGAAATTCAAACTGGAACTAAACCCCCCCATAAAAATACCCGACACCCACATATTACTATGTACACTGTGACACACTGAATGCTACAGTATTACACATGGATGCTCCTCTTGCATGGAAACAGTGGTACCCACATCCATGATATATCATGTGATGGATGCCTGGGAGCTGTCCTGTGTTCCTAGATTCACCAGAAATTCCTCAGTGGCTGACAGTAGTTGTTTCACTGCAGGCCATCCACCAGTGACACCACGATCCCTGGCCACGTCTGCTGCTCTTCTGCATGCGGTGTTGGTCATATCAGTGTCACTGTGTCTCACCTGCTCATATATCCTGCTCTGGTGACCAAGAGCAGTGATACTGTGAACCAGGTCAGCCCACAGTGCTGCTCACTCTTTCCTCTTTGTCCTCCCTCTGGACAGCAGGAGTTGGTGGTGTTGATGCAAGCCATCCAGGATAGTAAGAAGGCTCCAGCATCGGGGATACATATTTCCTGAAAGACAATACAATGGGAACACATGTCAGAATCACATGCGTGGGACTACAGTATGTAGAAATACAGCAATAACAGATAGCTACCAGTTGTCACTGCTTGGTTATACATCTCCTAGTCAACATCATGCAGACATAGTAAGGGTGTGGCTGTGAGCAGGACAGTAGCAGTTGGCATCTATTCCTGCTTGTACCATGACACATACTGTTGTATGATCACACAACCAGCACAGCAGTCCATTAAGTTGTGGCCCGTAGGTGTAAACCCCCTTATAAAATTTAAAACCAGCAGTGCCACGGAAATAGCAGTGTAGTATTACCACAGCTATCAATGGGAAATTTCCAGGCAAGTGGTATACCTAATTAAAAAGATCATTCTACCCGTACTGTACTCTAGTTCCTGTGTAGGTGTAACACACATTTAGGTCAATGACATGCCATCAGTACAGTTCCAAGAAAGACTTACTGCTGTAATCCCCATTTCCCCAAGTATATTAAAACATATGCATCATGTTGGAAACAAAATGGTTACGTACCTGATGGAGTACAGTATTCTGCTGAACGGTACAGATACATAAGTGTGCCAACAAGTTCACCCTGCAATGTAAGTCTAATACACAATGTTTCCCGTAGCTAGCTATTTGCCTTTTAACATGGTTCTCTATTAGCAAGTGATTGCTTCTGAACTAATCTCTGAAATGCTAATTGCAACCAACACAGCTGATTTGCAGTATAATCAGCCAATCCCATGCAACCACTGAACAAGATATAAAGCCTCAATGTAGATTATAACCTCTTTCTCATATGTTGGGTTGGAAAATAGCGGGGAACGGATACTACGTCATATCAGAGAGAATGTCTGCAGCAGCTACTATTTACATACAAATGTATGTGCTACAGGCTGAAGCTAAATGTGATGCTGTAGGCAGTAGGCTTAGGCAGAAAGGATGAACACTTTGCAGGACAATAAGCTTTAAGAGTAAGTGTGGGATCTGTGGTAGCCTTGTTGTATAGGCAGAGCCAGATTGAGAGTGCCCCTCCCACTGGGAACTAAGCTGTGTATGTCAGGTAAGTCTGTCAGTCAATGGTATCAGTAACAATGCAAAGCAAGATGCTTGGTGTGTCCTAGAAAAAAGGTTGGTGCACATTAACCAGTTGGACAACTGACAAGTTACGTGTTATGTCATGATAGTCCCCTGTTGAGTGTGCGCTAGCACCCCCTTGCATCCAGCTCAATCTCCATATATGTATGTTACTTGAGCAGCAATGGTTGTCTGTGATATCACCAGCAAAACATTGTGGGCTGCAGTGTGATATTACTGGGCCACAATTTCAGTACACGTTTCAACAGCCTCTGGAAATTCAGGCTACTGCATTACCTGACATTCTCTGCACTTTATAATGTTATACTAGGAGTAGGTGAGAGTGGTCCTATCTGTAGGCCTTTACCCTCTGTTATATAGAGGCAGACATTCTAACTGTACTGCTTTGGGTGGATAAATAGGTGATAAGAATAGGTTCATAGGTAGGTACTAAGCTATCTACCCGAGGGCATTTATAAGCCTAGCCAGAGTGTGTCAGCTTTCGCCGCCCCATTGATTAATTAACTGAGCCTCTGTCAAGAAGAGCCAATGAAGTGATCCCAGGGGTGTATTTTCTGTTACCCATCCACTCGTCAAGGTTTCTGTTGAAGAGTGTTAGTGAGGGGCTCTGGCTAATGTAGTTAGGAATTTTGTTCCAAAGCATGGGGAGTCTCGGTGACAGGAATCTATCCCTCTAGCATGTTCTATTTATTGTTGTGGCAAGGTTTAGCTCACTAGAACGAGTGGCTCGCAGTGACTTGGATTTCTTTAGGTGGAGCATTTCCATCAGTTCTGAGTTGGACATGGCTTTATAAGTCAGGCAGAGATCACCTCTGAGTAAGCGATATGCGACTGAGTACAGCTGGAGTTTTTCTAGTCGGGCTGCATAGGACATATGTTTGAGGCCAGTAATCCTCTTAGTGAGGTACTTTTGTGGTCTTTCCAGCTGTTGGAATTGTCTTGTGAGGTACATCCAAAATGGGGCATTGTACTCTATGATGGGTCTGATGAGTGACGAATAGAGGGACACTATAACCTCTTTATTTCTAGATGCGAACCCTTTAGTAATTAGATGGACTACATAGAAGGATTTCCTAACTACTTTGGCAATATGATTGTCAAAGGAGAGATTACTATCTACCTGGGTCCCCAAATCTCTTATTACCTCTTCTGTATTAAGGGAGCTGCCACCTATGTGGTAATTTATGGGTGTTTTGTTTTTCCCAAACGAGATGACTATGCCTTTTTTGGCATTTAGCTTGAGACCATGACTTTGACACCAGGTGTCCGTCTCAGTAAGGCCCTTTTGGAGAATGTCCATGTCAGCCGGAGAGTCAATTATGGCTCCCAGTTTGCAGCCATCGGCGAACTTGGTTAGCCATAGTCCTCCTGTGTTTGCCTGTACGTCTGAGAAGTATATGCCAAACAGTAGGGGTCCCAGGACCGAGCCTTGTGGGACACCACTTGTGACTGGTTTAGAGTCGGACCTGGAGCCCGCTATTCTTACCATATGAGTTCTGTTTGTAAGCCAGTTGTCAACTCATCTTGTGACGTAGGGCTTTATACTCAGGCTGGTGAGTTTTTCTATAATTCCCGAGTGGGGAATTGTGTCAAAAGCCTTGGCGAGGTCAAGGTAGGCTGTGTGAACTACCTTCCCCTCATCTATGGCCATGGTGACTGTCTCGAAGAAGTCAACCAGGTTTAGTAGGCAAGATCTGCCCTTAACAAAGCCGAACTGGGACGGGTCAAGTGTTTGGAGATTCCCAATGTCTTTGTTAATGAGTTCCATGATGATGCGCTCCATAGCCTTGCAGACCAGGCTAGTCAGGCTTATGGGGCAATAGTTACCAGGGTCAGTTGTGGCCCCTCCTTTGTGGAGCGGAATAACCATTGCTGTGCGCCATTCTATGGGCATGTAGCCTGTGCAGAGGCTGAGGTTGAACAGTGTGTTTAGGTGGGGGGTTAGTTTGTTCTGTAGTTCATGCAAGACGCAGCCTGGGACACCATCTGGCCTCATTGACACTGTGCTTTTGGCTTTTGAAAGGGCTGTTTTCACCTGTGCGTCTGTGATTTCTGGGGCACTACACTTTTCCGGTATTGTTGTGGGCCCTTTTGAGGGTGAGAGGGGGGTGAAGTTTGCACTGAATCTATCTGCGAGGATGTTGGCAATATCAGTGGATTCAGTATATTTTGTGCTATTTTGCACTAGCTCAGAGCATATCTGTGAGTTGCCACTTAGATTCTTGACATAGCTAAAGAAGGCTTTGTGGTTATCTTTCGAATCCTTGGCTATTTTTCTTTCAACGTTAGCCTTGGAGGATTTTGTGAGGGACCTTAGTTTCTTACTGATACTGATCAGGGATGTCTTTCCTTCTTGGGATTTGCTTTTTTTCTGAACTAGTTTCCTCCTATTGTATAGCCTGTTTATGGCAGGGGTCCACCAGACTGGTTTCCTTCTCTTACGGGAGCAAGTCTTGGATTTGCTAGGGATGGCAGGATCCATGCATCCTTGTAGGTGCTCATAGAGTGCATTTGTAAAGGTTCCTGCATCTTGGACACTGTTATCCTTTAGCATGGTGGCTGCGAAACTTACCACCTCTATCTTAAGTAAGGTGAAGTTTGCTATAGAAAATTTTTTCGCTGTGGTTTCCTTGGTTGGAGGTGGTGGTGTGGTGTGGACATCCAGAGTGATTAGTTTATGGTCTGATCTAACCAGTGACGGGTTGACCTCCGGTGTGGAACACCTGCCGCCCATGTTGGTGATGACCAGGTCCAATACGTTTTCACCTCAGGTAGGGAAGTTTACCAGCTGATCCAGGGCATTTGAGTTGATAAATTCCAGGAAGCGCTGGACCTGGGAGTTTGTACTTGAGTAGTTTTCCCAGTTAACGGTAGGGTAATTGAAATCGCCCAATATCAGGGTGTTCGGTAGGACCTTCATGTTTTCCAGTGTCTCCAGAAAGGTGGAGTGGTGGTCCTGGGTCATGGAGGGTGATCTGTAGCAGGCCACAATTTGTTAGTTGCACAGGGATGATCTCGGAGGTATCATGCTGCGCCACTAACCTGGAGGTGTAGGTATCCTTGATGAATATGGATACACCCCCTCCTTTTGTGTTTCGGTCCATGTTCTGTGGCCGGAATGTGTGATATGAGTTGTAGCCCAGTAGTGCTGGGGTGCTCTGTGGAGCCTTGAGCCAGGTTTCAGTTACTGCATAGATGTCAACGTTCTCCATACGGAGGAGTGCTTCGAGCGCGTGCATTTTGAGATTTAAACTCCTGGCATTGAGTAGCATAACCCTCATTTTTTTATTTGTGCTGTTTATGGGGGTGGGTTTGACTTTTGAGCCTTGCCTAAAAAAGGCACTATGGGGGCAGCAACAGCCTTGGCCAGTATTCGAAAGCCTAGGGGTGACAGGTGCAAGCCATCCCTTGCGAAGCAATGAGGCTTGTCGAGCATGTCGTCCCAGGCTGACAGACACTGGATCCCCTTTGAATGACACCAGAAGCTTAGCCAATTGTTGAAATTGATCATATTTTCTTTATACTGCGGTATCATTCTTGGTGAGGGCAGGATGCTACTCAAGGTCAGGGTCATACCTACCTGGGCTACACGATCAGAGAGCTCTTCCATGTCTCTTCATGTAGTCCAGGGAGGTACGTCTCAGGTCATTCACACCAACATGAACAATGACAGAGTCATATTTGTACTTGTTCTGGAGTGACCTGAGTGCTTGTGTTATGTGGCAGATTCTGGCTCCCGACAGGCAGCTAACAGTAACCTTCTCCTTGTCCAGCCTAGTGAGTGGGACGTCAGTGTGCCTGACTATAGAGTCGCCTATTACTAGTGTGTTAGGTATGTTATTTCACCTTAAGGGCTGTGATTGCGTGGCACACTGATTTTGTGTTTTATGTGTTGTCTGGTTTGTGATGGGAGGTGCAGGTTTTTTGGGTGTCTGCTTTGGAGGTCTGTGATGCTTTTGCAGGTTTTTATTTAGAGCCTCCGAGTATGATTTTGTGTATTTATGTGTATTTTTTGCCAGTGCTGGTTTAGTATGTCTTTGTGAGGCTGGAGGTGTGGTGCAAGTGTTAACCTTCCCTCATGACTGCCTGTTCCAGTCTTGGGTGGAGAGAGCTTAGCCTCCAGTTAAGCTATATAATTGCATCTCTCGCATATGTTAATGTTTTGTGGTAGGAGGAGAGGGTTGTCTGTGTACATGAGGCAGTTGTAACATTGCCTCAGGATACCCAGGTTCACCAGCTGGACTGGCGAGTATACCTGAAATTGCCCTTTGGACATGCCTAAATAGTAGGGTGAGCTGTTTAGTCACTTAGTTGGTGAGGGGTGAATAATGAGCCTTGCTCTGTTGGACAATCAAGTGTCGGGGTATATTAGTGCTTGCTATTAGGTCTGAGCAAGTTCTGGACTGTAGGATGCTTTTTAAGTGCTTAGGTTGAGAATTAGACTACTTTCAAGGGAAAAACTGAAGAGGAGACTTGGTGGAGCCGGGATAAATTTAGCCCTAGCTAACCGGCGCTGCCCAGACTTGCAAAATCGTGCAAACGTGGTTTTTACACCAGAGAAATGAAAGAGATAGAAATTAGCCCAAAATGCCCTATAAACTACTAACTTCTGGGCTGGAACCACTCCTCCAGGGACAGATGGCTGCTCAAAGCTCCCTCTCTCACAGGTGAACAGAGAAATCTCTCTCTATCCAAGTAAGGTATGGGCAACTCAGAAAATTGTAACACAGCCCTGAATTCAGCACTAGCCTGAAAACTGGACTATACTAGCTTAGAAAGGTGGGAAACAAGGAACATTTTTTTAAAATAAGGCAAAAACAGTAAAAAAAATACACTTAAAACAGCTTTAAATGACTACAAACAGTAAAAAATACACTTAAAACAGCTTTAGATGACTACAAGCAATCAGAAAAGGCTTTTAAATGAATTACCCAATTAACCAGTAAACAAATTTCAAAACTGAGCCCTGTTCCTGTAGTCTTCAATCAGACAAGTTCTATCTGCACACTCCTGCCACTGGGGTGCAGGGGAACCTTCTCCAGAAAAGAAGGCCTGGATTAGTGCTCAAGTTATACAAATAAAACTAGATTCAGCAGGCCTAGATCTAGTCTATGCTATAGAAAACAAGGTGCACCAATTTCAGTAAGAAACAGTTCAAATATGCAGGCACTGTAAGCCTTTAACCAGAAATTCCCAGCTCAGAAGGGCAGAGTCCAGCCTCTCCTCCCAGAAGAGTGCAAACCACGAACCTTCTTAATGTAAAATAACTGGCCTGAAGCCCAAGTGCTTAAACCAGAACTAATACACTTTTAGAATAACAGACACTGAGCCTTCAATCAGCAGTTCCCAACTTAGAAGGATGTAAGCTACCTGTCCTGCCACAACAGTGCAGACCACAAACCTTCTTAATGTAAAACAACTGGTCTGAAGCCCAAGTGTTTAAACCAAAAGGCTTAGAATGATAGCTACACTTTAATCAGGTTACTACCAAGCAGTAATAAATACAATTGAATAGTGTTAAGAAGGCCTAGATTAGTGCTCAAGTTATACAAACAAAGCTAGATTCAGCAGGCCTGGATTTAGTCTATGCTACAGCAAACAAGGCGCACCAATTTCAGTAAGAAACAGTTCAAATATGCAGGCACTGTAAGCCTTTAACCAGAAATTCCCAGCTCAGAAGGACAGAGTCCAGCCTCTCCTCCCACAAGAGTGCAGACCACGAACCTTCTTAATATAAAATAACTATATCACATTTAATAATATTGATGGCCACATACATGCATTTTCATTGGTAGATGTAGCTGTACTTGAACCCAAGACCATGTGTACCTAAAAGTAATGTTTTCAATGCATTTTACAGACTGACCTACAGAGTCACTATTACAGCAGGTGAATTTTTACATGTTGTAGTTATCATTCCACAGTTATCTGCTGTTAAATACTGCACTTATATCTGTTATTATGTGTATGGCTTTAGAGTGCTGTATTGGTATACCAGGGCCACAGTTAAAATCCTATTTTCCATTAATTTTTTATCAAGTGTGTTCTGACATGTTGTAGACATAATTGCAGGGTTACCTGCTATCAGATACCTCACTTACATATAAGCTTATGTGTGCGCCTTTATAGTGATGTATTTGCATACTAGAGTGCAAATTACAGTACTATTTTTTAGTAATCTCTTAACTGATTTGCATGGTACGGCACAATGTGCAGCACCATTTAAACATGCTCAGTGATGTTTTGCGTAAAACACTTGTGTTCATTAGTAGCTGTGTGGCTTGGCGGGATGATGCACTGTTCTGCAGGTATGATGGTTGTGAGTTCGAAAGAGGGTGCAGGTGTAATATTTGAATGTGATTAATATTGTTCCAAAAGCATATATCAGTATAGTGCTATTTAGCATTGTTAAGTGATGCAGCGCACTGCCCACGTCATGTAAAAAAATATAAAAAAAAATAAAAAATGGTGAGATAGGACAGTGGTAAAAAGGGGTGCAAGCAGGCAGAAAAACATAATGGCAGGGAGGTAGGGATATGCATTTCTTGAACAGCAACAATTGTGCACTTTCACAAATTTTTTTTTAGCTGAATTTGGACTTTCACCCCAAGTGAGGAGAAATAACAACATAACTGCTTTGTCGTTTTCAAGCCAATTGGACTAAATTAAGTGTGTCCAGTTGACACATGCTAAATGGAGAACTATGTATGGGACGATTTTTTTTTTTTCTTTTTGGGACAGGTGCCCTTTTTTTTTAAAGTGAGAGTGGAAAGTTGGGAAAGGGACATAGGTACATGTGGGGTAGGTAAGTTGGGAAGATCAATAAGCATTTGCAGACATACAGGACAGCTGGTGTGTGACACAAGAAGGGAGTGAACATTTTGAATGGGGAGGGTGTTGTGGAATCCCAGGCCCATGAGCATCCACACAGTAGCAGTGTGACTCAAGTCCTTACCCAAGGAACTGTCAGCACTACTCCTTCACTGCCCCTGTGGTGGCAGTGGTGGAGGCTGGCATCCGGGGTGAGGCTGTCCCACCAGGATGGTGAGTATGCTCTCCATCTGGCACAGACATGCACCGAAAGTTCAATAGAGCACCCCGCGCACCTTACCTGGCAGTTCTTGATGGGTGACAAAATCACCCCTCCACCTCCGCTCCCAGAGGGGGGCCCAGCCCCAGCCTGTGGGGCAGAACTACCCAATGGCACAGGTAGCACAGGGGCAGCAGTGGGGGCACCACCAGGCTGTGGCCCAGACGTGTCACATTCAGGGGAGCCAAGGTAGTGGATCGCCTGGAACCGGCCTAGCTTGTTGTGCTGTAGTAAATTAAATATAAACATAATGTAAGATACGTAATAACCAAACAAATGTTAGTGTTAACATAATGGAAGATAATATTTATTAAGCAAAATACATATTAAAGTATGTTATGAGGAACACAACAATAAATAACTTAACAGTAAGTATGTTAACAGCAAACCAGTATGAAATAACCCATAAGACCAACATAACAGTTAGTTTAAAGTAATATATTAATATCAAATCATAATAATAAATAACATTAATAAATTAAAATAAGGGGTGGGGAGATATTGAAAAGCATATCATTAGTGACCTCGCAGGTGATATTAATAACATACTAATAATACATTCTTCCACAGGTGTGCTGTGTCAGTTGTGAGTACAGTGACTCCAGTTCTTTTATAGATGATATTGCACATGCATACCTCTCAACCTGTTAGCATGAACAGTATGGGCCAAGCACTAACAAATGCAGGTACACAATTACAGGGAATTGTTTTACATACTGTACTACCAAGGTGTTCTGTAAATGGATTTGCAAATAAATTGCATTCCAAGTAATGTCATTTATCTGCTAATCAAGGACCAGACATATGGGGCATTAGTCATTACATTCTGAAAAATCATGACAGTTGAGAGGTACATTTATGTACATTAAGTAGACTAGACAGCCAGTGATTTCTTAATTGGCTGCCATGCGATTAGAGCCCACAACCTGTGACTGCAGGGAAAATGTGCACTTAATTTACCAGTTGACTCTTGCCAGATTAGAAAAGACATGCAGTGCATACAAGACTACTTCATACTTATTGGAAAGGACTATTTATCAAGGCACAATCCTGCTTTACACTTTATTGATATTGTTCCTTAAAATCTGGCACTTATACGCATGGATATCTGCCCAGACCATGAGCTACCTTACCCATGTACCTTGTTCCTGAAGTGAGAGGAATATACAGCATTATTTGACTAAAAATGGCTATAACACAGGCTTGAACCTTACTGCCTGTATTGCACTACATTTATCAGACAGTTTTTTTCTGCAGTTTTTATTAATTTCCTTTTTACAGTTGGGTCCATGGAGTTGGTTCAGATTTCTCTGGATCCTTCCCTGCCACTGGGGGCCTTGGCATGGGTGAGTTGGGCTCCTACCTCGGCTTTGGAGCTTCCATCATCTGGTCTGGAGGTTCCATCGGCTCCAGCAACTCATTTGTTGAATCTGGGTAGTTCTTCAGAGTGGGGCTGGATTGCCTTTGAAGTTATGAAGAAGGTTCTGACTACTTCTCAGTCTGAGACACAGTCTCATTTGGATCTTCCTCCCATTTCTGTCCAGGTGTTTTTGCCTTTTCACCTACCCTCTCCACCAGCCTGCACAGACCCTAGGCCTCCGGATGTCCAGCAGGGGACTCCCCTCTCTTCCGAAACCTCCCCAGAATATCCCAGTGAGGAGGTCCCCAGGAAGAGGAAATGCAAGAAGAAGTATCTTGACTCCCCAGAGGAGTCCATCACATCTGATACTGTCTTCGAGACAGCAGAATGGTCCTCATGGTCATCTCCTGAACATGCTTCTTTTGGAGACATCCTGGAAATTTTAAAGCAGAGAGGTGACTGGCAGTCCACCTTCCCTTCAGCCAAGGAGTCAGTGTACCTGAAGGCCTTTAGGTCTCGCCCCTCAACCTCTTGGGTGACCCCTCCTTCTGATGAGCTTATTGAGTTAATTTCTTGGAAGGCTTGGGAGACCCCAGACACTATAGAGCCTACTCCTAGAAGGCCATTAAATATATTACAATATATTGCTGAAGACCTCGAGCTTGAGAAATGGCCAAGATGGATCCGACCCATCAGTGACAATAAAGATCGAGATGGACAACACACATGGTAAGTACATAACTTCTTTTTTCAGTCAACTGACATATTTTCACAGCAATTAATGTAAAGAGTATGACTGACCAGGGCTCAAAACTAGGATCTACTACACTGTAAGTCATGACTCAACTTATCTGGCCATTTAGTTAGTAGAAAAAAACAGTATATATTTACATATACTACTAAGATGCCTGTTAGCGTTGCTAAGCACTGTGCCACACAAACAAGCATTAAAAACAAACAAACAAAACAATGATTCTACAATTGATTACATCCGGTTTCTATTTTTAGATATATGGCAGGTTTCTGCTATGTATATATAAGCACAGCTTGGAAACGCTAAGCAGCTTGCTGCCCAAACAGGCACAATAATACAAAAATAAAATTTATATTATACAATTGATTACATCAGGTTTCTATTTTTAGATATATGGCAGGTATCTGCTATGTATGTATAAGTGCACCTTTGCATTGTTTAGCATCGTGCCATGCCACGCAAACAGACAGATTAAAAAAAAAAAAAAAAGAATTATTTATACAATAGCAGGGTACATTACAATGATTGCTGTCCTGTGCTTACCATCTGTCTAGGATTTTCCTGGACAGACCACAAGCACGGGACAGCCTCTACAGTGCTGCTTGCACAGATTCAATATCCGTGTTACTGTGATCTCCCTCGGCAGTGCGCCATGATTAATAGGCATGGGGTGCTGCTGAGGGGAATCCATGGCTGTGTACATGGGTACATTCCATTATGGCTGTACACAGAGCCTACAAAGATTTTATTGAATCCTGGGGATTATCTTTGCTTTTCGCAGCCACACAGGCATCTGCTGTGATAGTCTAAGAAGGAGGCAGCCAAAAGTTTTCATGTAATATAGAGACTGGCTAGTGCTAGAGAGGCGTCAGGATTTTAGTAATTGTTGCACTTTGTAATATTATGTTATGGTTATGCTTGTATATCCTATGGTGCCATTATGCCTGGATTTGTGACTCTGTAGCCTGTGGTGAGGTTTTCAAGGATGTGTAGTGATAGCCAGTTTGTGTAATGCTGCATATATATGTCCATTGTATTCATTTCTTCATTACCAAAAGATAAGAGGACGACAGTGTGACATTACAGTAATTTTACTATCTGTTGCTGTGATGTACTTGCATAGAGGTCTTGCTGTTGAATGGATGTTCATCTTTTTATCTGTGACATGTTTGAAATAATCATACGTGTCGCTGCGGGGGGTGGAGTAATCCACATATCTAGTTCATTATTAGTGATGCTTGTTATTGTGGGTACAGGCTGTAGCTTCTATATTTTTGGATGTAGACAGCTGCTGGTGGATCAAAGTAGGACTTTATACCAATAACTATTTCAGGTCACATGCCAATAATTAAAATAAAAACACAGGGTAATGAAATAAAAATGAGACACTGGCACTTTCCCACCCATCTGTTGAGAGGAATTTAAGGAATGGGTAGTGGAAATTATTCGGGAGTTACTACAGAAGACAGAAATTTCTGCTGACAAATATAGCTAGGGAGTGGGATAAAATTTAAAGTGGGGTTTAAAAATAGGGTGGAAATAAAAGAGAGAGAGAGGTGTGGTTAAAAAGCAACAAGAATTATTCAGACGGACTAACAAATGTTAAAGTATTGCAGAATGGGGAAATCTCACAGAACAAGAAGAGGAGCAACTGCAGAATGCTAAGCAGAAAATAAAGGATTACCTTAATAATATGCATGACTTTAGAAAGATTGCTGTTAAGCAACTGCTTTTTTTATAATGCCAGAGTCAAAAACTTTTAGCGCAATGACCTAGGCAACAGAAAATATAAAGGGTTACTGCCAAACGTAGGGAGCCTGTAACAAGGAAAATAACAAGAGATCCTGTAGAAACTTAAAATATTTCAGAAATTTTATGAAATTTTGTATAAAGCAGAGAAATATGGATATCAAGAAAAGGCACAAATGGAAATGTTTATGGAAGAATTAAATAATCTACGATTAGAGGTAGATGAGGTTTAATTACTAATAGAATAGGGAGAGAGGAGATAAAAATGTTGAAGTACAACCAATAAACAGGAAGGTACCCAGGAATAGATGGTATTCCTGTGGAAGTTTGGAAGCTAGAAAGGGAAAAAACAGATAAAGATCTGGAAGGTTTTGTTTAACCGTATTTTAAAAGGAGGAGAAGTACCAACATTCTGGAAGAAAGCAGTGGTGACTGCAATACCTAAAGAGTGTAAAGACCCATCAGATCCAGCTTCATACAGGCCAATTTAGATCCTAAACCATGATTATTTAGTGTTTGTCTGTAATGGCTAAAAGAATGGCAATGGTGATGCCAAAATTTATAGACATGGCTCGTTGTCATTTTGTGGAGGGAAGGCAAACATTTGACAACATTAACAGAACATAGATAATCCAGAGGGAAGCTGAATGTAAGAAAACACAAGTGTTGGTGGATCTTGATGCAGAGAAGGCATTTGACAGAGTAAGCTTGGAGTTTATGAGCAGGGCAATAGAAGCATGTGCATTCTCTGATAAAATGATAAAGTTGATTAAGAGGTTATATGAGGTATCAGAGGTGAAAACTAAAGTCAGTGGGTTTCTCTCTAATAATTTCTGTTTGAGCAGAGGAACCAGGCAGGGTTGTCCTCTTTCCCCTTTGTTATTTGCACTTTATTTAGAACCATTGGCAAAGAAAATAAGAGACTCAGAAACTGAAGGATATTATTAGTATGGTAGTCAAGAAAAGCTGACCCTATTTGCAGATGATATTAATTTATACTTGATAAAACCAGAAAAGGACATTTCAGAGTTGTGGAACATTTTGAGGCATTTTCATATCTTTTCAGGATACAAAATTATTTTTCTTTCAGCTTTTTCCCAGTTAGGGGTCGACACAGGGGATCACCTGTCTGCTCATGACTGGCAGTGGAGTTTTACGGTGTCGAGTTGCCAGCCTGGCGCCCAACCTTCACAGAAGGCACACACATGCACACACTCATGCCTAGGGCCAATTTAGAGTGTCCAATCCACCTACAGCATGTCTTTGGGATGTGGAAGGAAACAGAGCATCCGGAGGAAATCCACACGACCACAGGCAGGGCATGCAGACTTCACACAGAAGGCACCCCCGCCGAGGATTGAACCGGAGAGCCTCTTGCTGTGAGGTGGCATCGCTAACCGCTGCACCACCACGGCCACCCTTTTCAGGATACAAAATTAAGTGAAAACAAAGGCAATAGCTGTAAATGATGTACCCACACACAAATTAGTTCAGCAATATCCATATTTATGGGGGCATGATAAAATGAAGTACTTAGGAGTATGGATTAAAAAGGATTCTGGTCTGGCAGCTAAGGATTTGTGGGAAGAGACTAAACAAAAGATTATATAAAGACTGAGAAATTGGTAGCTCTGTTATATGGAAATGGATAGCAAGATGCAAACAGTTAAAATGTTTTTAGTCTCTCTATTTCTGTACACAGTTCAGACATATTTTTATCATCCAGAGGAGAAGTTGTGGATAGCAATTAATAAAGAGCTGAAGGATTTTATCACAGAGGGGAAGATGGCAGAAGACAAGTGGGATAAGTTGATTCTTCCAGTAGAACAAGGCGGTTTGGGATTACCTGATTTGAAGGGATATTGCAGAGCTACACAGCTAAGGCTCCTGTACATAGCACAAGCAGACAATTGTAATTCAAAGTGGAAAGGGGTGATGATTGTATAGGGGGGGGGGCTCAAGAAACAAGGAGAGACTGGATTTTGGATGCAAATCCTTAAGGAAAATAACAATAACCATGTCGAATACTATATTAATAAAGTAGCAGAATGTATTCTAAGAACTAAGCCAACATGGTAATGGAGAAAGGAGATTCTGGTGATACGGATGACTGCAATTCGGGATACAAACAACAGGCAAGAGGGGGATGGAATTTATTAGAGAAAACTGGTAAAAGAACCAAGGTTTTGGGCACAAATAATTAGAGAGGGAAAGTTAATAGAATGGGAAGAGGCCAAGAATTTATTTGGACTGCCTGATAGAGATTGCCTTCCCTAAGAAGGATTGATATCTGAGTATAGTCAGAGAAAGAAATATGGGATCCTAAGGGAAAGAACAGCACTGGTAGACTTTTTAGTAGAATCTAGAACAGAAGCTGCTTTTAAAAATGAACAATTATTATAGTTATCATGCAATATTTTGTATGCTTACTCAATAAGAGGAGGTTAGAAATGATTGGGATGAGAGATTAGATAAGCAATTCACAAAGAAACATTGCGGGGATATATGTATGTCAAGTATTCAACAAAGTCTAGAAGATTTAGGATCTTTGCTTGAAAGTGTTTACATAGATATTTTTATACCCCAAGTAGACTCCAAAGAATTTTTCTTCAGGTAGACAGCAAATGTTAGAAGTGTGATGGGAAAGAAAGGAATAACTTGGAACATATTTTCTGGGAGTGTAATGAGTTTGCGGACTTTAAAGATTCCCTGCAGACTGCCCTGTCAGAGATACTGTGTGAGCAAATTGGTCTAACTAGGGAAATTACTTTTTTGAGCTATGATACAGAATCGGAATTGCCTAGACAAAGTAAAGCCTTGCTGAGTTTAATTATGGTGGCTGCCAAAAAATCAATTATTAGAAAATGGAAATCAAAGTCTAAATCAACTTTATTAGAGGTAGTGAATATAGTAACAGAGATACAAAAACTGGAATTGGGGTCTTTTAGAGAATGGTAGGAGCAAACTACATAGGAAAAATGGGAAATGTGGGAACAATACATGCAGAGAGGGAACAAGTTTTAAAAGAAGGCAGTATTTGAATGAGCTATCTAATGTTTAACTGACAATGACTGGATAGATTATAAGTGATGTGGAATGTTTGCAGCTACAATTATGTCAGTATGGTATGTGACATACAATGTTTGCAACTAAAATTACATCAATATGGTTTGTTTTCATGTATATACATGTATGATTGCCTATTTCATATGTGTTAATTTAATAAATAGGTTTTCTTGTTAAAAAACTAGGATTTTATATATATTGTTGCCTGTAAAATTAAATGCCCGTAGCCTATCTAATTCTATATTTTCTTTGCATTCTGTATGTGTTTCTGCTTTATGCATAATTGAATGTGAAGATACTGAAGCCAAAATGACCTAAGTCTTGCCTGGAAAGTGTCAGTTGACTAGTCCACCTACTGTGTTAACAAATGTAAAATAAAATAAAGACAAAACATTGATTACTTCATTCCTGACTTCATGACACAAAGAGATGAAGCACAAAGTGTAACTCATGATCAATAAGCAACCTGCAAAGCTGACTATGGGACCTGTTCATCTATCTTAAGTGGGATAGCCAGTCCTGTAGTATGACTTGATGTCCATTAGGTGTTCGTACACAAGAAGAGGCAGAGGCTGGTAATGCAAAAGACAAAAACTAATGCTCCACTAAGACTGTACTTGTAACTGCCAAGACCCATCCAGTTACATGAATTGCATAACTAGATTACTTTTAATATTTTATAAGAAAGCATCTCTGTTAATATGCATTATGACTTTTTGAAAGTATATTATGTTCCACTTTAGTGAGAAAGTTTTATTTTATGGCTGTAAACTATACATTGTACTTAACATTATTGAAAAACTACTGAGTCGTGAGACAAGGGATGGAATTTATAAATGTCCTAATACACAGAGACAGTTTGCTCAGTTAGTGCCAATTCACAAGCACAAGTTGCAAAGTAGCATAGCATCTTGCACGGTGTGTTATACACCATATGCAAACGACTGCATAAACTACTGCAAATTATGTCTCACACCTCATTACTCACTCGACTGGATACAAGTGAAAGGAATGAAAATATTGCAGGAAGTAGCATGTGCATTTTATTGGGTGCCTTTACAGAGAGTCACAGCATATGGGAAATACTAGTATTGCATCCTATAGAAATGCTTCCAGTAGCAGTACTTTGTGGTGAGCAGCATCTTGCTGCTCTAGCTACAGCCAGCACTGGCACATAATTGGAGAATAAGAGATGAGGGAGATATAGGCAGTGACTCATTAATCGTAATCTTGCTGATGACCATATAATTTAAGCATTTCCAGGTAGATTGTGATATAACATGGTCCATTTTAAACATGCACTGCCTACTTGCTTAATATAGAGGAGTATGGTCTTCCTGTCCCTGAGGTCACCAAAGTATGTGGAGCTGTTATTATCCTAACTATTGGTACCGGGTCTATATTAGATCAGCGAATGCTTAAAAAGCGAACACTGATTGATCGACCTTATGTAAGCGAAAGTTTACAATCTCGAACTGTCAGATCAGCGATTTTTTTTTCCTAGGGAAAAAAATTGCTGATCCAAAACACATACACACAACACAAGCACACCAAACAAACAGAAATCCACACACAAACACCTAAAATCTGACACCTAACCCTACACTAAACTATGCACACACCACTAACTATCCACTTACCTTAACCCAATCCCTAACCCTAAGGTCCGTCACTATCGCACACTCACCTCACCCGCTCCCTAACCCTAACTCACCTAAACCTGCCCTAACTCTCATGCCCACACAATCGCACACATACCTAACCCGAGCCCTAACCCTAACTCACCTAACCCACCCCAACACTCACATCCACACAATCGCACACTTACCTGAATCCGACCCGTAACTTTCCACCACAGCACTGAAAATACCGAAGCAACAGAAACGGACAACCAAATTCTTTCCCTAGGAAAAAATTTGGGTTTCTGTTGCTTCAATATTTTGAACATTCACTAAAATAAGGTCGATCAATCAGCGTTCGCTTGTTTAAGCGTTCGCTGATCTAATATAGACCCATTGGTACCATCTGACCAAGTATGGACATGTTAACCCCCCCCCACCACCAGGTGTCTGTCTAATGGCTACATTAATAAGCTTCTTAATATTATGCTTCTACATATGGATTCCCAGGACAACAGAGAAGAGAGCCACTACTGTAAATGGCTTCTGTAGCATCACAGCTTCATGAGGTGTTGGGTTAATAAAGGCCACACCTGGCCAAACTTAACATATAATTGAACAGGGAAGGCTACAATTCTCTCACCTGCAATGCAGATGGAATTTTCTCCATTAGGTGTATGCAGCACCCTAGCATTTCCCACATTTGCCAAATGTAGTACACATCTGATCTGTTTGTTCACTTTCAGCAAGATCATTTTTCTACTGCACCACCTGGTTGTTAAGTGCTAACACAATGTTTAAAATAAATGCTGAATGTTCACAAACTGCACATATAGCCAATTACCATTCCCTAGATTATTTTTGTTGTGTTTTGTTGGTGATGCTCATTACCCATTTGATCCCCAGCTTGTGACTTGGGTCTGCAGTGCAAAAATCATGGCATAAGTACAGTTTGCTACTGCCCATACCCACATAGGAAACATAAATGTAAATTTGGACTGCTGAAGGAATGTTTTCATTGCCTTGACACATGCAGTGGATCTCTACAACATTCCACTGAGTAGGCAAAAAGATGTTTGCTGTCTATTGCTTGCTGCATAATATGATTCTGTGGAAGCAACTGTACATAGCTGTATTTCATCCGGTTCCAGACATTACAGCAACAGCAGCAGGAGGAGATGACACTAATCTGAAACAAGATGATAGATGGGATGTACCTCTCCAAACATTTGCATCAACTGGAAAGGCCACACTGAAATACCTCACAAAGAGAATCCATGACCTCTGACACCTGTCGTATGCAGACAGGTTCAAATCACTATCACTCTGCTCAGTATTGTACAGATTGCACAGGGGTGATCTGTGTCTCGCAACCTCAGACCCTGCCCTACTAGAGATACTCCATATCTGTAAGTCTAACTCCTCACACACTACCCGCTCAAAAGGCCTGAATCTAATATCCAACATCAACAAAACCTGCTGGAGAGACAGGGTTGTCTCCCAGAGACTGCCCCATCTCTGGAATAGACTTCCCATACACGTCAAACCTCGCTGATCCTAGTCAAATGTAACCTTGATGAATGAATGGGAAACCACAAATTTGTCCCAGGGGTTCCACCTGTGGCCCTCATTAACAGGGGTGACAAGTGCTGACTGAGGTTTCTTTTTGGGGATAAACTCTTGGCGAGGCTTGTAAGGGCCCCAGGGCCATTAGCCTAGTAACCTCTTATGATCCTATGTACATTAAGATGATCCTCTCCCACATAATGTATGGCAGCAGTAAGAGAGTGGGCCTTGTCTAGTTGACAGCTATGGGCCACAGTAGTTAAAGTGATCTAAACATGTTACATGCAATGTCCCTATCATGTTGTGGCCTGTGCATAGTCTGGTCATGCATCAAACATTTCCTCAAGTGCAAAGGGTGTTTTGGGTCCCAGTCATTATTTGTACAGGAGACACAATAAGAGAAGAAGGCCAGTACATTCTGGATAGGAGAAATACATCCTGAGACATGTGCAGGGGCAGTGCCCCTTGCAAATATGTTTTGTGTCAGAGAGCATATCCTCTTGTGACAGGTATGCTTTGCCATTGTGTGACTTTGTGCTGATGTTACTTTGCTGTGAGAGGTGTCAGGGATCAAGACTTTTCAATGGGAGGAATGGTATCCTAGTTTGTGATCTAGACCTGGATGGAACCTGCTGGTGAGTTGTTCCATCCCTAAACATAGATATTCTTTACCACCCAGTTTGAAGTGTGTCAGGCCTTCTGACAGCTTCAGATAAAGCCTGTGGTCATTGCCACCCTACAAAGGCACACATACACCTCCATCCCAGATACGTACCTTACCCTGGTTACAGACAAGATGATTAGTGTAAGCAGATATGATAACACTGGGAATCCATCACGGGGTGGTTTTAATTGTGGCAGTATTTGGCACCATAGAAATCAATAGACCAATAATTTCATGATATCTGTGCTGCATGCCATCAAAAGAAGTTGTTGTTTACCTAGGCAGTATTTTCTTGAATGACATGTAAAGTGTGTAGAAATTCCATGTAGACACAGTTCGTCTACTGATTTATGCTCAATGCTGCACATGTCAGGGGGCAGCTGTACGAGTAGTGGCTTGTATCCCACAGTTGCTGGCCTGTGGTGGATATGTCTAAAGAAGAACTAGTATGCTTGTTTGACGGTGTTATAATAGACACATTATGAGTACTTCTGCAGTGGTCATCCACAAGAGGACGATCTCCTCCACTGGAAGGTATGTATTTAACCACCCCCGTTAGTGAGACACACTGTCCTTTGACTTTTACGTGTGTCCCTATTTGCTTCATCTGACTCCCCAGAGGTGGGGACATCAGCTCCTTGTCCAGCCTCAGCCCTTTCTAACTGTTGCCCATCACAACTGATGCAGATGAATGCATAACATACAGAACATAGATTCACTGATCAGTATTAGACTGTTGATACAGGTGACCATTAGTTGTCTAGCCGCAATACCGCAAATTGTAGGTATTAATTGACATGAGTAATTTATAGCTGGTTTTTGACCCCTTTCAAGTAGCACTTGAAGAGTGAGACCTAATATTTATTTACATTTGTCCATCCATTCATCCTTTGTTTTACATCAAAAGAAAGTCTATTCCATCAGAAGGATTTTCTGGAATATATTGCTATCTCACCAGAGGTCCTGCTTATGTTTGAGTGAAAATTATGATCTCTTGAGCAGGTGTTAAGGATGTTGTTAGTTTTGCAGATGTGTAGATGGACACACAGAACTGGATCCTTCAAGGCTGTGTAAGATAGGTCACTTCTCAAGGGTCTATAGTAAACCAAAAAGAGAATGAGCACATCAAGATTGGTGGGTAGCTCAAGCCATTTGTGATCTTAGTGATTAAACAGTGAGGTCTTTCTTGCTTGGTGATATGTTTAAACAGTTACATACCAAAAGGGCCAATATTCTCTGTTATTGGCCTGATGCAGGAGGAGTAGAGAGAGATAATAACTTCCTTAGATCTAAAAGATATACCCCTGCTGGTTAGTCTGGCAAAGTAAAATTACTGTTTAACAACACTGGATGCATGGTGATTGTTAGATTAGGGATTTCAATTTTAAAATAGTTATTGGACATTAGACAGGCTAAAGGGTAAAATAAAATTTTCATTTATATACAACAGAGAATTAAGCAGAAATGAAAATAACCTTGCTGGCCAAGCATAAAAAGACAGTTTATTAAAAAGGAAAGATAAGCATAAATTGTGCAGACAGAATGTTCTTTTCTCAAGGAAAAGATGAGCTACAGAATATTTCTTAATAATATAGCACAAACAAATCCTGAGACCAAGATTAGAAAAAGTAGATAAAGGAAATTTACAAGACTAAAAGCAATATATTATGCTGTGTTCAGGATAGCAGGGCAGTTAAGGTTAGTAAGTTTGTTCAACCTGTTATTTCAGAGAAGATGACAAACACTCGAGCCTGAGTACAGAAAACAGGTAATCTAGAGACTATGTCAATTTACATTATTCAGGACAATCAGAATAATGTGCAGCAATTTGAATTGTTTAACAGTACTGTTAATGGAGACAGTATTCGGATATTGTGAACATCTTATAAGACCTCATTAAACGAACTACAGTGTTTGGAGAATTCACTCTGAATGCACAAGACTTGGTCCGTAAGGGAGAGACTGACACCTATTCAGCACAAGCTTGGGTAATTAAGACTTTTTTTCTCAGTCTCATTGTATACAGTGTTTACAGCTAATTACAGTACAGTACAGTATTTTCAAATCTTACAATGACGCCTAACGTGACCTTGAGAGAGATGTATACTTCTCACAACCCAGCAAGCAGCTGAACCTTTTTACATCCAGTTTCCAGTACAAGAATGTTTTCTTAAGTTCACAGTGACTGTTTATACAGCAGAAGTACTACAGCAGCACTCTGGAGAACACACTACCCTTTCAGTAAAGGTATCATTCATTTCCAGACTTGTTTACACTACATGTGTTCTACAGAAGTCTACATAATAACAGTGTTTCGTTCATCTTCATGTGTCCTACCCTTTCAGTAAAAGTATTGTTCATTTCTAGACTTGGTTCACTGCGTGTGTTCTACAGAAATATACAAAATAACAGTGTGTTTCATTCAACTTCATGTGTTCTACAGACTATAAACCTAAAGTTTTCATTAAAGTCATAGCCGGCCTTAGGCATGGGCCAACAAGGCGGCCGCCTAGGGTGCCGGTCTAGCAGGGGCACTTTTCTAGTATTTATTTAATGTAGGTAGACCAGGATGGGAGCACCAGGTAGTGTGGTAGGGGGTGCCGTGGTGTCCTTTTGCGTAGGGCACCATTTGACCTAAGGCCGCTGCTGATTAAAGTGTAGTACTCCGTGTTTCATTCAAACTTCAACAAGACAGCTGGAGTAAATTTTTAAAGTACAGTTTTATGGCAATAACTTCAAAGTTTCATTAACAGTTGAAAGTGACAGCAACTGTTTCATAACAGACTTCAGCAGCAGACCAGTATTATCAAAGCAGTGTTACTTCAGAACATAAAAGACATTCATGTTTCTAGAGTGACGTCATAAAGTCAAGAAGCAAGGAAAAGGTCAATAAACTACAGAGGATGGCTCACATTTCTTCCAAGCCATAAAGTTATGTAAGATTTTATATGCAACTTTTAGTTAACATTTCAACAAAGTTTAAGTTACTTAAAGTTTTTTTTGCATGTAAACATGTCAAGTAATACTGCTACAGTTAAAATGTCAGTAAATTTTTGGTTTAAGTTTAAAAATGTTCTCTTAAAGTTAAAGGTTATTAGTTCAAAAATGTTCAATATGTCAACGCAAAAGGTTTAATAACTCAGAAGTCAGTATGGTCTCCAGTTTAAACGTACATGTTTCAGCACATGCAATTCAACATAATGATTTCAGTTGTAGTATAGTTTCACGTACAAATGTTCAGAATGTAATACATAAAATTCAGAAGTATGTTGCAGTATTACAAAAGTCAACACAGTCTACATACATAATATGCAAGCAATGATTCAAGTTTACATTGCATCTAAACAGAAATAAAAAGAGAAATCAAGGTGCAGATTTTATAACTGAATAACAGACTTCAGTGCTAAGTAAAAAAGTACATTCCATAGCTAGCTGTAAAGATCAGAGCATTAATCTGTCATGGTTTAAGGTTATTTCATTATTTACAGACAAATCAATTTCAGTTGCACATACAAAAGAAACAAGTGTAGTCTTGTCAAAATTAAAAAAGTCAAAGCAGCTACCAGTTCAAAGTGTAATAGCTCTGTATATACTGGTTTAGATGTCAGTAAAAAGATATATACAAATGTACAGATTTTAAAGAATTGGTTACGATAGAAACATTCAGTTTTATGGATTAAAGCTAGAATAAATTCCAGTTCAGCTAACACAGCTAAACTGCTCAGAAAGACATATTGGGTGTGGTCAGTTAGAAAAAAAGGGTAACCATATGCCTCTATGTCTTGTAAGGTATATCAGAATTAACACTCTAATTAGCAGAATAAAGGGTTTGCAGTTTAGCAAATAATTGTTTTTGTATTATTGTTTAAGAGCTTTGTATTAAAGTGTTGCAATGCATAAATAATATCGTAATATAGACAGAGACAAGATAATGTTTTCTAGTTTACAGAATGTAAAATTTAAAGTCGATGCTACATTGTAAAAGTGACAGCACAGTTAAAAATTCAGATCTTATGTATAAAAGAGTATATTATGTAATCAGTTTAAGATTGTATATGTTTTGTACGGAGATGTCAGTTTGCCAAGCATATCAGCTCAGATTATAGCTAGCCTAGCAAGCTGAATTAAAGACAGTGCTATCCATTTAATGCATTACAGTTTACTATTTATCCAAAAAAAATGTAGACAGTAATAGCACATTCTTTCAGCATTCAGTACTAATGAAAAGTTAAATGATGTCAGCTAAAGAAACAGTTATGGTGAGACAGTGGGTGGAGTTTCACTCACTGAACAGTTTGTTAAAATCTAAGGGTCACGAGACAAATGTAAAAAGATCAACAGTTAACACAGATTGCATATAGGTGAAAAAATGCAGTCTTACATTATTACTTTGATTTTCATTTAAAATAAGTTCAGACACGTGATACAACTATCAAGCTAAATGCAATTGCTACAGCTAAGACCTTAAAAAAAAAAAGCTCTCCATTTAGTGGAAAGACAGAACAGATTTTGCAAAGCATCAGATGCCAGTAATAACATTTTCCTGTAAATACTGATATTGCAGCAGTAAAACAGACATCACTAGTCCCAGCAGTTAAATGTTTTTTTTTGTATGTAAAATACAGTGTCCTAAATACTGGACATGGAAACACAAGCGTGTACTTAGTTCCAGTTGTTTCCAATAAAGCTAAACAGGTTACTGATTTAAATATTGTTAGTTTTTCAAATATAAGGCAGCCCACTATGGTTAATGACTGGACAAATGATGTAAGTAATGTACAAAGTTCAAGCCCAAAGTATAATCAAACGTATGATGTAACTCAGGTTAATGTTGCCAGTGACATAACAGATTTTCAGAATATGTATAAAGGTTATACTCATAAAAAAATTGAGGCACAATGTGTTACTTGATACAGAAATATCAGTTTCAGTTACAAACAAACCTCTACAAAAGATTCAAGTATAGTTTCATGCTATCAGGTTTAAAAGGTCAAAGATAATTGCAGTCAGTAGCAGGCCTTTGGAGACTGGATTTTTAAATGAAGCCAATCAGCCTGAAAAAAGAATAACAGCAGAATTATTGTGGCATCCCCAATGTGACAGTACCATTTTACATTATGTCAAAATTAATGTTTTATTAAAATTTAATGTAAAAAATAATTTTGTCTTCAGACTTACAAGAGCTTATTAGCAGCAAATGTTTATTCATGCAGAAGCATGCATGTTTATTTTATGCAGAAAATGTAAATAAAGTCAGCACAGCAAGTAATGCTGCCAGTTTATAAATGTTAAAGCTGCATTTCATGCAGAAAACATGTAAAGTCAGTACAGCAAGTGATGCTACCAGTTTATAGATGTTAAAGCTGCATTTCATGCAGAAAAAATGTAAATAAAGTCAGGGAAATAAACAATGCTATCAGATTATAATTGTTAAAGATGCAAATGTTATTCTAAGGACCTGATACTAAAACCAGCTTGCAGAAGAAATGAAAAAAAAGAGGTTTAAAAGGCTTAACTATAAAGGACACTTCAACATTAAAGCAGGCCTTCCTTTACTTCATCAGTGACTAGAACAATGCAGAGCAAATTTTTGCTACTGTTGATGGGTTTCAGTTATTTCTTCAATGTTTGTTTAAAGTTAAAGCAAGTATGTATGTATTCATGTTTTCAGGTTCAGGGTAATTTGTACAGCAGTAGTAATTTCAGTCTGTATTCAGATGTATTTAAGTTTATTTGTGCTCAGGTAACACTGTCAAAATGTTTTCATATTTTAGACAATTGTACAATATGCTTTTATCTGTGTTGAGCTAACACTGGCAAAAATATATTCTTTTGGTTTAGTTAGTTGCCAGAATATGCGCAGCTATTTTTTTTAATTTCAGTACATGCTAATGTAAATATCAGTCAAGTTTCAGAATATGACATTCATATTCAGTTATGTGTTCAGTATAGTACCTTTCAGTCAAATCTTAAAATACTTCACATTATTCAGTCATTAATTAAGGGTAAAGTGGCAGACTTATTTGTAACAAGCTTATTACATTATTCAGTCATTAGTTAAGGGTAAAGTAACATAATTAGTTTTTGTTACAGGCTTATTTAAACAATAGGTAGTAATAGAGGCATTGTACATTCCAGTCAAATCTCAAAATACTTCATATTATTCAGTCATTAGTTAAGGGTAAAGTGACAGACTTATTTGTAATTACATTATTCAGTAAAGGGTAAAGTAACAATTATTTTTATAGGCTTATTATTTAAATAATAGGTAGTGATAGTTATTCAGGGTACTCAAGGCATAACAGGGCAGGCTTAATTTGTAAAGTTGTTTACAGAACACAGTGCATTTTACATTAGCCAGAAATCAAGGACAGTAACAGACCATATACAGGTATAGACTTAAAATACAGTAAGATAGGTTTTAATAAACTATTATAGCTGATAAATATTCATAAAAGTTTAAAAAAGTAAGTAGCATTAAATAAAATGTATAGACACAAGTTAACACAAAATATGGTAATTATGCTTCAAGATCACTTATAAAGTTATCTTTTTAGTGCAGATTTCTGTTAGTCTTCAGAAAATAGCCATCATGCTTGATAGGCTATACAATATGTGGCATTGGTAATCTCCAAACTCTGGACCCTACACAGTTTGGATTTGTAAAAGGCAGATCATGTCTCCTAAACCTGATTGACTTCTTTGAAGCAGTCACCAAAGCCATAGATCACGGTAAAATGGTTCACCCAGCTTATCTAGATCTCGCCAAGGCTTTCGACACCATCCCCCACTCTGGAATTATAGATAAGCTCACTAAACTAGGTATAAATCCCTATGTCACAAGATGGGTTGCCAACTGGCTCACGGACAGAACCCACACTGTGAAAGTAGCGGATTCCAAATCTGACATCAGACCAATGACAAGTGGAGTACCACAGGGTTCAGTCCTGGGTCCTCTCCTGTTTGCTATCTACTTCTCTGAAGTGCAGGCCAACACAGAAGGTCTTTGGCTAACAAAGTTTGCAGATGACTGCAAACTAGGAGCCATAATCTAAACTCCTAATGATGTGGACAAACTACAAAAGGGCCTCAATGAGACAGATACCTGGTGTCAAAGCCATGGCCTGAAGCTCAATGCCAAAAAGTGTATTGTCATCCCCTTTGGTAAAAACTCTGTACCCATGAACTACCACATAGCTGGTAGTCTACTTAATGCCGAAAATGTGATAAGAGACCTTGGGACACAGGTGGACAGTAGTCTCTCCTTTGATAATCACATCACCACAGTGGTCAGGAAATCCTTCTACATGGCTCATCTCATCACAAAAGAATTCTCATCCAGAAAAAAAGAGGTCATTGGTCCCCTCTACTCATCACTCATTAGACCCATTATAGAGTACAACACCCCTTTTGGTATGTACCTCACAAGACATCTACAACAACTGGAAAGACCACAGAAATACCTCACAAAGAGGATTACTGGCCTCAAACATATGCCCTATTCAGACCGTCTCAAAAAACTACAGCTTTACTCCATCGCATATCGCCTACTCAGGGGCGATCTCTGCCTAACATACAAAGCTATGTCAAACCCAGAGCTGTTGGACATGCTCCACTTAAAGAAATCCCAATCCCTCTGAGCTACACGCTCTAGGGACCTTAACCTTGTCACCACAATAAACAGAACATGCTGGAGGGATAGATTCCTGTCCCACAGACTTCCCATACTCTGGAACAGACTACCTATCTATGTCAAACAGAGCTCCTCATTAGCACTCTTCAAGAAAAATCTTGATGAGTGGATGGGAAATGGGAAATTCACTCCGGGGATCATTTCTGTGTCTCTGCTCAACAGGGGCACAGGAAAATAATTTTCTTGGGTGGCGAAAGCCAGGGTACATTTTTTGGCTAGGCTTGTATGGGCCCTAGGGCCGATAGCCTAGTACCTACCTATGAACCTATGAAAAAGCTGCCAAGAAGGGAGTTTCCTCTATATCCAATGCAATAAA
Organism: Protopterus annectens; assembly: GCF_019279795.1. NCBI lineage: Eukaryota > Metazoa > Chordata > Ceratodontiformes > Protopteridae > Protopterus > Protopterus annectens. The sequence continues at coordinate 1,044,245,097 of NC_056748.1, forward strand.
AGAAAATGAAGGTAAAAGATATAGGTGAGCCAAGTGGGCTCAACGGTTAAAGCAAATCTGGCAAAAATCCAAGACATGCAGGGAGATGCTAATAAAAGGGCACAATACAGAGATACCAGTCCAGTCCCGGGAGTAAGGTTATAAGCAAGTAAGGTTGAGAGCAGCTAATAAAGTACAATCATCAGCTACTAAGTTATGTAGGTTTTCAGGAATTTTGGCCTATCATAAAGTATAAGTTTAAAAAGACCCTTGGTTGCAGAGTGCCAGTTTCAGAAAAAGCACGGGACAGAATACAAATAAATTTTGCAAGACCTCTTCCTCCAGAATAAGGGGGTTAACAATCAAATCATAAAAGTTAAAAGACCTCAATCCAAACAGGACATACATGCTCAAGTGGCACTTAGTGGTCAAAATTAAAATTGCAGATTTACCAAATACATTTTTTTTTATTTTCAGATTATAAATCAGGTACCATAAAGCTAAATACAGTAGTTAGCAATATAAATGTAAGGTAACTACAGAAGTAGTTGGGACCTCAAGGGCAACTGTTAGATTAGGGATTTCCATTTTAAAATAGTTATTGGAAATTAGACAGGCTACAGGGTAAAATAAATTGTGTTTCATTTATGCATAAGAGACAGTTAAGCAGAAAGGAAAATAACCTTGCTGGCCAAGCATAAAATTACAATTTATTAAAAAGGAATGATAAGCATAAAGTGTGCAGACAGAATGTTCTTTTCTCAAGGAAAATAGCTATAGAATGTTCCTTAATGAAGCACAGACAAAACCTGAGACCTTGGTTAATAAATAAGGTAAAAAAGTAAAAGGAAATTTATGAGACTAAAAGCAGTATAATATGCTGTGTTCAGGATAGCGGGGCAGTTAAGGTTAGTAAGTTTGTTCAACCTCTTATTTCAGAGAAGATGACAAACACTCAAGCCTGAGTTCAGAAAACAGGTCATCTAGATACTGTGTCAGTTTACGTTGTTCAGGACAATCAATAATGTGCAGCAACATGAATTCTTTATCAGTACTGTTATTGGAGACAGTATTTAGATATTGTGAACATCTAATAAAACCTTATGAAATGAATGCACACAAATTGGTCCATAAGGGAGAGACTAACACCTATTCAGCACAACCTTGAGTAATTAAGACTTTTGTTTCTCAGTCTCATTGTGTACAGTGTTTCCAGCTAATTACGGCAGAGTACAGAATTTTAAAATCTTACAGTGATCAAAGGATAGTTTGTTGTCAATGAAAGTGCCCAGTTCTGTAAAGGCTGAGTCAGTTTTCAAAGGGGTGTCACCTGTGTAGTAGGTACATGGGTGCCCAGTTTTGCCTAAGGACACAATGCTGCATTTCTTTGCATTTAGTTTAGTTTTAGATAATGGTACAGGCACCACTTATTGGCATGTCTTAGTCCATCCTGAAGAATTTTGAAGTCTCATAGGGAGTTTATGACAGCTCCAAGTTTGCAGACATAGACACAGACCCTTAAAGTCATCCTTGACATAATTAAAGCAAATACTAAAGAGACATGGTCCTAGGATCGATTCCAGGAGGACACAGCTGGTAACTATTCCTTTTGAAGACAGCATGCCTGCCATACTAATAGATTCTGTTCTGTTAGTCATCCGATTTGCTCTCTAGCAGATAGCATATGGGTTTACATTTAGTTTGACTAGCTTGTCAGTAATGCCAGATCCAGGTAGGCTGAGTGAACCAATTTCCCTAAGTGTATCAGTGACATGTTCAAAGAAGCCCACTAGGTTCAGGAAGCATGATCTGCCTTTAACAAATCCAAATTGGCTTAGCTCCAAGGCTTGTGTAGACTGCCTTTGTCATTGTTAAGTTCCGTAATGATGCATTCCATTTCTTTGCAGATAAGGGTTGTGAGGCTTATAGGTCTGTATTTTCCAGGCTCAGACGTGGATCCTTGTTGAGCAGCATGGTTATATATTAGATTAGAGCATTGCTGGGCATTACCTCTAAGGTTTCTGGACATAGCTGAAGAAGGCTTTGTAGTTGGCCTTAACACAGGCAGCAATTCTCAGTTCTCACTTCCTTTTGGAGGATTTAATTTTCCTCTGAGTGATTTGTTGATTTTATTGAGTTCATCTATTGATGATGGGGTATTAAGTTTACTTTTACAGCGTATGAGTTTCTTCCTTTTATTATACAGTGTCTACTAGGGCTCCATCATAGGGATTTATTCCTGAATTTGACATTGTATTTGTGTCTTATAGGGACACATGTCTTGATGTATGCTTTGAAAATAGGCATAGAAATTATCCACAAATGTGTAAGCATGTGAGAGGAGTCATCAAAATGAGGAAGACACTTAAATTTCATCAGATCATCAGTTAGGTGGATTAGGTTTGCCTTGGAGGAATCTTTTGCCAAGTCAAGTCTTATCATCATTGTGAGTATTTCCAGATGGTGGCCAGATTTGATCAGTGACAAGGTAACTCTAGGTGTTTAACATAGGGTGGCAATATTAGTGAGAACCAAGTCCAATATTTTCCCTCCCCACCAGTGCCCCAACCATCTCTGGGTCTGCCACCCCTTTCTTCTACCCCCCAGACTTTCTTCCGATTATGGGCTGGGGTTGGCATGAAACATAAGGGCATCCTACTGGGGTGTCATGGCAGTAACAGGTTCTTTTTTTTCCTTTAATGACCTACCTTCTTGGTTTCCCCACCTCCTCCACTTTGCCCAATGACACAATGTCCAAGGGCTACTCCCATTAGAGACTGTCATCGATAAGCACTCTCCATCTGGGATGGGCACACCCATCCTTCTCTACCAGGACCTCAGATGTTCAAGCCACTAATCAAATTCAAGTCCAATATTTCTGAGCCCCTAGTTGTGACTTGAACCAGTTTGTCTAGGGAGCTACCATTAATGAAGGCCAATCATTTTTGTGCTTGCTTATTTGAAGTGGTGTACGTTTCCAGGTTGATGGAGAGATATTTGAAGTCTCCCAAGAGGATTGTTTAGGGAGGGTTGTCATTTTGTTTAGGTGTGCCTTGTGAGTAGCCTGATGACATGGAGAGGGTATGGTAGCTGGCTGTAATGTGGCACAGAATTCTATTTGCCATGATAACATATGGAGAAGTTCACAGTTATTGTCGTGGCTTAACAGTTTGGAGGTGAGATGGCTTCTTATGACAACAGACACTCCTTCTCTGATAACACTGTTATTTTCCACAATGGATCTGAAAGAGGAATAGGTGCTGAAACCCTGCACTCTGGGAGTACTGCTGCTGTTCCAAAACCATGTTTCAGTAACTACACGGATATCTTTGTTGTTAAGAGTGCATGTAATGAGGACTTGAGGGCCCTAGTGACAGTGTAAATCTGGCACCTGGGAGGTAGTTAATCATCATTCTTTTTGCACAACCTGGTGAGTGGTGTGTCTGTGTCAGACTATGGAGTCACTTATGATTAAGACAATACTAGATGTACTGCATCGGCCTTGCTGCCTTAAGGACTTTGGCTTATCACCCGAATGGCCCCTTGTAGTTGTTTCCTGTAGTTTCTAAATATGTTGTTTGCCTGTTAGTGTTTTGCATACCAAACATTCATCTAGGAAGCCTTTGATTAGACAGGGACTTTAAGTAACTTGACCTAAACACACATTGTGGGAATGGTTGTGTGAGGTGGATGTCAGAACTGACAACATGTTGGGTATAGTTCAAAGTCTTTAAAGAGAATCTAACCTTCAAGATCAGTTAAAACGTTTACCTCTCACATATGTAATTGTCTATAGGAAGAGTCAAACAGTTGTCAACGAGCATGAGTCAGTTCTTGTATTGCCTTACTCTGTTTTTGCAGCATAGAATGACAGAGTAAGGCAATACAAGAACAGTTGTCAATGAGCATGAGTCAGTTCTTGTATTGCCTTACTCTGTTTTTGCAGCATAGAATGACAGTAGCATTACTTTGCACAATTATAAGTAATGTAGCGCTATTCTGTTATACCCTTTTTACTCAGTGGCAATAAAGCAGCAGTACAAGGACAATTTTCAGATTGATGCTGACTTGCTTGGATCTCTAAATAACTGGACAGTGGACTACTTCCTTGTGTGTCACAGATATGATCATCTTGCTCTGTTCCTGATGGAGTGAGAGACAGAATTATATTCAACTCTGTTTTCAAGCTGTGTATGGAGAATGCCACTGTCATGGAATGTACATTGTTAAGGGTATCAGATATAGGAGTATGTAACTGTAAAGTGTGAATGCAATAGCAATATAATGATGTACAACATTTTTTCTCTAGTCCACAGCCAACGCTTTATTTTTGTCACTATATTAATTGTGTTTCTAAGTAGCATCCCACAATCCTAGTAGAAGTGGGAGAAGTTATACGCTGTTACATAAACACATTTTACAATAATTTTTGTCTGGAATGTACCTTTCTTTCACGAACCTTTTACTTATGTTTGATGCCTACAAGTTGAAGGGTATTTTAAAGTTTATTGGTGATATGTCATATTACTTTGAAAACAGCAAAACTACTTTTTCTTCATGTCAGACTGCCTACTTCCTTATCCAGTGATTCGCTATCAGCTTATACAGTAATTAGTATCGTAATCAGTATAGTGGAGCTTCAACATCTGAGACATGTACTGGCCTAGGTATGAGGGCATTCTCTGAGTCTAACATGAATGACTGCTCCACCATCATTTGCTGAATTGTTCTTGGTTGTCTTTGCAGGATTAATGTGACTGAAGGAAATAAGTTAGAAAGGCATACTTTATTTGGGGGGGTTGCCGTTTGTGTTGCTGTTAACTTGCCCTCTTGTCATTTGCAGAGTTAAGCAGTCTGTCTTTGCAGAACTTGTGTGCATTTTTGTAAAATAAGTTGGAATTTGGAATACATACAACTAGTATTTGGAGTGAAACTGAAGTTATGTAGCTCTCAACTGGCCTTGATTTTGCCTAATATTTTGGACTATTTAAAATTTGTTGTTCTCTGGCAAGTCATTGAGAGTTACAGTCACTAATAACAGACATTTTGAGTTTGACTTTATAAACTTCAGGAAATGCATGCTAATGCCAAATGTGTTGTTGTTGTAGCAACACTCATTCAGAAACTCCATGCTAATGCTTGCATCTTTCTTAGTATATATGAGTGATGTTTAAAATATGTCCCTAATTGTGGGCCACTGTACCTCATTAATAAATTGTATTTATTTTTTGGCTTTGCCTCTGATTCATGTGTTAAGAGGTGTTTATCATAATTGGATGAGGTGCACACAGCAAATTTGGCTATAACTGCTGGGTGGAGGATGGGACTATCTGTAGATGCTCTGTTTAAACAACCTGGCTTTTTAGGACTAGAGCGTGTTTGTGCGAGATAAGATGGAACACTTGGACTACTATGTGTTTGTGTGGAACAAACATGAACTATGTTATTGCGTCTATAATTTATTTTTACTGCATTTGGACATCTGAGGTGTACATAGTCAGCAATGGTGTTGTACTAGCTGTGTCAGGGGGCTATCTGTGGATGAGAATAACTGTCCTCATGTTCAGCTTATACAGCTCTTAGTCTGAATTTGATTTGCAGGACTACTGAACATTTGTGTAAAGCATGTTGGCTTACTTGCGGCCATTTTTTTAAATCACAGTCTGATATTTGAGGTGTACACAGTGATCCACCTCTTATCGACAGGTAAGGACATTGCTGAATTATGACAACAGTTTGTGTTATCATCTTTTATGGGTGGAATACTCTACAATGGATAATTTTGTTATTATTGGTTAATACATTTAACTTCTTACTGAAAAAAATGTTTACTACATTTGAAGCAAGCTTGCACATTCTTGCTATATGGAGCAATTAACAGAATTAAAGGAATCGGGTAAATCCAAAAGCATCTGTATTTACGCATGGTTGAAAAAATTGTGTGTGGGGGCATGGTTTAAAAACTGCCCAAAGCTTAATCTGCTACTGACAGCCATAGTCTCACTCCAGGTTAGATATCAAGGTTAAAAGAAAACACCAGGCACTACTATAAATAGAATTAAAGAACAAATGAGAAAAGAAAACAATCAGCAAAACTGATCTGTAACAAGCCAATCAGACATTAAAATGTTTAGCTAAGCCTCCCTCTCACGAAGGTTATGTATTTCAGAAACTGAGACCTAGTACTTGGCTGAACAAACAGTTTTAGTTAAGAAAAAATACTGCACTTACATGCTTTAAAACAATTCTAGCAGCACAAATATTAGAACAAAGCAAGTGCAGCGAAGCTTGACTTTTTTTTTCTTTTAAGTATATCTACAATAAACCAGATGAAATCAGATACTCATAAAGAATATATACTACAAAAACTGAGGCCTATTACCTGGCTAAGCAAACAGATCAGAATATTGTATGTACAGTAAATAGTAGCAGAAATATTAAAACAAGTACAATATAGTTTTATTTTGATAGTAAAGATTAAGATGTGCTACAAGATGCCCACGTTGCAAGTGGGGAAGGGGCATTGATGCATCAACATATGTTTTACTCAATCTTACCTTATGTAATGGTAAGATCTTACTGTAGGTGTGGTGTGTCTGTGAAAAAGAACATGCACTGTGAAAGCTTTGTTAGGCAGCAGTCAGCATACAAATGTCTGCTAGGTACTCTTAATCTTCTCTGTCTAACCTACTAAGAAAAGGATGGAAAGGGGGCAACCTGGCACATCAACACCACTGTTGGAGGCATACTGTGGTGCATTACATTCTCCCAGGGGCCCAAGGAACTCTCCTCTACATTAATCAATCTTGTGGTTCTTGCTTTTTTCATTCTTGCATAGGAGAATGACTGAATTAAGGCCCTTGGCTTGATGTAGTAACAAGTTTTAAAAGAAAGCAAACAAAAAAGAACATTGTCTAGCAAATACATGAGTGCTTGTACAAGCAACTGTTTATCTGGTTGTCATGTCTTCATGGAGACAATCTGATAAAGAGCAACACAACAGAATACTTATTTCTTCAATGGCTAGGAGATAATGTTTTCTGAAAGCATCCAAGTGTTTCCCAGTCTGGGAGAGTAATAAAGATAAGACAAAACCAAAATGAACTTAATAGAATCACAAGCTATACCATGCATCTTAGCTTGCATAACTTTTCTTTTAGTTTAACCCAAGTCTGTGAGTGTGTATGTCAGTCCTGGATGCTTGTTTTTATTAGGAGGATGAAACTCCAATATTTGAAGATGTACATAGTTTTGTGTGCTAATACTAAGGTAATAGGTTTTTAGGGTTTTATTGGGGTGTATGTTTTTTATCTGAGTGCTTTCAGTAAAACAAAAAGTGTGAGTTGTGACATAGGCTGAAATTGATATGGCAAGAAACAACTGTAGAAAAGATTAATCTGCTAAGCACTAGTGTATATACATAACACAAAAGCTGCAACTAGACACTTAAAAAAGCTGTTATACATAAAAGGTGGGAATCAAAACTTTTTAACATAATGATGCTTTCTATATATCTTCAAATGTAAAAGGTCTCTCAGATATATACAAAAAAGTTGCGAAGTATATTAAAAATGTAGAGTACAAATAGCTATGCTACAGCAGACACATTTGGAAACAAGTGAACATGTGAATTTGATAAAGAAAGGCTTTCAGCTGTTTTTTCAGTGGAATATCTGGGACAAAGGAAAATAGTACTTATATTAATAGCAAGAGGATCTCCAACAGTGATAGCAGAGGATAAAAAAAAAGATAATAGTGGTAGATTTCTGGTACTAAAGGGCTGCTGGCAAGGGATGAGAGGAGTATGATGGCATATATTTATATTCCACCTTAAACTACTATAATGGAACTTAAGAAAATTATGGGAGAAATAAATCAGTTTTCAGCAAAGAATATTACTTATAGGCAGGGATTGAAATTTGATTTGCAGCAGTGAAGATGTACCTAGTGCCCCAGAAGGGAAAATATAACAAAGTAGGGTAGATTTCTGAAAAAAATTATAAAAAAATATTTGGCATGGAAGCTGTGAATTCAGTAGTAGGAGTTTGGAGTGAATTTACATATTATTCCATAAGATACAAAAACTGGTCTAGACTAAACAGAACATTTATTTCACAGGAACATGTCCATTTAATTGAAAGTTTTGATACACATTCAATAGCTATTTCAGATCACGGGCCAATAATAACTGAAATAAAAATGCAGGATAATGAGAGAAAAATGAGGCATTGGTGCTTTCCCGCCTATCTGTTGAAAAGAGAGCAATTTAACGAATTGGTAGTGGAAATTTATTTGGGAGTTATTAGAGAAGATAGCAATTCTTTCTGTATATATAGCTAGGGAGTGTGATAAAATTAAAGTGGATTTTAAAATTAAGGTGGAAATGAAAGAAAAAGAGGTGTGGTTAAGAAGTAACAAGAATTGTTTAGAGGGACTGACAAAGGTTGAAGTATTGCAGAATAAGGGGAATCTCACAGAACAAGAAAAGGAGCAATTACAGAGTGCTAAACAGAAAATAAGGGATTACCTTGATAATATGCATGAGTTTATAAAGATTGCTGTTAAGCAACTGTTTTTTGATAATAACTCATGAGCACAAAAACTTTTAGCACAACAACTCATGCAACAGAAAGTAGAAAGGGTTGTTGCCAAAGAGATTGGATAAACTATTTACAAATAAACAATGGGGAGATATATCTATGTCTCCCAAATATGCAACAAAGTCTAGAAGATTTTGAATCTTTGCTTGGAAGTGCTTACACAGGTGTTTTTATGTACCCCAAGTAGACTCTAAAGAATTTTTCCTTAGGTAGCTGGAGGTGTGATGGGGAAGAAAGATGTGATTGGGAACATATTTTCTGGGAGTGTAATGACTTAGCAGATATTAAAAATTCCCTGCAGGCTACTTTATTAGAAATACTGGATGAGCAAATTGGTATGACTAAGGAAATTACTTTTTGAGCGATGAAACAGAATTGGAATTGTCTAGATAAAGTAAAGCCTTGACAAGTATAATTATGGTAGCTGCCAAAAAAGCAATTACTAAGAAATGGAAACCAAAGTCTAAATCAGCTGTACTAAAAGTAGTGAATATAGCAGCAGAAATAAAACAACTGGAAATGGGAAAGGGTAGGAGCAAATTAAATAGAAAAAATGGAAATTGTGGGAACAGTACTTGTAAATGAGGTTTAAAAGAAGGCAGGTTTTGAATGAGCTATGTAATGATTGACAGTGACTGGATAGATTATAAGTGATGTGTAATGTTTGCAAATAAAATTATATCAGTATGGGTTGTTGTCATTTGTATAAATGTATGATTGGCTATGTCATAAGTGATACTTTAATAAAGATGTTCCTTGCTTAATGTGTTTATATAAAAAAAAACATTTCCCCTTTAAGAAACCTGGTATTTTTTATCAGTATTGGAAGTATCCTGTCTGGGACCACTATTTTTAGCTACTAATATTATTTAACTAACTGGGTGCTATTTTATGAAAAAAAATGTGCTGCTTGTGTAAACTTTTATTTTGTGACTGAAAGTTTTACTTTAGGATGACCAGGGATGTGTTTTATCAGTGTAGTGATTCTATTCCCTTTCTGACAGCCTACCTACTATTTTGTTTTTTTTGGCAGTGTACTTAACATTTTACAAAGAGTGCTGACAGGATATTTGTTGCTACTCATGTTTTTACTTTGTGGCTGGGCTTGGATAAGAAGGCTGAATGTAAGTGTGCTGCTTGCGTACATTAGGTGACAACTTATCTTCCAACTGACTACTCGCTGTAGCAATGCTTAATGCTCTTGGCATCTCCTCTTTGGTTACTGGATGGATACTTAACTCTGGCCTTGCTGATTCCATTCTTGCTGTTCCTAGAAAGAGAAAAGTGCTTACCAAGGAGTCCTTGCCGGTGCCACAGGTTCAGTCTATGCCTCAGCTGACAGTGGGTGAAACTTCAGAGGCCAACAGTTATTCCTTAGACCAGTTGCTTACCTCTCTGGCTTCCTCTAGTGTAAGCCTTTTAGCAACCATGAACCAGGGGTCAGCCACATCCTCTTTGAATGCTCCAGTCTCAGATCCAGGCAAGGGTGAACTATCTTCTCTAGAGCTGGGAGAATTTATGGAAGACTTTATGGGATAACCAAGGCAAGAGACCATTAGACTGGTCAGACATTCCTTCAAGTCAGTCTTCCACAAGGAACTAATATAAAGAAAAAAAAAAACAAAGGATTAAACATTGTTTATCACAAGAAGTAATAGCAGTTAAAAAATAATTTTCTTACCTTAGCAAGGCATGTGTTACAGACTATGAATCTTGGTATCTAGAAGCCATTACAGGTAGGCATCCCCTTTGAAGAAACTCCTGAGGAAACAGGGTCTGATGTTTGTGATTATGATAGAGTTGGGCTTCTTTTCCTACAGATTCACAAGCCTAACTTGCTGATTGTGAAAAAAATATTAAATCTTACCCTTTTGTGGAGGAATTTTCTTTTAGTCAGACCATAGTCAGGGTGAATGAAGTATTTTTATGAGAAAAATAGATGTTTCCCTAAACTGAGGAGGTATTTTGATATGTTACAAATAAATATCCCTCACCCATCTGTCCTGTACTGCCAGCCCTGGATGATGTGTTGAATGCAACCAGTAATCATCTTGATACCCAGTTGTCCCTAAAAAAGCAGATAAATGTGTAAAGTGCCTCAGACTAATGTATTTCTTTTTCCTCACCTTAGATCAGACCCAGTAAACATATCCACTGCTTTGCCTTCTGACAACAGATTGGTCCTGAACACTAATCCTTTTCCTGGTGACAGGGAGGACAATGTTTTGGACCACCTATGAATGAGAAGGTTTTCTTCTTCCACTTTAACTTTAAGAATTCACAGTTATCAGGAGTACATGTAAATGTTTTGGTTTGTTATATGGACAGTCTGAGAGAATTTGCTTACTACAGTTTCTGCTGAAGAAAACTCATTTCTGAATCATTCTGTTTCTACCTTGTCCCAGTTACCTAAGCAAACATGCTTTTAAGAATGTGTATAATTGTGCAGATAATGTGTCTAGGGCGGCTACTACTGATGAAGTATTGAGAAGTTATGCCTGGGTACGTAACCAAAAGTTCGCTGATGAGGTAAAGTCTGAAATCTTAGATTCTGCTATCGTCAATGAGGTACTGTTAAGCTCTTCTGCTACCCAGGTTCTCAAACAGTTTGATTAATTAAAGAGGAAATTTTGATTCAGAGAGTATTGTTCATGCCCCCCCCCCCCACCACCATTTACATATCTTTTAGGCCTCCCTATTTCATCAAAAAGCAAAATAAGCCAAAACAGTCATATCCTGGCAAGCAAAGAGCTGAAATAGTTAGCTGGTAGGAAAACAATGAAAAACATGGGTCCTTTCAGAAAAAGGGACAGACCAACAGTACAGAATGGCTATGCCAGTATCCCCCTCCCATGGCCAATATCTCCACAAACCTGTCCCAGTAGCCAGTCCTCAATGTCCCCCTTTGGCAAAAGATTGTCTCAGAATCTTGGGTGTTAAAAAATGGTGTATGTGGTTATAGGTGACACTGGATACAAAAACTTCCTTTCAGGGAAATTTCTTCATACCCTCCCAACTCTTCAGTCTGTACACACCTAAAGGGTAATAGAACCAGTACCTGTAAGTCAAAGGGCAAAGGCTTTACTCCAAAATGTTTCTGGTACCAAAAAAGAAGCTTCTTGGAGACCAGTATTGGCTCTTTCCTTTCATTTCTAAACCTGTATGTGAAAGTGCTGAAATTCTAAATGTTCCCTTATGGAACATACTCTTATTCATCCCAGGAGTTACATGGTAACACTAGACTTAAAAAGTGCTTATTATCATATTCTCATAAACACGAGCTTCAGGAATTTTCTGAGGTTTTCTGCATCTGGGTCACATAAGTCCTCTGCATTAGTTTTTGGATTATCTACAGCTACAGAGGTGTTTATGACATGTCTAGCCTCAGCCATAGCTCATTGCTTACTGAACGGCATTCAGATATTTCCTTATTTAAACAACTGACTTATTTTTGCAGAGTCTTTATCCAGATGTCAAGAATCATAAACACGGAATGTTCTTCATGCTTCACTGTTGCAGTCCTGACTTATGAGATTTTCTGCTTTGGAAGCCCTTGGTTGTCCCAACTACCAGATGTAAAAAAAACATTCCTCCCTGAGGTGACAGATGCCCTTCCCTGACATCAGGGTGGTTGGGTATAAAGGGAGCCAGCAGATGCCATAACATCAGTCTTTCTTGCTGTGAAAGCCTGAAGCAGTTGTGAGTGCATCAGTCATTCTGCACTGGAGTGAGAAATTCTTCTAACACTAAGTATCCCATTGGGGAACTCTTTTCCTTACTTGTGACTGATTTCAGATAAAGCTAACAACTGTCTCTATTGTTATTGGTCTTTCGGCTTTTCCCGGTTAGGGGTCGCCACAGTGAAACTCCGGTCCGCTAATGATTGGCAGTTGGTTTTTATGGTGTCGAGTTGCCAGCCCGACACCCAACCTTCAATGAAGGCACACCCATTCAATATATGTCTTTCGAATGCCCACTCGACCATGGGGAGGACATGCAGACTCCACACAGAAGGCACTCCCAACCCAAGCCAAGAATCCAACCAGAGAACCTCTTGCTGTGAGGCAACAACGCTGCACCACCGCAGAAGTGGTAATCAAATCCCAGACAGACACTTTCATACCTTCTGTGTTGCTTGTTTAGGCCCAAACCACGACATCCCAAATTGCTGTCTGTGCGCCCTCTTCAATACTAGGACTATAAGGCTTAGGACCAAATTCTTGTCTAAGCACCTTAGTCAGCAATCTGCTTCCCATCGTGCCATGGCATCCATCGGTCATCCCTATGCTGAGCTCCCTAACCAAAAATAGGAATAAAGACCTAAACTTGGGGCCTTAGCCGACAGCCTTTCTCCATCTGCCAGTTCCGCAAGGCTCATTATTGCAGGGGAAGGAGAAACACCTTTGCAACTCCCTTCTGCAAGTGAGGTGGTGGGGAGGCCTCTTTTGAGTCCAACATGCTGTCTGGTCCCCCATCTTTAACTTGGGCCTTGATCTTCAGTTCGTCTGTCGAGTCCAGAGTCACTAAGTAGACCTCAGATTCCTGTGAATGACCTTCAACCAACAATGTCTCTTTGGGGTGTCTGCCAACATTGGGTATTTCTTTCAAAGAGACTAGCATCACAGGCGTCAGTGTAGCAGACCTGCACAGGCCCAAGGCAAAAGCTACACCTAAAAAGAGCTTAACCTCAGGTACTGTGCCTAGGCCTACCAGCTCCTGCCCCACAGGTTATCAGCAGGATTTGGTCAAGTTGGCCGAGGACCTTATTAATTTAGTCAGAGGCAGGCAGCCCCCCATGAATCTTCACCAGGAAAAAGGAAGAGGGACCCTACAGCTGAGACCTTTTCAGAACCCCCTGATTCAGATGAAGACTCTGATCAGGAGGACATTGCCCTTGAGGATGAACCCTTCCTTACCTCCTTTGAGGATTCTGAATCAGAAGAGGTGTTACCTTTTTCTTCACCCCCTGAGGACATTACCTTTGGGGAGACACTGCATGCAACGAGAGAGTTTTTTCAGTGGCGGGGACAGGAACACCCCCAATCTAAAAAGAGGGTCAGGGAGTTCCTTGATCTCTCACAACACAAACCCTTGGCTATCCCTCCAGTTTTGGAAGTTCATAGGTAGGTACTAGGCTACTGGCCCTAGGGCCTATATAAGCCTAGCCAAAAGGTACCCTGGCTTTTGCCACCCAAGAAAATTATTTTCCTATGCTCCTGTTGAGCAGAGCCACAGAGGTGATCCCCGGGGTGAATTTCCTATTTCCCATCCAATCATCAAGATTTTTCTTGAAGAGTGCTAATGAGGAGCTTTGTTTGATATAGATAGGTAGTTTGTTCCAGAGTATGGGAAGTCTCTGGGACAGGAATCTATCCCTCCAGCATGTTCTGTTTATTGTAGTGACAAGGTTTAGGTCCCTAGTGCATGTAGCTCGGAGGGATTGGGATTTCTTTAAGTGGAGCATGTCCAACAGCTCTGGGTTTGACATAGCTTTGTATGTTAGGCAGAGATCGCCTCTGAGTAGGTGATATGCGATGGAGTAAAGTTGGAGTTTTTTGAGACAGTCTGCATAGGGCATCTGTTTGTAGCTGGTAATGCTCTTTGTGGGGTATTTCTGTGGCCTTTCCAGTGGTAGATGTCTTGTGAGGTACATACCAAAAGGGGCATTGTACTCTATAATGGGTCTAATGAGTGATGAGTAGAGGGGAACTATGACCTCTTTTTTTACTGGATGAGAAACCTTTTGTGATGAGGTGTGCCACGCAGAAGGATTTCCTGACTATTGTGGCGATGTGATTATCAAAGGAGTGACTACTGTCCACCTGTGTCCCAAGGTCTCTTATCACACTTTTGGTGTTAAGTAGACTACCACCTATGTGGTAGCTCATGGGTACAGAGTTTTTACCACAGGGGATGACAGTGTACTTTTTGGCATTGAGCTTGTGGCCATGGCTTTGACACCAGGCATCTGTCTCCTTGAGGCCCTTTTGTAGGATGTCCATATTGTTAGGAGTTTCTATTATGGCTCCTAGTTTGCAGTCATCTGCAAACTTCATTAGCCAAAGACCTTCTCTGTTTCCCTGTACTTCAGAAAAGTAGATACCAAACAGGAGAGGACCCAGGTTGAACCCTGTGGTACTCCACTTGTCACTGGTCTGAAGTCGGATTTGGAGTCTGCTACTTTCACAGTGTGAGCTCTGTCAGTGAGCCAGTTGGCAAACCATCTTGTGACATAGGGATTTATACCTAGTTTAGTGAGTTTATCTATAATTCCAGAGTGGGGGTGGTGTCAGAAGCCTTGGCGAGATCTAGTTAGGCTGTGTGAACCACCTTACCCTCATCTACGGCTTTGGTGACTGCTTCAAAGAAGTTTGTCAGGTGTAGCAGACATGATCTGCCTTTTACAAACCTGAACTAGGTGGGGTCCAGAGTTTGGAGATTACCAATGTCTTTGTGTATAAGATTCATGATGATACATTCCATGGCCTTGCATACCAGACTCGTTAGGCTAATGGGGTGGTAGTTCCCAGGGTCCATGGTGGCTCCCCCTTTGTGGAGTGGGATAACCATTGCTGTGCACCATTCAGTGGGCACAAAGCCTGAGGTGAGGGTATGATTGAACATGGTGCTTAGGTGGGGTGTCAGTTCATTCTGCAGTTTGTGTAGAATGCAGCCTGGGATGTTGTCAGGCCCCATGGATGCTGTGTTCTTGGCTTTGGGGAGTGTGTTTTTTACCTGTGCAGCCATGATTACAGGAAATTTGCATTCTTCCAGTATAGAGCTGGGCCCTTTATGGGGTGAAGGGGGGGTAAAGTTAGCACTGAACCTATCTACCACAATGTTAGTAATATCAGTTGGTTCTGTATATTTAGTGCCATTGTGCAGTAACTCAGAGCAGATCTGAGTGTTGCCATTGAGATTCTTGACATAGCTATAGAATGCTTTGTGGTTGTCTTTAGAATCAGTGGTGATTTTGTTTTCGTAACTAGCTTTGGAGGATGTTATGAGGGATCTCAGCTTCCTACTGAGGCTGATCAGGGAGTTCATCCAATCATGGGATTTTACTCTTTTTTGCAACAGTTTCTTCTGTTGTAGAGTTTGTTTATGGCAGGGGACCACCGGATTGGCTTCCTTTTTTTGGAGGATAGCATCTTGGTTCTGTTAGGGATAGCATGATCCATGCACTCGTGTAAGTGCTTATAAAGTGCATTTGTGTAGGATTCAGTAGTCGTACCTCTATTGTCCATCTGCATGGGTGTCGTGACGTTTGCCACTTCTGTCTTAAGAAGCGTGAAGTTGGCTTTGGAGAAATATTTTACAGTGGTTTCCCTAATGGGGGGGGGGTGGTGGGGACGGGATGTGGATGTCTAGGGTGATTAGCTTGTGGTTGGATCTGACCAAAGAAGAATTGACCTCCGGTGTGGAACACTGGTCGCCCATGTTAGTAATGGCCAGGTCCAGGATATTGCTGCCCTGGTGGGGGTGTGGATAAGTTGATCCAAGGCATTGGAATTTATGAATTCCTGAAAATGTTGAGCAAAAGAGTTGGTACATGAGTAGTTTTCCCAGTTAATGGTGGGGTAGTTGAAATTGCCCATTATTAGGGTGTTGGGTAATACCCTAATATTTTCCAGTGTATCAAGAAATGAAGAGTGGGAATCCTGGGGCATGGTGGGGGATCTGTAGCAAGTTACAATTTGGATTGCGGTCTTGCCCAGCGTTAGGTACACTTGGATAATTTCAGACGCATTATGCTGAGCAACTAGCCTGGAGGTGTGGATATACTTAATGAATATGGACACGTCTCTGCCTTTAGTGTTTCGGTCCAGGTTAGGTGGCCGAAAGGTGTGGTATGAATTATAGCCTGGTAATGCAGGGGTGCTCTCTAGAGCCTTGAACCAGGTCACTGCACAGATGTCGATGTTCTCCATTTTAAGGAGTGCCTCGAGTGAATGCATTTTGAGGTTTAGACTTCTAGCATTGAGTAGCATTACCCTCAGATTTTGCTTGCTTGTACCTGTTAAGGTGGTGAATTTGTCATTTGAACCTTGCCTAAAAAAGGCACTATAAGGGTGGCAAGAGCCTTAGCCAGTATCCGGAATCCCAAGGGTGACAGGTTTAGGTCATCTCTGGCAAAGCATCATGGTCTGTCGATCATGTCATCTCAGGCAGACAGATACTGGATCCCCTTAGAATGACACCAGAAGCTTAGCCAATTGTTGAAGTCAATCATTTTGTCCTTGCACTGTGGTATCATTCTGGGAGATGGCAGGATGCTACTCAGTGCTAGGGTCATACCTGCCTGGGCTACATGATCAGAGAGCTCCTCCATGTCTCTTTTCATGTAGTTCAGGGAGGTACGTCTCAGGTCATTCACACCAACATGGACAATGACAGAGTCATATTTGTACTTGTTATGGAGTGACCTGAGTGCGTGCATTATGTGGTGGATCCTGGCACCGACAGGCAGCTGACAGTAACTTTCTCTTTGATTAGCCTGGTGAGTGGAACATCAGTGTGCCTGACTATAGAGTCACCTATGACTAGAGTGTTGTATGTTGTTATGCCTTATGGGTTGTGGTTGAGTGGTGCACTGAGTCTGTGGGCTATGTGTCATTTGGGTTCTGTTGGGGGCTGGAGGTTGCTTGCGTTTCTGCTTTGGAGGTCTCTGTTGCTTGAGCAGATTTTTATTGAGAGCCTCCACGAATGTAGGTATGTGTTGCATGTTTCTGTGTGTTTTGGTGATGTAGGTTTTGAGGGACTATGTGATGAGTGTGGTGTGGTGCAAGTGTTTACCTTCCACTCTTGACTGTCTAGTCCAGTCTTGGGTGAAGAGAGCTTTGCTTCCAGTTTGGCTATATAAATGCATCTCTCACAGGTTGTAGTGTTGGGTGGTAAGAGCAGAGGTTTGTCTGTGTACATGAGGCAATTGCTGCATTGCCCCAAGATGCCCAGATTCATCAGGTAGACAGGAGAAAACACCGGGAGCTGACCCATAGACATGCCTGGATAGGTGCTTATTTATTAAGTACCAAAAACTGTTTTCCTTTAGACAAGTGAAGAAAGTTGAGTGCTCTAGTAATTTGTAGCTTATTTAGTGCTTACAACGAGTTCTGAACAAGTGCTGAGCTCAAAGAAACAGATTTTAGTGCTAAAACTAAAAAACTGGCTTGTTCTAAGGGAAAATATGAAGAGCAGACTTTATGGTGCTGGGAACAGTTTAACCCTAGCTAAGCGGCGATGCATAAAGTGTATATATGTGTGTGTGTGTGTGTGCGCATATATATATATATATATATATATATATATATATATATATATATATATATATATATATATATATATACACACACACACACACACATATATATATATACATACATACACGTACACATTTTTTTAATGTAACAGTAGCAAATGAGCAAACTGATTTAAACAAATTAACCAATAAAAAGCTAAAAACTGAGCCCCGTTCCAGCAGTCTTCGATCAAACAAGTTCTAACTGCACACTCCTGCCACTAGGATACAGGGGAACCTTCTCCAAAAAAAGATGGTCTGGATTAGTGCTCAAGTTATACAAACAAAGCTAGATTCATCAGGTCTGAATTTAGTCTATGTTACAGCAAACATGGCGTATCAATTTGAGTACGAAACAGTTCAAATAAGCAGGCACAATAAGCCTTTAACCAGAAACTCCCAGCTCAGAAAGGCAGAATCTATCCTCTCCTCCCACAAGAGTCCAGACCACACCTTCTTAATGTAAAATAACTGGCCCAAAGCCAAAGCACTTAAACCTGAACTAATACACTTTTAGAATAACAGTGGTGATTTTGTTTTCGTAACTAGCTTTGGAGGATGTTATGAGGGATCTCAGCTTCCTACTGAGGCTGATCAGGGAGTTCATCCAATCATGGGATTCTACTCTTTTTTGCAACAGTTTCTTCTGTTGTAGAGTTTGTTTATGGCAGGGGACCACCGGATTGGCTTCCTTTTTTTGGAGGATAGCATCTTGGTTCTGTTAGGGATAGCATGATCCATGCACTCGTGTAAGTGCTTATAAAGTGCATTTGTGTAGGATTCAGTAGTCATACCTCTATTGTCCATCTGCATGGGTGTCGTGAAGTTTGCCACTTCTGTCTTAAGAAGCGTGAAGTTGGCTTTGGAGAAATATTTTACAGTGGTTTCCCTAATGGGGGGTGGGGACGGGATGTGGATGTCTAGGGTGATTAGCTTGTGATTGGATCTGAACAAAGAAGAATTGACCTCCGGTGTGGAACACCGTCGCCCATGTTAGTAATGGCCAGGTCCAGGATATTGCTGCCCTGGTGGGGGTGTGGATAAGTT
Source organism: Protopterus annectens (assembly GCF_019279795.1). Classification (NCBI taxonomy): domain Eukaryota; kingdom Metazoa; phylum Chordata; order Ceratodontiformes; family Protopteridae; genus Protopterus; species Protopterus annectens. The sequence goes on from NC_056748.1 coordinate 1,044,264,021, forward strand.
GATCCAAGGCATTGGAATTTATGAATTCCTGAAAATGTTGAGCAAAAGAGTTGGTACATGAGTAGTTTTCCCAGTTAATGGTGGGGTAGTTGAAATTGCCCATTATTAGGGTGTTGGGTAATACCCTAATATTTTCCAGTGTATCAAGAAATGAAGAGTGGGAATCCTGGGGCATGGTGGGGGATCTGTAGCAAGTTACAATTTGGATTGCGGTCTTGCCCAGCGTTAGGTACACTTGGATAATTTCAGACGCATTATGCTGAGCAACTAGCCTGGAGGTGTGGATATACTTAATGAATATGGACACGTCTCTGCCTTTAGTGTTTTGGTCCAGGTTAGGTGGCCGAAAGGTGTGGTATGAATTATAGCCTGGTAATGCAGGGGTGCTCTCTAGAGCCTTGAACCAGGTCACTGCACAGATGTCGATGTTCTCCATTTTAAGGAGTGCCTCGAGTGAATGCATTTTGAGGTTTAGACTTCTAGCATTGAGTAGCATTACCCTCAGATTTTGCTTGCTTGTACCTGTTAAGGTGGTGAATTTGTCATTTGAACCTTGCCTAAAAAAGGCACTATAAGGGTGGCAAGAGCCTTAGCCAGTATCCGGAATCCCAAGGGTGACAGGTTTAGGTCATCTCTGGCAAAGCATCATGGTCTGTCGATCATGTCATCTCAGGCAGACAGATACTGGATCCCCTTAGAATGACACCAGAAGCTTAGCCAATTGTTGAAGTCAATCATTTTGTCCTTGCACTGTGGTATCATTCTGGGAGATGGCAGGATGCTACTCAGTGCTAGGGTCATACCTGCCTGGGCTACATGATCAGAGAGCTCCTCCATGTCTCTTTTCATGTAGTTCAGGGAGGTACGTCTCAGGTCATTCACACCAACATGGACAATGACAGAGTCATATTTGTACTTGTTATGGAGTGACCTGAGTGCGTGCATTATGTGGTGGATCCTGGCACCGACAGGCAGCTGACAGTAACTTTCTCTTTGATTAGCCTGGTGAGTGGAACATCAGTGTGCCTGACTATAGAGTCACCTATGACTAGAGTGTTGTATGTTGTTATGCCTTATGGGTTGTGGTTGAGTGGTGCACTGAGTCTGTGGGCTATGTGTCATTTGGGTTCTGTTGGGGGCTGGAGGTTGCTTGCGTTTCTGCTTTGGAGGTCTCTGTTGCTTGAGCAGATTTTTATTGAGAGCCTCCACGAATGTAGGTATGTGTTGCATGTTTCTGTGTGTTTTGGTGATGTAGGTTTTGAGGGACTATGTGATGAGTGTGGTGTGGTGCAAGTGTTTACCTTCCACTCTTGACTGTCTAGTCCAGTCTTGGGTGAAGAGAGCTTTGCTTCCAGTTTGGCTATATAAATGCATCTCTCACAGGTTGTAGTGTTGGGTGGTAAGAGCAGAGGTTTGTCTGTGTACATGAGGCAATTGCTGCATTGCCCCAAGATGCCCAGATTCATCAGGTAGACAGGAGAAAACACCGGGAGCTGACCCATAGACATGCCTGGATAGGTGCTTATTTATTAAGTACCAAAAACTGTTTTCCTTGAGACAAGTGAAGAAAGTTGAGTGCTCTAGTAATTTGTAGCTTATTTAGTGCTTACAACGAGTTCTGAACAAGTGCTGAGCTCAAAGAAACAGATTTTAGTGCTAAAACTAAAAAACTGGCTTGTTCTAAGGGAAAATATGAAGAGCAGACTTTATGGTGCTGGGAACAGTTTAACCCTAGCTAAGCGGCGATGCATAAAGTGTATATATGTGTGTGTGTGTGTGTGTGTGTGTGTGTGTGTGTGTGTGTGTGTGTGTGTGTGTGTGTGTGTGTGTGTGTGTGTGTGTGTGTGTGTGTGTGTGTGTGCGTATATATATATATATATATATATATATATATATATACACACACATACACATTTTTTTAATGTAACAGTAGCAAATGAGCAAACTGATTTAAACAAATTAACCAATAAAAGCTAAAAACTGAGCCCCGTTCCAGCAGTCTTCGATCAAACAAGTTCTAACTGCACACTCCTGCCACTAGGATACAGGGGAACCTTCTCCAAAAAAAGATGGTCTGGATTAGTGCTCAAGTTATACAAACAAAGCTAGATTCATCAGGTCTGAATTTAGTCTATGTTACAGCAAACATGGCGTATCAATTTCAGTAAGAAACAGTTCAAATAAGCAGGCACAATAAGCCTTTAACCAGAAACTCCCAGCTCAGAAAGGCAGAATCTATCCTCTCCTCCCACAAGAGTCCAGACCACACCTTCTTAATGTAAAATAACTGGCCCAAAGCCCAAGCACTTAAACCTGAACTAATACACTTTTAGAATAACAGTGGTGATTTTGTTTTCGTAACTAGCTTTGGAGGATGTTATGAGGGATCTCAGCTTCCTACTGAGGCTGATCAGGGAGTTCATCCAATCATGGGATTCTACTCTTTTTTGCAACAGTTTCTTCTGTTGTAGAGTTTGTTTATGGCAGGGGACCACCGGATTGGCTTCCTTTTTTGGAGGATAGCATCTTGGTTCTGTTAGGGATAGCATGATCCATGCACTCGTGTAAGTGCTTATAAAGTGCATTTGTGTAGGATTCAGTAGTCATACCTCTATTGTCCATCTGCATGGGTGTCGTGAAGTTTGCCACTTCTGTCTTAAGAAGCGTGAAGTTGGCTTTGGAGAAATATTTTACAGTGGTTTCCCTAATGGGGGGGGGGGTGGTGGGGAAGGGATGTGGATGTCTAGGGTGATTAGCTTGTGGTTGGATCTGACCAAAGAAGAATTGACCTCCGGTGTGGAACACCGGTCGCCCATGTTAGTAATGGCCAGGTCCAGGATATTGCTGCCCTGGTGGGGGTGTGGATAAGTTGATCCAAGGCATTGGAATTTATGAATTCCTGAAAATGTTGAGCAAAAGAGTTGGTACATGAGTAGTTTTCCCAGTTAATGGTGGGGTAGTTGAAATTGCCCATTATTAGGGTGTTGGGTAATACCCTAATATTTTCCAGTGTATCAAGAAATGAAGAGTGGGAATCCTGGGGCATGGTGGGGGATCTGTAGCAAGTTACAATTTGGATTGCGGTCTTGCCCAGCGTTAGGTACACTTGGATAATTTCAGACGCATTATGCTGAGCAACTAGCCTGGAGGTGTGGATATACTTAATGAATATGGACACGTCTCTGCCTTTAGTGTTTCGGTCCAGGTTAGGTGGCCGAAAGGTGTGGTATGAATTATAGCCTGGTAATGCAGGGGTGATCTCTAGAGCCTTGAACCAGGTCACTGCACAGATGTCGATGTTCTCCATTTTAAGGAGTGCCTCGAGTGAATGCATTTTGAGGTTTAGACTTCTAGCATTGAGTAGCATTACCCTCAGATTTTGCTTGCTTGTACCTGTTAAGGTGGTGAATTTGTCATTTGAACCTTGCCTAAAAAAGGCACTATAAGGGTGGCAAGAGCCTTAGCCAGTATCCGGAATCCCAAGGGTGACAGGTTTAGGTCATCTCTGGCAAAGCATCATGGTCTGTCGATCATGTCATCTCAGGCAGACAGATACTGGATCCCCTTAGAATGACACCAGAAGCTTAGCCAATTGTTGAAGTCAATCATTTTGTCCTTGCACTGTGGTATCATTCTGGGAGATGGCAGGATGCTACTCAGTGCTAGGGTCATACCTGCCTGGGCTACATGATCAGAGAGCTCCTCCATGTCTCTTTTCATGTAGTTCAGGGAGGTACGTCTCAGGTCATTCACACCAACATGGACAATGACAGAGTCATATTTGTACTTGTTATGGAGTGACCTGAGTGCGTGCATTATGTGGTGGATCCTGGCACCGACAGGCAGCTGACAGTAACTTTCTCTTTGATTAGCCTGGTGAGTGGAACATCAGTGTGCCTGACTATAGAGTCACCTATGACTAGAGTGTTGTATGTTGTTATGCCTTATGGGTTGTGGTTGAGTGGTGCACTGAGTCTGTGGGCTATGTGTCATTTGGGTTCTGTTGGGGGCTGGAGGTTGCTTGCGTTTCTGCTTTGGAGGTCTCTGTTGCTTGAGCAGATTTTTATTGAGAGCCTCCACGAATGTAGGTATGTGTTGCATGTTTCTGTGTGTTTTGGTGATGTAGGTTTTGAGGGACTATGTGATGAGTGTGGTGTGGTGCAAGTGTTTACCTTCCACTCTTGACTGTCTAGTCCAGTCTTGGGTGAAGAGAGCTTTGCTTCCAGTTTGGCTATATAAATGCATCTCTCACAGGTTGTAGTGTTGGGTGGTAAGAGCAGAGGTTTGTCTGTGTACATGAGGCAATTGCTGCATTGCCCCAAGATGCCCAGATTCATCAGGTAGACAGGAGAAAACACCGGGAGCTGACCCATAGACATGCCTGGATAGGTGCTTATTTATTAAGTACCAAAAACTGTTTTCCTTTAGGCAAGTGAAGAAAGTTGAGTGCTCTAGTAATTTGTAGCGTATTTAGTGCTTACAACGAGTTCTGAACAAGTGCTGAGCTCAAAGAAACAGATTTTAGTGCTAAAACTAAAAAACTGGCTTGTTCTAAGGGAAAATATGAAGAGCAGACTTTATGGTGCTGGGAACAGTTTAACCCTAGCTAAGCGGCGATGCATAAAGTGTATATATGTATGTGTGTGTGTGTGTGTGTGTGTGTGCATATATATATATATATATATATATATATATATATATATATATATATATATATATATATATATATATATACACACACATATATATATACATACACATACACATTTTTTTAATGTAACAGTAGCAAATGAGCAAACTGATTTAAACAAATTAACCAATAAAAAGCTAAAAACTGAGCCCCGTTCCAGCAGTCTTCGATCAAACAAGTTCTAACTGCACACTCCTGCCACTAGGATACAGGGGAACCTTCTCCAAAAAAAGATGGTCTGGATTAGTGCTCAAGTTATACAAACAAAGCTAGATTCATCAGGTCTGAATTTAGTCTATGTTACAGCAAACATGGCGTATCAATTTCAGTAAGAAACAGTTCAAATAAGCAGGCACAATAAGCCTTTAACCAGAAACTCCCAGCTCAGAAAGGCAGAATCTATCCTCTCCTCCCACAAGAGTCCAGACCACACCTTCTTAATGTAAAATAACTGGCCCAAAGCCCAAGCACTTAAACCTGAACTAATACACTTTTAGAATAACAGACACTAAACTTTCAATCAACAACTCCCAACTTAGAAGGATGTAAGATACCTGTCCTGCCACAACAGTGCAGACCACAAACTTTCTTAATGTAAAACAACTGGTCTGAAGCCCAAGTGCTTCAACCAAAGACCTAGAATAACAGTTACAATTTAATCAGGCTACTAACAAGCAGTAATAAATTCAGCAGAATAAATGCAATTAAGTACTTTTAAGAACAAGCAGCAAAAGCAAAATAAAGTAGGAGGAAACACAAATACAGTAAAAGCAGATGAATATAGTGCATTGTTTTAAAATAAAACAATAGAAAACGAGCAAACTGATTTAAACAAATTACCAAATTAACCAGTAAAAAAAGCTCAAAACTGAGCCGTGTTCCAGCAGTCTTCAATCAGACAAGTACTAACTGCACAATCCTGCCACTAGGGTACATGGGAACCTTCTCCAAAAGAAATGGCCAGGATTAGTGCTCAAGAAATACAAACAAAACTAGATTCAGGATACCTGAATCTAGTCTATGCTACAGCAACCAAGGTGCAGCAATTTCAGAAAGAAAAAGTTCAAATAAGCAGGCACAATAAGCCTTTAACCAGAAATTCTCAGCTCAGAAGGGCAGAATCTAGCCTCTCCTCCCACAAGAGTGCAGACCACAAACCTTCTTAATGAAAAATGACTGGCCTGAAGCCCAATTGTTTTAACCAGAACTAATACAGTTTTAGAATAACAGACACCGAGCCTTTAATCAGCAATTCCCAACCTAGAAGGATGTAAGCTACCTGTCCTGCCACAACAGTGCAGACCACAAACCTTCTTAATGTAAAACAACTGGTCTCGAGGCCAAGTGCTTAAACCAAAAGGCTTAGAATAACAGTTACAATTTAATAAGGTTACTACCAAGCAGTAATAAATGCAGCAGAATAAATACAATTGAGTACTTTTAAGAAGAGGAAAAAGCAAAATAAAGTGCAATTTTTTTTTAGTAAAATGTAAGGAGAGAGGAAGAAGGAACAGAAGAAAAATTCAAGGTTCATAACCTAAGTGGGTTGGCTTTCTCATATGTTCTCTCTGTATTAAGTAGAGTGAACACCAGACTGGGAGGGGTGTCCCAGATCACATTTACAGTAGGGGCGGGCAACTGCAAAGTCACCAACTATAACACCACCACAAGAATAGGGTGGGGGAGGGGGGAATACAGTTTCAGGACAGATGAGAAACAGAAAGCCATGCCACAAAATATATAAAATAATTCAGTGAGGCACAATTAAGACAATGCAGAACTCTGAAAGGTTAAAATGCCAAGAAATATACTTATCAATCAGCGATATATTTCCAGATTGTTTCAGAATCACACTGCAGCCAGAACTCCAGGAGTTTCCAATAGTGTATGCAGGAATTTACAAACAGAAACTATTTTTAAAATCAGCAAGCCTTAAAGCAATCAGAAAACACAAAAGCTGTTAGACCAGTTTTATAAACTTCACCAAAGGAATAGGGGGAGCAGTTTCAGGACAGATGAGAAACAGAAAACAATGCAGTTTCATGACAGATGAGAAACAGAAAACAATGCCAGAAAATATATAAAATAATTCGGTCAGCAAAATTAAGACAATGCAGAACTCTGAAAGATTAAAATGCCAAGAAATATAATTATCAATCAGCAACATATTTCCAAATTGTTTGAGAATCATATTGCAGCCAGAACACCAGGAGTTTCCAACAGTGTATACAGGAATTTACAAACAGAAACAACATTTAAACCAGCAAGCCTGGAAGCAATCAGATAACACAAAAGCTGTTAGACCAGTTTTATAAACTTCACCACAGGAATAAGGTGAATCAATTTCAGGACAGATGAGAAACAGAAGACAATCCAGAACAATGCCAGAAAATATATAAAATTATTCAGTAAGGCAAAATTAAGACAATGTAGAACTCTGAAAGGTTAAAATGCCAAGAAATATACTTATCAATCAGCGATATATTTCCAGATTGTTTGAGAATCACACTGCAGCCAGTACACCAGGGGTTTCCACCACTGTATGCAGGAATTTACAAACAGAAACTATTTTTAAATCAATAAGCCTTGAAGCAATCAGATAACACAAAAGCTGTTAGACCAGTTTTATAAACTTCACCACAGGAATAGGTGGGAAGCAGTTTCAGGACAGATGAGAAACCGAAAACAATGCAGTTTCAGGACAGATGAGAAGCCGAAAACAATGCCAGAAAATATATAAAATAATTCAGTCAAGCAAAATTAAGACAATGCAGAACTCTAAAAGGTTAAAATGCCAAGAAATATACTTATCAATATGCAATATATTTCCAAATTGTTTGAGAATCACACTGCAGCCAGAACACCAGCAGTTTTTAACAGTGTATGCAGGAATTTACAAACAGAAGCTATTTTTAAATCAGCAAGCCTTGAAGTAATCAAATAAAACAAAAGCTGTTAGACCAGTTTCATAAACTTCACCACAGAAATAGGGGGGGGAAGCAGTTTCAGTACAGACGAGAAACAGAAAGCAGTGCCAGAAAAATATATAAAATAATTCAGTCAGGCAAAATTAAGACAATGCAGAACTCTGAAAGGTTAAAATGCCAAGAAATATACTTATCAATTAGAGATATATTTCCAGATTGTTTGAGAATCACATTGCAGCCAGGACACCAGGAGTTTCCAAGAGTGTATGCAGGAATTTACAAACAGAAACTATTTTTAAATCAGCAAGCCTTGAAGCAATCAGATAACACAAAAGCTGCTAGACCAGTTTAATAAACTTCACCACAGGAATACGGGAAGCAGTTTCGGGTCACATAAGAAACAGAAAACAATGCAGTTTCAGGGCAGATGAGAAACAGACAACAATGCCAGAAAATGTATAAAATAATTCAGCAAGGCAAAATTAAGACAATGCAGAACTCTAAAAGGTTAAACTGCCAAGAAATATACTTATCAATCAGCAATATATTTCCAGATTGTTTGAGAACTACACTGCAGCCAGAACAACAAAAGTCTCCAACAGTGTATGCAGGAATTTATAAACAGAGCTATTTTAAAACCAAAAAGCACTGAAGCTATCAGAGAACTCAAAAACTGTTAGACCAGTTTTATAAACTTCACCACAGGAATGGGGGGGGGGAGCAGTTTCAGGACAGATGAGAAACAGAAAAGAATGCAGTATCAGGACAAACGAGAAACAGAAAACAATGCTAGAAAATATGTAAAATAATTCAGTCAGGCAAAATTAAGACAATGCAGAACTCTGAAAGGTTAAAATGCTAAGAAATATACTTATCAATGAGAGATATATTTCCGGATTGTTTGAGAACCACACTGCAGCCAGAACACCAGGAGTTTCCATCATTGTATGCAGGAATTTACAAACAGAAACTATTTTTAAATCAGCAACCCTTGAAGCAATCAGATAACATAAAAGCTGTTAGACCAGTTTTATAAATGTCACCACAGGAATAGGGGGAAGCAGATTCAGGACATATGAGAAACAGAAAACAATGCAGTTCCAGGACAGATGAGAACAGAAAACAATGCCAGAAAATATATAAAATAATTCAGTCAGACAAAATTAACACAATGCAGAACTCTGAAAGGTTAAAATGCCAAGAAATATATTTATCAATCAGCGATATATTTCCAGATTGGTCGAGAATCACACAGCAGCCAGAACACCAAGAGTTTCCAACAGTGCATGCAGGAATTTAGAGAGAAACAATTTTTAAATTAGCAAGCCATGAAACAATCGAATAACACAAAAACTGTTACACCTGTTTTATAAACTTCACCACAGGAATAGGGGGAAGCAGTTTCAGGACAGATGAGGAACAGAAAACAATGCGGTTTCAGGGCAGATGAGAAACAGAAAACAATGCCAGAAAATATATAAAATAATTTAGTCAGGGAAAATTAAGACAATGCAGAACTCTGAAAGGTTAAAATGCCAAGAAATATACTTATCAATCAGCGATATATTTCCAGATTGTTTGAGAATCACACTGCAGCCAGAACACCAGGAGTTTCTAACAGTGTATGCAGGAATTTACAAACAGAAACTATTTTAAATTAGCAAGCCTTGAAACAATCAGATAACACAAAAGCTGTTAGACCAGTTTTATAAACTTCACCACAGGAATAGGGGGGGAGCAGTTTCAGAACAGATGAGAAACAGGAAACAATGCAGTTTCAAGACACATGAGAAACAGAAATGAATGCCAGAAAATATATAAAATGATCCAGTCAGGCAAAGGCAATGCAGAATCCGAAAGGTTAAAATGCCAAGAAATATACTTATCAATCAGCGATATATTTCAAGATTGTTTGAGAATCACACTGCAGCCAGAACACCAGGAGTTTCCAACAGTGTATGCACGAATTTACAAACAGAAACTATTTTAAATTAGCAAGCCTTGAAACAATCAGATAACACAAAAGCTGTTAGACCAGTTTTATAAACCTCACCACAGGAATAGGGGGGAAGCAGTTTCAGAACAGATGAGAAACATAAAACAATGCAGTTTCAGGACAGATGAGAAACAGAAAATAATGCCAGAAAATATATAAAATGATCCAGTCAGGCAAAGACAATGCAGAATCTGAAAGGTTAAAATGCGAAGAAATATACTTATCAATCAGCGATATATTTCCAAATTGTTTGAGAATCACTCTGCAGCCAGAGCACCAGGAGTTTCCAACAGTGTATGCAGGAATTTACAAACAGAAACTATTTTTAAATCTGCAAGTCTTAAAGCAATCAGATAACACAAAAGCTGTTAGAACAGTTTTATAAACTTTACCACAGGAATAGGGGGAAGCAGTTTCAGGACAGATAAGAAACCGAAAACAATGCAGTTTCAGGACAGATGAGAAACAGAAAACAATGCCAGAAATATTATAAAATAATTCATTCAAACAAAATTAAGACAATGCAGAACTCTGAAATGTTAAAATGCCAAGAAATATACTTATCAATCATCAATATATTTCCAAATTGTTTCAGAATCACACAGCAGCCAGAACACCAGGAGTTTCCAAAAGTGCATGCAGGAATTTACAAACAGAAACTATTTTACCCCTTAAATAGAAGGTTTAGGTCCTAGCTCCACACCCCAGTTTGCAGATGATTAACCTTAAATGACCTGTTCTCACTTGTGTGACTCCTAAACTGAATTTCTGTCTGACTCACAAGAGACAGAGGTATAGTCTCCTTTCAAGCTTTAATGTACATTTAAAAGCAGAATACAAGCAAAACACAATGTAAAGAAAACAAATCACAGTATACAAAAATAGAAAAAGACAATAAAGTAATAAAAAATACAATAAATATAAAGCAAACTAACCTTTCCCTCACAGTAAACTGTAGCAGAGTCTGGGTGAGCCTTTCCAGTAAAGCTCTGAAATGTTTTATCTTACCACTTAAATAGAAGGTTTATTTCCTAGCATCCCTCCTCAGTTCACAGATGACTAGCCTTAACTGACCTGTTCTAATTTATGTGTGACTCCTTAACTAACCTATTCTAATTTCTGTATGACTGACAAAAGACAGAGCTGTGGTCTCCTTTCAAGTTTTACTATGCAGTTAAAAGCAGAATAGAAGTAAAACAGAGTGTAAAAAAAACATATCACAGTATACAAAATAGAAAATGCAATAAAGTAATACAAAATGCAAAAAATAAAAAGAAAACTAACCTTTCCCTTACAGCAAACTGTACCAGAGTCTGGCTGAGCCTTCCCAGTACAGCCCTGAAATGTTTTATTTTCCCCTTCAATTAAAGGTTGAATTCTTAGCTCCACCCCCTCATTTCACACATGATTAACATTAACTGACCTGTAGTAACTTATGTGTGACTCCGTGATTGACTTGTTCTAATTTCTGTCTGACTCACAAGAGACAGAGCTGTGGTCTCTTTGCAAGTTTTAATATGCAGTTAAAAGCAGAATACAAGCAAAACACAGTGCAAAGAAAACAAACCACAGTATGCAAAATAGAAAAAGGCAATAAAGTAATACAAAATGCAACAAATAAAAAGCAAACTAACATATAGCAGAGTCTGGGTGAGCCTTTCCAGTAAAGCCATGAAATGTTTTATTTTACCCCTTAAATAGAATGTTTATTTCCTAGCTCCCCGCCTCAGTTCACAGATGATTAGGCTTAACTGACCTGTTCTAATTTATGTGTGACTTCTTAACTGATCTGTTCTAATTTCTGTCTGACTCACAAGAGACAGAGCTGTGCCCTCCTTTCAAGTTTTACTATCCAGTTAAAAGCAGAATACAAGTAAAACAATGTAAAGAAAACAAATAGTATACAAAATAGAAAAATGGAATAAAGTACTACAAAATACAGCAAATAAAATGCAAACTAACCTTTCCCTCATGGCAAACTGTAGCAGAGTCTGTGTGAGCCTTTCCAGTAAAGCTCTGAAATGTTTTATTTTCCATATTAAATAGAAGGTTTAATTCCTAGCTCCATCCCCTCAGTTCATAAATGATTAACCTTAACTAAACTGTTCTAATTTATGTGAGACTTCTTAGTTGACCTGTTCTACTTTCTGTCTCACTCTCAAGAGAGAAAGCTGTGGTCTCTTGTCAAGTTTTAATATGCAATTAAAGGCAGAATACAAGTAAAATACAGTGTAAAGAAAACAAATCACAGTATACAAGATAGAAAAAAAATATAAAAATAATAAGTACAACAAATAAAAAACAAACTAAAGTTTCCTTTGCAACAAAATGTAGCAGAGTCTGGGTGAGCCTTTCCAGTAAAGCTCCGAAATGTTTTATTTTACCCCTTAAATAGAAGGTTTAGTTCCTAGCCCCAAGGCCTCATTTAACATATGTTTAACTTTAACTGACCTGTTCTAATTTATGTGTGACTCCATAATTGACATGTTTTAATTTCTGTTTCACTCACAAAAGACAGAGCTGTGGTCTCTTTTCAAGTTTTAATATGCAGTTAAAAGCAGAATACAAGTAAAACACAGTGTAAATAAAACACATCACAGTATACAAAACAGAAAAGGCAATAAAGTAATAGAAAATACAACAAATAAGAAGCAAACTAACATTTCCCTCACAAAAAACTGTAGCAGTGTCTGGGTGAGTCTTTCCAGTAAAGCTCTGAAAATGTTTTATTTTCTATGTTAAAAAGAAGGTTTAGTTCTGAGTTCCACCCCCTCAGTTCACAAATCATTAACCTTAACTGACCTGTTCTAACCTATGTTAGACTTCTTAGTTCACCTATTCTAATTTCTGTCTCCCTCACAAGAGACAAAGTTGTGGTCTCTTGTCAAGTTTTAATATGCATTTCAAAGCAGAATACAAGTAAAACACAGTGTAAAGAAAACAAATCAGAGTATACAAGATAGAAAAGGCAATAAAGTAATAGAAAATACAACAAATAAACAGCAAACTAATATTTCCCTTGCAAAAATGTAGCGGAGTCTGGGTCAGCCTATCCAGTAAAGCTCAGAAATGTTTTATTTTACTTCTTGAATAAAAGGTTTAGTTCCTAGCCCCATCCCCTGAGTTCACAGAGACTTAACCTTAAATGACCTGCTCTAACTTATGAGTGACTCCTTATTTGACCTGTTCAAATTTCTGTCCAACTAACAAGAGACAGAACTATGGTTTCTATTTAAGTTTTAATATGCAGTTAAAAGCAGAACACAAGTAAAACACAGTATGAAGAAATGAAATCCCAGTATACAACATAGAAAAAGGCAATACACTACTATAAAATACAACAAATAAAATGCAAACTAACTTTTACCTCCAGCAAACCGTAGTCTAGTCTGGGTGAGCCTTTCTAGTAAACCTCTAAAATATTTTATTTTACCTCTTAAATTACAGGTTTAGTTCCTAGCTCCATCCCCTCAGTTAACAGATGATTGACATTAACTGACCTGTTCTAACTTATGTGTGACTCCTTAACTTATCTCTTCTAATTTCTGTCTCTTTTCAAGTTTTAATAAGCAGTTAAAAGGAGAATACAAATAAAACAGAGTATAAAGAAAACAAATTACAGTACACAAAATAGAAAAAGAAATAAAGTAATACAAAATGCAACAAATAAAATGAAAACTAACCTTTCCCTCACAGCAAATTGTAGCAGAGTCTGGGTGTGCCTTTCCAGTAAAGCACTGAAATATTTTATTTTACCTCTTAAATAGAATGTTTATTTCCTAGCTCCACCATCTCAGTTCACAGATGATTAGCCTTAACTGACCTGTTCTAATTCATGTGTGACTCCTTAACTGACCTGTTCTAATTTTGTCTGACTCAAAAGAGACAAAGCTGTGGAATCTTTTCATCTTTTAATATGCAGTAAAAAGCAGAATACAAGTAAAACACAATATATAGAAAACAAATCACAGTATAAAGAATAGGAAATGTCAATAAAGTAATACAAAATACAATAAATATAGAGCAAGCTAACCTTTTTCTCACAGCAAACTATAACAGAGTCTGGTGTGCCTTTCCAGTAAAGCTCCAAAATGTTTTATTTTACCTCTTAAATAGAAGGTTTATTTCCTAGCACCCCCGTCAGTTCACAGATGATTAGCCTTAAATGACCTGTTCTAGTTTATGTGTGACTCCTTAACTGACCTGTTCTAATTTTGTCTGACTCAAAAGAGACAAAGCTGTGGAATCTTTTCATCTTTTAATATGCAGTAAAAAGCAGAATACAAGTAAAACACAATATATAGAAAACAAATCACAGTATAAAAATAGGAAATGTCAATAAAGTAATACAAAATACAATAAATGTAAAGCAAGCTAACCTTTCCCTCACAGCAAACAGTAGCAGAGTCTAGGTTACCTTTCCAGTAAAGCTCTGAAATGTTTTATTTTACTCCTTAAATAGAATATTTAGTTCCTAGCTCCACACCCTCAGTTCACCGATGATTAACCTTAACTTGCCTGTTCTAACTTATAAGTGACTCCTTAATTAACCTGTTCTAATTTCTATCTGACTCACAAGAGACAGAACTGTAGTGTCTTTTCAAGTTTTAATAAGCAGTTAAAAGCAGAATACAGGTAGAACACATTGCAAAGAAAACAAATCACAGTATACAAAACAGAAAAAGCAATAAAAGTAATACAACATACTACAAATAAAAAGCAAACTAACCTTTCCCTCACAGCAAACTATAGCAGAGTCTGGCTGAGCCTTTCCAGTAAAGCTCTGAAATGTTTTATGTTACCTCTTAAATAGAAGGTTTATTTCCTAGCTTCCCCATCAGTTCACAGATTATTAGCCTTAACTGACCTGTTCTAATTTATGTGTGACTCCTTAACTGACCTGTTCTAATTTCTTTCTGACTCACAAAAGGCAGAGCTGTGGTCTCCTTTCAAGTGTTACTATGCAGTTAAAAGCAGAATACAAGTAAACCACATTGTAAAGAAAACAAATGACAGTATACAAAATAAAAAACAACAAAGTAATACAAAATACAACAAATAAAATGCAAACTAACATTTCCCTCACAGCAAACTGTAGCAGAGCATGGGTGAGCCTTTCCAGTAAAGCTATGAAATGTTTTATTTCCTAACTGCCCCAGCATTTCACAAATGATTAACCTTAACTGACCTGTTCTAACTTATGTGTGACTCCATGATTGACTTGTTCAATTTCTGTCTGACATACAATAGACAAAGCTGTGGTCTCTTTTCAAGTTTTAATAAGCAGTTAAAAGCAGAATAAAAGTAAAACACAGTGTAAAGAAAACAAATCACAGTGTATAAAATAGTAAAAGGCAATAAAGTAATATAAAATACAATAAATATAAAGCAAACTAACCTTTCCCTCACAGCAAACTGTAGCAGAGTCTTGGTGAGTTTTTCCAGTAAAGCCCTGAAATCTTTTATTTTACCCTTAAATAGAAGATTTTGTTCCCAGCTCCACCCCCTCAATTTGCAGATGATTACCCTTAAATGACCTATTCTAGTTCCTAGCTCCACCTCCTTAGTTCACAGATGATTAACCTTAAATTACCTGTTTTACCTTATGTGTGATTCCTTAATTGACCTGTTCTAATTTCTGTCTGACTCACAAGAGACAGACATGTGGTCTCTTTTCAAGTTTTAATAAGCAATTAAAAAGAGAATAGAATACAAGTAAAACACAGTGTAAAGAAAACAAATCATAGTATACAAAATAGAAAAAGGCAATAAAGTAATATGAAATATAACAAATATAAAGCAAACTTACCTTTCCCTCACAGCAAACTGTAGCAGAGTCTGGGTGAGCCTTTCCATTAAAGCTCTGAAATGTTTTCTTTTACCCCTTAAATAGAAGATTTAGTTCCCAGCTCCACCCCCTCAATTCACAGATGATTACCCTTAAATTACCTATTCTAACTTATGTGTAACTCCTTAATTGACCTGTTCTAATGTCTGACTCACAAGAGTCAGACCTGTGGTTTCTTATCAAGTTTTAATAACCTGTTAAAAGCAGAATACAAGTAAAACACAGTGTAAAACAGATCACAATATATAAAATAGAGAAATGCAATACAATAAATGCAAAATACAACAAATATAAATCAAACAAACCTTTCCCTCACAGCAAATTGTAGCAGAGTCTGGATGAGCCTTTCCAGTAAACATCTGGAATGTTTTATTTTACCCCGTAAATAGAAGGTTTAGTTCCTAGCTCCACCCCTCAGGTCACAGATGATAAATGTTAACAGACATGTTCTAAGTTATGTGTGACTCCTTAAATGACCTGTTTTAATTTCTGTCCAACTCACAAGAGACAGAGCTGTAGTTTATTTTAAGTTTTAATATGCAGTTAAAAGCAGAATACATGTAAAACACAGTGTAAAGAAAACAAATCCCAGTATACAAAAGAGAAAAAGGCAATACACTACTACAAAATACAACAAATAAAATGCAAACTAACCTTTACCTCACAGCAAACAGTAGCAGAGTCTGAGTGATCCTTTCCAGTAAACCTCTAAAAGTTCACAGATGACCTGTTCTAACTTATGTGTGACTCCTTCACTGACCTGTTCTAATTTGTCTCTTTTCAAGTTGCAGTATGTAGTTAAAAGCAGAATGCAAGTAAAACACAATGTAAAAAAAATCACAGTAAACAAAACAGAAAAAGCCAATAAAGTAATACAAAATACAATAAATACAAAGCAAACTAACCTTTCCCTCACAGCAAACAGCAGCAGAGTCTGGGTGAGCCTTTCCAGTAAAGCTCTGAAATGTTTTATTTTACCTCTTAAATAGAAGGTTTAGTTCCTAGCTACACCCCTTCAGCTCACAGATGATTAATCTTAACTGACCTGTTCTAATTTATGTGTGACTTCTTAACTGATCTGTTCTAATTTCTGTCTGACTCACAAGAGACAGAGCTGTGCCCTCCTTTCAAGTTTTACTATCCAGTTAAAAGCAGAATACAAGTAAAACAATGTAAAGAAAACAAATAGTATACAAAATAGAAAAATGGAATAAAGTACTACAAAATACAGCAAATAAAATGCAAACTAACCTTTCCCTCATGGCAAACTGTAGCAGAGTCTGTGTGAGCCTTTCCAGTAAAGCTCTGAAATGTTTTATTTTCCATATTAAATAGAAGGTTTAATTCCTAGCTCCATCCCCTCAGTTCATAAATGATTAACCTTAACTGAACTGTTCTAATTTATGTGAGACTTCTTAGTTGACCTGTTCTACTTTCTGTCTCACTCTCAAGAGAGAAAGCTGTGGTCTCTTGTCAAGTTTTAATATGCAATTAAAGGCAGAATACAAGTAAAATACAGTGTAAAGAAAACAAATCACAGTATACAAGATAGAAAAGGCAATAAAATAATAGAAAATACAACAAATAAACAGAAAACTAAAGTTTCCTTTGCAACAAAATGTAGCAGAGTCTGGGTGAGCCTTTCCAGTAAAGCTCCAAAATGTTTTATTTTACCCTTAAATAGAAGGTTTAGTTCCTAGCCCCAAGGCCTCATTTAACATATGTTTAACTTTAACTGACCTGTTCTAATTTATGTGTGACTCCATAATTGACATGTTTTAATTTCTGTTTCACTCACAAAAGACAGAGCTGTGGTCTCTTTTCAAGTTTTAAAATGCAGTTAAAAGCAGAATACAAGTAAAACACAGTGTAAATAAAACACATCACAGTATACAAAACAGAAAAGGCAATAAAGTAATAGAAAATACAACAAATACGAAGCAAACTAACATTTCTCTCACAAAAAACTGTAGCAGTGTCTGGGTGAGTCTTTCCAGTAAAGCTCTGAAAATGTTTTATTTTCTATGTTAAAAAGAAGGTTTAGTTCTGAGTTCCACCCCCTCAGTTCACAAATCATTAACCTTAACTGACCTGTTCTAACCTATGTTAGACTTCTTAGTTCACCTATTCTAATTTCTGTCTCCCTCACAAGAGACAAAGTTGTGGTCTCTTGTCAAGTTTTAATATGCATTTCAAAGCAGAATACAAGTAAAACACAGTGTAAAGAAAACAAATCAGAGTATACAAGATAGAAAAGGCAATAAAGTAATAGAAAATACAACAAATAAACAGCAAACTAATATTTCCCTTGCAAAAATGTAGCGGAGTCTGGGTCAGCCTATCCAGTAAAGCTCAGAAATGTTTTATTTTACTTCTTGAATAAAAGGTTTAGTTCCTAGCTCCATCCCCTGAGTTCACAGAGACTTAACCTTAAATGACCTGTTCTAACTTATGAGTGACTCCTTATTTGACCTGTTCAAATTTCTGTCCAACTAACAAGAGACAGAGCTATGGTTTCTATTTAAGTTTTAATATGCAGTTAAAAGCAGAACACAAGTAAAACACAGTGTAAAGAAATGAAATCCCAGTATACAACATAGAAAAAGGCAATACACTACTACAAAATACAACAAATAAAATGAAAACTAACCTTTCCCTCACAGCAAATTGTAGCAGAGTCTGGGTGTGCCTTTCCAGTAAAGCACTGAAATATTTTATTTTACCTCTTAAATAGAATGTTTATTTCCTAGCTCCCCCGCCTCAGTTCACAGATGATTAGCCTTAACTGACCTGTTCTAATTCATGTGTGACTCCTTAACTGACCTGTTCTAATTTTGTCTGACTCAAAAGAGACAAAGCTGTGGAATCTTTTCATCTTTTAATATGCAGTAAAAAGCAGAATACAAGTAAAACACAATATATAGAAAACAAATCACAGTATAAAGAATAGGAAATGTCAATAAAGTAATACAAAATACAATAAATATAGAGCAAGCTAACCTTTTTCTCACAGCAAACTATAACAGAGTCTGGTGTGCCTTTCCAGTAAAGCTCCAAAATGTTTTATTTTACCTCTTAAATAGAAGGTTTATTTCCTAGCACCCCTGTCAGTTCACAGATGATTAGCCTTAAATGACCTGTTCTAGTTTATGTG
Organism: Protopterus annectens; assembly: GCF_019279795.1. Taxonomy (NCBI): domain Eukaryota; kingdom Metazoa; phylum Chordata; order Ceratodontiformes; family Protopteridae; genus Protopterus; species Protopterus annectens. Next base: position 1,044,282,636 of record NC_056748.1, read on the forward strand.
TGACTCCTTAACTGACCTGTTCTAATTTTGTCTGACTCAAAAGAGACAAAGCTGTGGAATCTTTTCATCTTTTAATATGCAGTAAAAAGCAGAATACAAGTAAAACACAATATATAGAAAACAAATCACAGTATAAAAATAGGAAATGTCAATAAAGTAATACAGAATACAATAAATGTAAAGCAAGCTAACCTTTCCCTCACAGCAAACAGTAGCAGAGTCTAGGTTACCTTTCCAGTAAAGCTCTGAAATGTTTTATTTTACTCCTTAAATAGAATATTTAGTTCCTAGCTCCACACCCTCAGTTCACCGATGATTAACCTTAACTTGCCTGTTCTAACTTATAAGTGACTCCTTAATTAACCTGTTCTAATTTCTATCTGACTCACAAGAGACAGAACTGTAGTGTCTTTTCAAGTTTTAATAAGCAGTTAAAAGCAGAATACAGGTAGAACACATTGCAAAGAAAACAAATCACAGTATACAAAACAGAAAAAGCAATAAAAGTAATACAAATTACTACGACAAATAAAAAGCAAACTAACCTTTCCCTCACAGCAAACTGTAGCAGAGTCTGGCTGAGCCTTTCCAGTAAAGCTCTGAAATGTTTTATGTTACCTCTTAAATAGAAGGTTTATTTCCTAGTTCCCTGATCAGTTCACAGATTATTAGCCTTAACTGACCTGTTCTAATTTATGTGTGACTCCTTAACTGACCTGTTCTAATTTCTTTCTGACTCACAAAAGGCAGAGCTGTGGTCTCCTTTCAAGTGTTACTATGCAGTTAAAAGCAGAATACAAGTAAACCACATTGTAAAGAAAACAAATGACAGTATACAAAATAAAAAACAACAAAGTAATACAAAATACAACAAATAAAATGCAAACTAACATTTCCCTCACAGCAAACTGTAGCAGAGCATGGGTGAGCCTTTCCAGTAAAGCTATGAAATGTTTTATTTCCTAACTGCCCCCAGCATTTCACAAATGATTAACCTTAACTGACCTGTTCTAACTTATGTGTGACTCCATGATTGACTTGTTCGAATTTCTGTCTGACATACAATAGACAAAGCTGTGGTCTCTTTTCAAGTTTTAATAAGCAGTTAAAAGCAGAATAAAAGTAAAACACAGTGTAAAGAAAACAAATCACAGTGTATAAAATAGTAAAAGGCAATAAAGTAATATAAAATACAATAAATATAAAGCAAACTAACCTTTCCCTCACAGCAAACTGTAGCAGAGTCTTGGTGAGTTTTTCCAGTAAAGCCCTGAAATCTTTTATTTTACCCCTTAAATAGAAGATTTTGTTCCCAGCTCCACCCCCTCAATTTGCAGATGATTACCCTTAAATGACCTATTCTAGTTCCTAGCTCCACCTCCTTAGTTCACAGATGATTAACCTTAAATTACCTGTTTTACCTTATGTGTGATTCCTTAATTGACCTGTTCTAATTTCTGTCTGACTCACAAGAGACAGACATGTGGTCTCTTTTCAAGTTTTAATAAGCAATTAAAAAGAGAATAGAATACAAGTAAAACACAGTGTAAAGAAAACAAATCATAGTATACAAAATAGAAAAAGGCAATAAAGTAATATGAAATATAACAAATATAAAGCAAACTTACCTTTCCCTCACAGCAAACTGTAGCAGAGTCTGGGTGAGCCTTTCCATTAAAGCTCTGAAATGTTTTCTTTTACCCCTTAAATAGAAGATTTAGTTCCCAGCTCCACCCCCTCAATTCACAGATGATTACCCTTAAATTACCTATTCTAACTTATGTGTAACTCCTTAATTGACCTGTTCTAATGTCTGACTCACAAGAGTCAGACCTGTGGTTTCTTATCAAGTTTTAATAACCTGTTAAAAGCAGAATACAAGTAAAACACAGTGTAAAAACAGATCACAATATATAAAATAGAGAAATGCAATACAATAAATGCAAAATACAACAAATATAAATCAAACAAACCTTTCCCTCACAGCAAATTGTAGCAGAGTATGGATGAGCCTTTCCAGTAAACGTCTGGAATGTTTTATTTTACCCCGTAAATAGAAGGTTTAGTTCCTAGCTCCACCCCTCAGGTCACAGATGATAAATGTTAACAGACATGTTCTAAGTTATGTGTGACTCCTTAAATGACCTGTTTTAATTTCTGTCCAACTCACAAGAGACAGAGCTGTAGTTTATTTTAAGTTTTAATATGCAGTTAAAAGCAGAATACATGTAAAACACAGTGTAAAGAAAACAAATCCCAGTATACAAAAGAGAAAAAGGCAATACACTACTACAAAATACAACAAATAAAATGCAAACTAACCTTTACCTCACAGCAAACAGTAGCAGAGTCTGAGTGATCCTTTCCAGTAAACCTCTAAAAGTTCACAGATGACCTGTTCTAACTTATGTGTGACTCCTTCACTGACCTGTTCTAATTTGTCTCTTTTCAAGTTGCAGTATGTAGTTAAAAGCAGAATGCAAGTAAAACACAATGTAAAAAATCACAGTAAACAAAACAGAAAAAGCCAATAAAGTAATACAAAATACAATAAATACAAAGCAAACTAACCTTTCCCTCACAGCAAACAGCAGCAGAGTCTGGGTGAGCCTTTCCAGTAAAGCTCTGAAATGTTTTATTTTACCTCTTAAATAGAAGGTTTAGTTCCTAGCTACACCCCTTCAGCTCACAGATGATTAATCTTAACTGACCTGTTCTAATTTATGTGTGACTTCTTAACTGATCTGTTCTAATTTCTGTCTGACTCACAAGAGACAGAGCTGTGCCCTCCTTTCAAGTTTTACTATCCAGTTAAAAGCAGAATACAAGTAAAACAATGTAAAGAAAACAAATAGTATACAAAATAGAAAAATGGAATAAAGTACTACAAAATACAGCAAATAAAATGCAAACTAACCTTTCCCTCATGGCAAACTGTAGCAGAGTCTGTGTGAGCCTTTCCAGTAAAGCTCTGAAATGTTTTATTTTCCATATTAAATAGAAGGTTTAATTCCTAGCTCCATCCCCTCAGTTCATAAATGATTAACCTTAACTGAACTGTTCTAATTTATGTGAGACTTCTTAGTTGACCTGTTCTACTTTCTGTCTCACTCTCAAGAGAGAAAGCTGTGGTCTCTTGTCAAGTTTTAATATGCAATTAAAGGCAGAATACAAGTAAAATACAGTGTAAAGAAAACAAATCACAGTATACAAGATAGAAAAGGCAATAAAATAATAGAAAATACAACAAATAAACAGAAAACTAAAGTTTCCTTTGCAACAAAATGTAGCAGAGTCTGGGTGAGCCTTTCCAGTAAAGCTCCAAAATGTTTTATTTTACCCCTTAAATAGAAGGTTTAGTTCCTAGCCCCAAGGCCTCATTTAACATATGTTTAACTTTAACTGACCTGTTCTAATTTATGTGTGACTCCATAATTGACATGTTTTAATTTCTGTTTCACTCACAAAAGACAGAGCTGTGGTCTCTTTTCAAGTTTTAAAATGCAGTTAAAAGCAGAATACAAGTAAAACACAGTGTAAATAAAACACATCACAGTATACAAAACAGAAAAGGCAATAAAGTAATAGAAAATACAACAAATACGAAGCAAACTAACATTTCTCTCACAAAAAACTGTAGCAGTGTCTGGGTGAGTCTTTCCAGTAAAGCTCTGAAAATGTTTTATTTTCTATGTTAAAAAGAAGGTTTAGTTCTGAGTTCCACCCCCTCAGTTCACAAATCATTAACCTTAACTGACCTGTTCTAACCTATGTTAGACTTCTTAGTTCACCTATTCTAATTTCTGTCTCCCTCACAAGAGACAAAGTTGTGGTCTCTTGTCAAGTTTTAATATGCATTTCAAAGCAGAATACAAGTAAAACACAGTGTAAAGAAAACAAATCAGAGTATACAAGATAGAAAAGGCAATAAAGTAATAGAAAATACAACAAATAAACAGCAAACTAATATTTCCCTTGCAAAAATGTAGCGGAGTCTGGGTCAGCCTATCCAGTAAAGCTCAGAAATGTTTTATTTTACTTCTTGAATAAAAGGTTTAGTTCCTAGCTCCATCCCCTGAGTTCACAGAGAATTAACCTTAAATGACCTGTTCTAACTTATGAGTGACTCCTTATTTGACCTGTTCAAATTTCTGTCCAACTAACAAGAGACAGAGCTATGGTTTCTATTTAAGTTTTAATATGCAGTTAAAAGCAGAACACAAGTAAAACACAGTGTAAAGAAATGAAATCCCAGTATACAACATAGAAAAAGGCAATACACTACTACAAAATACAACAAATAAAACGCAAACTAACTTTTACCTCCAGCAAACCGTAGTCTAGTCTGGGTGAGCCTTTCTAGTAAACCTCTAAAATATTTTATTTTACCTCTTAAATTACAGGTTTAGTTCCTAGCTCCATCCCCTCAGTTAACAGATGATTGACATTAACTGACCTGTTCTAACTTATGTGTGACTCCTTAACTTATCTCTTCTAATTTCTGTCTCTTTTCAAGTTTTAATAAGCAGTTAAAAGGAGAATACAAATAAAACAGAGTATAAAGAAAACAAATTACAGTACACAAAATAGAAAAAGAAATAAAGTAATACAAAATGCAACAAATAAAATGAAAACTAACCTTTCCCTCACAGCAAATTGTAGCAGAGTCTGGGTGTGCCTTTCCAGTAAAGCACTGAAATATTTTATTTTACCTCTTAAATAGAATGTTTATTTCCTAGCTCCCCCGCCTCAGTTCACAGATGATTAGCCTTAACTGACCTGTTCTAATTCATGTGTGACTCCTTAACTGACCTGTTCTAATTTTGTCTGACTCAAAAGAGACAAAGCTGTGGAATCTTTTCATCTTTTAATATGCAGTAAAAGCAGAATACAAGTAAAACACAATATATAGAAAACAAATCACAGTATAAAGAATAGGAAATGTCAATAAAGTAATACAAAATACAATAAATATAGAGCAAGCTAACCTTTTCCCCCTT